>NC_052624.1:252978870-253280224 GCF_016161935.1 Mauremys reevesii
TAAAACAAACCAAATAAATTAATTGCATTCAAAAATTTGGGTTTATGAAAGGATAAGTGTCCAACTCAACATGCTTTTTCTCTGTCTACTGTAGTTACTATGGTCACAGATATTTTGTATAGGAAGAGTTCTGGTTCTTTTTTTATATGTACTCACTGGTACATTAAATAGATCAAATAAGATTTATATTTTATGTTGTTTATCTTATAGTAATATACTATCTGATGTCTTTACTGATTCTTTTGCACTTTTTCAGATGACAGTAAATCTACATATACTTATACTAGCACTTTCATTTTAATTGTAGTTCTAAAGAAAAGTGAATTAAGTTAATGTTTTCGTTGAATTCTAGGTTTTCTGAAATTCAGCTAACTTGCTGTTTTGTTACAAATTGATCATCTTCCTTTTTTTTTCTTTGCAATTGACTGAACTTGGGGGAGGGGAGGCATTATTTTTACATTGCTCTTTGGGGGCATATGCAGGTAACTCAAATTCTTACTGATGATCTGCCCACATATTTAAATCAGCTGTTCACTGACTGGAGGATTGTTGCAAGAAAAAACAAAACAAAACTAGAGTGGATGCTTTTACTTTAGATCTTTAAAGCTTATGCTGTGTCTGCTTTTCTCTGCTTCAATATTATTGTCCGCTTTTCTATGCATCACTAATTAATTCAGAAACCACCAAGTCAGGAATATTAAGGGCCACATCCTACCTTCTTTCCTTGCGCAAAGCTTTCATTGAACTAAATGAAAGTCATGCATAAAAAAGAAAAACAGGATTTGGTGCTACTAGAACTAGGTGCTTCCACATACACAGGATTTATTTCACCCTTGATTCACTCAAAAAAAATTGTGCCAAATAGTGAGGAATTGTATATTATTTGTTTGACATTTATTGTTTATTTGATCAGCTTGTAACAACGTATACATGTTTTTGTCTCACTTTTTTTTTGTTTTGCTTATATGAATGCAGAAGGAGATGAAGAAAACAAGCATTTTGGAGAGCAGGGGTCAGAGGTTGAGGCAGGTCTGTCTGACCAAATTTGCATATCCCCTTTAGATATGTTTCCCTATGAGCAAACTTCTCTAGCTAGCTTGGAAATATATTAAGATGCAAAAGCCAGACAGTAATAATTTCATTTTATTTAAGACCAAAGCAAACAAAACCAATGCATCATGGATTATTTTAAATGCTTACAGGAACACTGTCAAGCATTTCCTAACCAAATGTTCAACCTACAAAATTGTTATAATCTTGTCACCTGGATTCTAGAGATCCATTTTCATAAAAATCCTCTGTTCTGTCACCAAGAACAAATCGCACCATTTATTAAATGCGTAGTCTTGCAATATTTTTCCTGTGTTGCTGCAGAGATAGCCATCCAATCATCAGAATGAGCCCAGGTTAATTAACAAGCCCTGTCACAGAACTGTGCTAACATTAGTCATAGTGCTTTTGACAAGCAAGGAGGTAAAGACGTTGTCATATTGCTCTGTTGTCCATAAAAAATACAGATCGGTAAGGAAGTGATTGCGAAGTACAAAATTAGCAGAGAAGAATATGTTATTTTAAAGCTCCTAAGTATGTATTTCAAGCAATGGCCCTGATCCTGCTTGCATGAAATTTCAGTTGATACAAATGGAAGGTCAAGGATGAGGAGGGCTATGGGAAATCAGGCCCACTTGGAGGCTAAAACAACAAAATTTGAAACTTTTATGATTGACGCTGTCCCTTGTAAATCAAAGAGATGCAAATGGTAAAGAATTGTTTTTAAATTGTCCCAAATACTATTGTGCTCAAAATGTTTAGGATAGCTTATTCTAATAACAGAAAACATGCTTCCTACAGTTACAATAACACACATAGCTCAAAAGGATTTATTCAGCTGTCTACACTTTTGCAGCCTGGCTCTCAAAATTCTTCCTTAAAGGAAGAATGTTAAAAAGATGTAAATGTATAGTTATACGTGTTACAATTTAATAGGTCAAAGACAGTTTATCTGTTACAATTTTCAGGTTAAAGCTCATCTCACAAATAATTTGTTCTGTGGATGTAGTCTTTGACCTATTGCATTTATTTATTTTCAGAGTGGAATTATTAGAGCAATGTAGTTGTGCCTTTGTGATCATAAACACCTGCTATTTTTATTAAGTTGCACATTTTACATTATTGTTTTTGTTGTTGTGTCTGTGTATATGTATTGTGCAGTCATGTGATAGTTCAAACATAGTGCATGGATTTGTGTTTTCATAGTTTGCACTTTCTCCTTGTGTGCTATGCTTAAGTTGTTCATGTTATCATTATTCTTAATTATTAATCATCATTGTCTGTTTTTAATGTCATAAAGATTATGAGGAAAAACAACAAAATCCACCGATTAATGGGAGAAAAGGCAAGTTTATAACAGTGGATTTTTGGGTATCTGGAGATTTATCAGTTGTATTTTGTATTGCATGTGTCTGTGTTTCTTAGTTATATTAGTTTAAAATAAGTAACTCCATTCATGTTTAGCTTTTATGTTCTGTCTTACTTTCTTGAACTTCTTTTAAAAAATTTTTATCAGTGTGATTTTTAATCTTTCTTGGAACTAGTAGTTCCAACATTTTTTACCCTTATTTATGACACGATACTGAAGTTAGAATTTACACCTTCTTAATATGTAGTTAACTATTTACTGCAGGGGGTCAAGTTTTTCCATCTTGATGCTTTCCATTAGTCCAGATGCAGAAGCTCCCAATCTGCTGAGTCCAAAGGGACTGAGTAAACTTTATAATAATTTACAGAGTAGACTGCATTGCCATCCAGTTTTTACCAGTCATTTACCTAATCAGGCTATATATTTTGCAAGTTTGGCACATTTTTACATTATAGTGGAATCCCCTTAATTAGTACATCCTGGTGGAAATAGGCTCATGCCATTAGACAATCTTCCCAATTATCTGGGCCTCATAGGAATACATTTTTCTTGTAAATTTTCGCTTTTATTTAGTGAAAATAAGCATAGTATAAAGCACTCAGACCTTTAAACATATAGGTTGACTCATCAGTCATAACACGAACAGGAAAGCAGCATGAAGCACCCACAGGGTTTAACAACAAGATTTTTATACTAGAAAATACCAATTCATGTTTGTAAATTACTGTGATAGCTTTGAAGATATCCTGTGTGCCATTTATCCAGCTTTTAGAGATGCTGAAAAATGCATTACACTGACCCTATTCCGTCAATTAAGAAGGCTTTCTTTTATCAGCGGGCTGATTACGGACTAGATAGTGCCCTATATTTATGCAGCAACACAGAAACAAGAGTAAATATTCCCCTTACCCTCCCTCTCTCCCTAGCACACCCAGTGCAGCCAGGTTGTCATATTACACACAATGGGGCAGTGTACCTTGCACTAATCTATTACTGTATACTCCATAATCTAGCCCTGACTGAATTCTACTGTGTAAACATTATTGATCAGATTCTGTGCTTCAGTGGTAATTACCAGATAGTTCACTGATTATATTGCATTGTAGGTCCAAATCCTGGTCCTACTGAAGTCTGGTGGTTTTGCCATTGGCTTCAGTAGGTCTAGAAATTGGTTCTCATTGATTCAGTTTATAGTGTATACAGTTTGCTTTCAAGCACAATTTGTCTTCATTAATTGAACTACAAACCTGTCCTTTGCATACTTATATAGATAAAATGGCTTACTCTATACAATGAACTGTATATTACTAAACTGTATTCAGAATAGTTCACTTTTATGTATTTAGTCATCTGACTAATGGGACCAGTTTACATTTTGTTTCTTTCAAAAGCTTCTGATGCACCTCAGAGCTCCTTGCCTCCAAAGCAGCAGAGTTTGTGTCTGATTCTTGGGCCCAAACAGCCTATTTCCAAAAACATTAAGTCCCCCTTGACTCTGCTCCATTCCTGGGTAATTGTTCCCTTTTCATTTCTCTTATGTGACAGTGTTGAATAATGGTTTGGGATTCTGAGAGAAAGCTGCTGGTATTGTTCTCCTTCTTTTGTATGTCTTAATTAGGGCTCATAATAGATGACATGCTTAGAACTGAAAACCTTTCTTCCCTTGTTCTTTATAAAGTTTTACTTAATTTAGATTTGAATATTTGTGTCAACTTCTACTGTGATACTTGAGCCGTGGGATGGAGTTATATGGTATCAATTGGGAAGTATGGTGAGAGCTGATATAAATTAAAAGGAATTCACAGAGTAGATTTTGCAAAAGATTCTGTATTGCATCAGGAAGAGTATCATGAAGTAAACCTCGAAAAAATCACATGATATCTCATATAGCCATTAAAATTTTAAAGGTATGAGAGTGCAGATACCCACTAGGAAGAGGCTCAACGTAGAGGTCTGAAATGTTGCTTGCTGCCTCTATGAAATATCTAATACTAGTGGAAATCTTTTTATGCTTGTATATGTTTCTTTGGAGCAAGAACAAATTTCAGCTCACAGAGTTCCCTACTAATCAATTTATAAGGAAAAAGGGTTTGCTCTATCCCAGAGTGGTCATATAATTTGTCCACTCAAGCCAGCAAATGTCCCAAGGTCCATGTGGATGTTAGGATATGTGTAGATACCAGAGGAGGGATTCACAAGGGGGACTTAGGTGCTAACTGCCACTTTAGGTCCTCAGTCCAACATTTAGGTGTCACTGGCATTTACAAAACTACCACTCAGCTGCTTCCTAACCCTATAGTTGACTAAAGTCCCATGGCACCTGAGTTTTAAAGTCCCCCAGGTATCTGGGCATGCACACAGCTATCTCAGTCCTGATAGTACCCCAACAGCTTGGTGCCCAAGCCACAGGGGGGTTCATAAACTAGGCATTCCCCCATCTATCTTGTCTTCGGGACCCAAACTGGAAGGTGTACTCAGAGCATGCCTAAACCCCCACCAAAGACACTAGAGAAAGGTGGGGGTGCTTGCCTGATTATCTTTAGCATAATGGTTAAAGCGGCCACCCAGGATGTGGGAGGCCTGGGTTCAAATCCTCCTTTGTCTAATGTAGGGCAGGGAATTGAGTCTTTCACCTTTCAGGAGAGTGCTTAGCCACTGGACTATGGGTTATGCATCTCTCAGTCTTTTCTGTTAAAGCTGTTCCACTGTCTATAAATAATTAAATATTCAGTGGAGCAGGAGAACTGGAACTAAGGTCTTCCCCTTTTCCAGGTGAGTTACTGAATTGCTGGGCTATAGAGTCATTCTCTCTCTCTCTCTCTCTCTCACTCTCTTACCCAACAGATATTTAATATGGCAGAGGAGAAAATAAATCCCAAGTCCCTCACAACCCACATTAGGAAACCTGAGCACTAAGCATTGTGGCTCCTAAGTCCACCTTTTGAATCCCAACCTGACTGCCTCTATAAAGCTACACAGGCCACACCATAGTGTGCCATTGGCTGCCTCTTCCTCTGGCTGAATATTGGTAGTCACAGAGGGGACCCAGCAGGAGTTAATGATGTGTGGGGTCTGGAGTGGAGCATGTTGGAGAGTGCAGCTGCTTCCCATCTCCATCTCCTTTGCTGGCTCTGCTCCCAATTACCCACAGAGCCTCAACCCCACAGAATTTTGCAGAGTTTCAGGATTGGAGAGTAAGAATGCTACAGGGGCAGCATTTTTATGCCTCCTGTTCTACTTTTTGTTTTCTCTCCACTGGCATAATCATAATCTGGCTCTGTGTGTTATGCTTTTTATAATGCATGCATTCCTCTCTGTACATGCCCTGTCCTTATCAGTCTATAAGTGATATGTTTATGTAAAGTTTTTTACTGTATTCCTACCTGGTACATTTGTCATGCACTTGTCATGTGCTTCATTTATTTTTCAAAATATAAGATGAATGTAATGCTGATCTATTTATAAGGATTAAAGCTTTTTCTGGAAATAAAGTTAAGCTCAATGTGACCTAGTCTGCCCACTAACCCACCCAAATGTAACCTCCAGTTGACTGACTTATCTGAAGTATATCAGATATCTGAGTCAGTGTTACATGAGAGTGGCCATACTGGTTCAAGGTCACAATGGCCCATCTAGCCCAGTATCCTGTCTTCTGACAGTGGCCAGTGCCAAGTGCTTTAGGGGGAATGAACAGTGATACATCCCTTTCATCCACTTCCAGTTTCTGGCAGACAGAGAATAGGGACACTCAAAGCATGGTTTTGCATCCCTGCCCATTTTGGCTAATAACCATTAATGGACCTAACCTCCATGAACTTATCTAGTTCTTTTTTGAACCCTGTTACACTATTGGTTTTCACAACATCACCTGGCAAAGAGTTACACAGGTTAACTGTTCATTGTGTTAAGAAGTCCTTCCTTTTGTTTGTTTTAAACCTGCAGCCTATTAATTTCATTGAGTGACCCCTACTTGTGTTATGTGAAGGAGTAAATAACATTTCCTTATTTACTTTCTCCACATCAGTCATGATTTTATAGACCTCTATCAGATCCCCCTGAAGAGTTCCAGTCTTTTTAATCTCTCCTCATATTGAAGCTGTTCCATCCCCCTAATCATTTTTGTTGCCTTCTCTGTACCTTTTCCAATTCCAATATGTCTTTTCTGAGGTGGGCCATCCACATCTGCATGCAGTATTCAGGATGTGGGTGTACCATGGATTTATATACAGGCAATGTAATATGTTCAGTCTTATTCTCTATCACTTTCCTACTGGTTCCTAACATTCTGTTAATTTTTAGAGTACATGTTTTCAGAAAACTATCCACAATGACTCCAAGATCTCTTTCTTGAGTTGTAACAGCTAATTTAGACCCTATCATTTTGTATGTAGAGTTGGGATTATGTTTTCCAATGTGCATTACTTTGCATTTATCACCACTGAATTTAATCTGCCATTTTGTTGCCCAGTCACCCAGTTTTGTGAGATCCCTTTGTGACTCTTCACAGTCTGCTTTGGATTTAACTATCTTGAGAAATTTTGTATCATCTGCAAATTTTGCCACCTCACTGTTTACCCCTTTTCCAGATCACTTATGAATATGTTGAACAGTACTGGTTCCAGTACATCCCGAGGGGACACCACTATTTACCTCTCTCCATTCTGAAAACTGACCATTTATTCCTACCTTGTGTTTCCTATCTTTTAACCAGTTACTGATCCATAAGAGGACCTTCCCTCTTATCCCACCACTGCTTACTTTGCTTAAGAGCCTTTGGTAAGGACCTTATCAAAGGCTTTCTGAAAGTCTAAGTACACTATATCCTCTGGATTCCCCCCATCCACATCTTTGTTGACACACTCAAAGAATTCTAATAGATTGGTGAGACATGATTTCCCTTTACAAAAGCCATGTTTACTCTTTCCCAACAAATGATGTTCATCTATGTGTCTGGTAATTCTGTTCTTTACTATAGTTTCAGCCAATTTCCCTGGTACTGAAGTTAGGTTTACAGGCCTGTAATTGCTGGGATTGCCTCTGGAGCCTTTTTAAAAAATTGGCATTACATTGGCTATCTTCCTGTCATCTCGTACAGAGGCTGATTTAAGTGATAGGTTACATGCCACAGTTAGCTCTTCAGAACTCTTGAGTGAATACCATCTGGTCCTGGTGACTTATTACTTTTTAATTTATCCATTTGTTCCAAAACCTCCTCTAATGATACCTCAATAGGGGACATTTCCTCTGATTTATCACTTAAAAAGAATGGCTCAGGTGTGGGAATCTTCTCCTTCCAATTCAGGTTTTTCCAGGTTGTGTCACAGTTAGTAGTGTCACCTCTAAAAGTGGCACATTCAGAAGTGATGGCACCTTATCGCTAATCAAACATAATTAACTTGGATTTGTCTCTCCCAAAAGTATGATTTAGAAAGCAATGACTAAGGTTTTTTTTGCTGTAGACAGGGATTGGATGAAATTTGAATAATGAAACTATCCATTGTGTCAGTTAGTAGATATGTAGGTACCAGGATATTGAGACGTACACAAGGCTTTCTGGGTAAACAAATCTGTACATTTATCATCCTTCTATAAGCAATATGAGTTTTTTCTATTAATTGGTATCTGTTCTTCAAACCAGTTGCTGGTTTTCATGCTGCATTCATGCTGCATTGTCATGTAATGATTAATTTTAATTGTTCTTCTGCTTAAGAAATTCTTAAGTAATTTGCTAAACTTGACTGCTTTATTAAGAACACACCTTTTTCAGTAAAGCGGGAACAGCTTACTGTATGAAAGTATTATTCAGCTAGGAAAGTATGCACTATAGATGACAAGATTTGTCTTGCTTAATCTAGCTTTAAATGAGATCTTGTAATCATTGCCATATACTATATGATAGCTAAATAAAGTCTTAATAATCTTGTAAATATAATAACATGTATAAACTATTGTATTTTAAATAGTTTGAACAAAATCTATAGTTTTCTGGTTGTAGATGCACCTATGCAAAAACTTCATGAAGAAACAGATTAATCATAAACACTATAGATGCAGAATTATGTTATGTAGCAGAAATAGTTCCTCAAATGTGCCAAGAAATATAGATAGATGAATCACAATGTTATATTTTCAGAATTTGTAAGAGAAGGTCTTTTGTACAGATTCCACTTATGTATTACATTGTTTACTGTATAGGCAATGTATAGTGTGGATCTTTGAAGTATAACTTTAACAACTATCTGCACCACGTAGAAACTTATCCTCTGCATTCTGCAGTGTAGGTCTTTATTGCATATTGTGATTTCAGGCCATGCTTGGAACTTTCACTGACATTTATGAGAGTGCTGAATGCAAAATGAATGTAGCAACAGAGATCTGAAGTAGTGCCCAGCAGAAGGGAGAATTTTGTTCCACATTTGTGTTGTCCGTAATCCCCTAAATTTCTTTATTACAATGTTTGCAAAATTCCTTGACTACTAACTGTCAGATGTTTTATTAAAGTCCACTCTGATGGAGACTGCTGGCCCAGTCCTGTCCAGATTCAGGCAATCCTCTCTGTGAATTCAATAGGAGTTAGGGCTGCAGTGTTGGTCTGAAGATGTTTTGTTTTTTTCCCTCCCTCTTGCTCCATTCCTCCCGCCTTCCAAACCACCCCACCCCCCCGCACACACACACACACACACACACACACACACACACCAAAACCAAAAGCCACTAAACAGTTATTTTGATTTGGGGCCCGATCCTGCAGCACTCGCCTACCAAAGTGACTCATGTTACCTTAACAGGACTACTCATTTAATTAAGGCCTGCAGGATCAGGCCATTAGGCCTGCTGCATCATACTTACTTCTAATGTGTTATGTGCATGTAACCAGAAGAGGGAGCAAAACTTCTATCTTTTAAAAACAGAGTCATAATATTTAAAAACTTAAAAAACCTACCCAGCTGTAAGGAAAAATCTCAGTGTTGGCTTAAAAACAACACATTTGCTTATTTGCAGTGTCTCTTTGACCAACAGAACTTGGTTGAATAAAAGATACTACCTCACCCAACTTGTCTCTCTAATATTTGCTCATTGTTATTTAAATATATTCATATAATTTGAAAGTTCCATTTATCTGTTAAATTACTACTTCAAATCTATTGATTTTATACTTTTATGAAATGTATCTAGTGTTTCTTAATATTTGGCAAAATCAATAATATTTATACTAACAATAGCAATGCACTTTGATTTTGGGAAGAGGTGATGTCAATTAAGCGGTGATGCAAGTAATGTTCAGCTAAGTATTTTTTTTGAGTAATGGTACATAAGTAAGTCTATATACACTTCCCCCCCACCCACAAAAATGGAAGAAACCACCAGTACAGTACATTATTTTTTTTAAAAAATAACCCGACATGGATGGTATTTGCGTTGAGAGTATTGCGATAAGGATTCCCATTCCATTCCCAAAGTTACCAAGTGATTTGCTACTACAAATAATTGAATTATCCAAAGTCTGTCAAAGAAAATATAACTGGAGGAAAAAAATTAAACTAAACTGTATTAGAATACTAGCTATAGTAATAATATAAAATATAGACAGGTGGCTCTATTTTTAACAGTGCCCAAAGGATTTACACTAAAACTCTTCATGAGCCTTAGTAAGTGTTGTTCATATACATTTCCACTGCAGTCACAGGGAGGAACAAAGTACAAGTTGTTTTCAGAACATATAGACTCAACAAGGAAGTTCAAGCCAGAACAATAAACAGTTGGGAGAGCATGTATTGTATATGTTTTTCTATAACATTAAAGATAGTTAAAACTAATATGCCAGATTTTTTTTAAAATTAACACAGAATTATTTACACACATAAAGAGAGTAGGAAGAAGGGCTCTTAATATCTGAACCTTATGGATTGATTTCTTTTAATGAAAAATCATTTGACACTCAAAGTCACATTTTGTCAAAACAATGAACTCCTGCAAAAGGCACTAGTTAGTAACACAAGCTCTATGATGAGTCTTTAATAAGAAAGAAAACCGGTTCCTTGAGGTGGTATCAAATTGCAGCTTTAAACAGGCTATGCCATTCTGGAATTAATTCTAGGAATCTGGCTTACTAAGATAAAAATAGTTACATCAATGAGTTATGATAAGTTTTGTAATATCAGATTTGTAATAATCTCTAAACAAAGAACACAGTAATAAATTTATAGCAAAATGAAACGTATAGCAAATGTATGTGTGTATTATACTACCTAGGATAAACATTGAAGAGTTATTGAATAATCCATAAAAACTTGTAGCCAAATTATCAACTATTGATGGGCACTGTAAGACATACAAATATTTGAGTATTGCTGGGTGAATGTATTGCATGGGTGAAATGCTCTGGTTAAAAGTGTGATAGGATTTCCATTATAAAATCCTATTTTCAGAGTTCATTACATGACTGAATACAAGCTGGTGTATGACACAGCCCAGAGAAATTGTGTTATCTTCACTAAATTTTGATATAATTAGATTTTTATAAGACACAGTGTAGAAATATTATTTATATAACATATTGAGTACAAAGGGTCTGGAAAGCTGTTCTGATGGGGCAGCTGCAGATTCTTCTGGTGTGAGGGAGTCCTTAACTGGCATAAAGCCAACACAGCTGGGTCTACGCCATTCCTTCCTGGCCATCATGGCATGAGCAGCATGTTAAGATGGAAGGTGGGATTGGAGTTGTTCCAGATAGTATAATAGGTTCTGGCTGGCTCAGATATGAGGGAAGCACAAAGGTGTCTTAAAGCCACCTTTGCCCTCCTCCCACTCCTATGCCAAGTGGTGCTCTGGCACAGCTGAGAATCTGGCCTAAAGTGTGCATATGTATTGACAACACTGGCTTTTTTCATTCTCGTAATGCTCAAAGAGGATTTTTCATTGTAAAGTAAAAATTTGTATAATGTGGACCCGGTCTTTTCGATGGCCTAATAAATCTATCTCTACTTCACATCATTCATCTTTCCTACTCTATTAGTGCATAAGCATTTGACGTTACATGTAATTTCTCTGCCTTTGACAATTTATGTAATAGGATTAACAGTATTTCAGTGTGCTGCTTTGTATTTCATAAGTCACTAGTCAGAGCCACCCTTGATTAATTTTTACAGTAGTTGTCTCCATACATTAGTAAGACTATAATTCCTTTTTTGGGGATTCATCTTATAGTGTGAGGAATAGAAATAAGTTCTCAGGGTTTTCATTTGTAAGGAAAGGTCACTACCTTAAGTTTGTTCTAATTAGAAAAGCGAAGACTTTCTGGTGATCTAATTGAAATTTTAGAAATTTGGAACTGAATTGATAAAAACAGATTCAGAGAGAGTGGATTTAATCTAAAATATTGGAAATTTGGATAAAATGGAAAGTGCATGAAAAATAACACATGCACGGGTAAATAACATATGATTTTATCTTACCGAGGGACATTTTCTCTCCTACTACTAAAAAACACATGGAAAGAGGAGAACTTACATAGAAAAGAACTGGAGCTTTAGTAATCCTGAAATTTTGCTCCATCATCTCTAGCACTGCAGTTTTGCTTCATCCCAACTCATGTGCAAGATTGGTGGATGCTAAGAAGTAGCCAAGGACATGGACAAGGGCAGTCACAAAGTCCAAAGATCTACATGTTATTATAATTTATTATTTTGATATGGCCAAGAGAGTGTTATACACTGCATATTGAATAAAGACATGGGGAACCCAGTGAATACTAAGGTCAGTGATTGCATCCTGGATCTCTCCAGCTGTCAAATCATCCTAGCCCCAGAGTTGCTTTTGAAGGCTATAGAACTCTGCATGAAGATTTTATCTTCTACTTGATGCAGGACCCCACAACATCTAAGTTGGCTCTGTTGTGTGTTTTTTCATTGATCTTAGATCTTCTGTAAACAGAAATCAAACACTTGATACAGGAGAGACTAAATGGTCAAATTGTTATATACTGTCTGTACTTCATGTGCACTCATTGGAGAAGAGAGGAGGAGAACAGTTAAGGAACCATTGCCTAGTTAGCTGAATAAAATAGTTCAGTTTATCATTATTTGTGGCATGATTATGATAGTATTAAACAGAAGAAAGAGCACTAGAAGCTTTTAGAATTTCGTTGACATGTTTTGTAGAGCTTCACAGGAGTCCAGGAAATGGTTTAGTGAGAACCTACTTATACCTTTTTTTCAAACCAGAAACAGCTAAAATGGACTCTTCCTTAGTGGTAGTAGTAATGCCACTACCAACCAACATATTACTCACCTGAGGCAAAAATTCTGCTACTGTGTGCATAGAGGATCATATGAAAGCAGAACTGGCATTACTCTGTTCCATAAGAGATGGGTATGATTCTGGAGAAATGTGCAGGAGTTCCACACCCTTTATACAGCACGTAGCTCAGCTCCATGGGAAGAAGAGGACAAGTGATCCACTGCAATGTGCATCCTTCAGAGCTTATGTTTGCAGGGGGGACATTTTGGGTGTGTGTGCATCACTACATTATTGGTTTGAAATTGCTGAATAGAGTGACTGAATAGTAGCTCTGTAGCTATTCCAGACTTAGGGGAAGATGCCTCCCATATTTTCCTTAGCCCTCTGCCCAATGCTAAGTTCAATTAGCTGGTGTGGGAACTTGATTCTGGATTTGGTCCTAAATGCAGAGACCTCCATAATGCAGTGTTAAGGGCCAGATGCTGGGGTGCATCTGAGCTGCATTTGGTGCAGGTCAAGGTGGGATCAAAGGTTGCTGTATGCCATCTTTATGTCCTTCCCTCTCCTGGATCTGACTATCTACCACTCCTGTCCTCAGCATGAACAAGAGAAGCCTCTAGGTTGGTCTACTTTACATGAGCTGCCATCAGGCCCCCAAAACCATTCCAATGTCAAAGGTCAGGGATATCTTACCCCTGCCCCCTTAATGACCACGTCCTCTAGCCTAGTGGCATGGGAGTTACTATGAATTCCACTAAGCAAAGAAAATCCTTCATTGGCTGGATCCATCATTGTTATACCCCCTTTGGCATGGAGGATTGCAGTTCCTCAGAAGATTTGGGTTGAACTTAACAAATGAAAGAAAATGGAAACACTAAAGTTCCCCCATCCAAGTTAACTTGGCCATGTGGTACTTTCTTCTTTTTTATTTTGTCTGGTTAAATATCCAACATTAATGCACTTCATATACACAGTAGCGTCGATTTTAGTGGTCCCCTATGGGAACTGAAATGTGCTAGCCAAGTCCACAGGGACTGGAGGCTTCTGATAACATTTTCAGACTTAGGTGCATAAAGAGGTACTTTGATAAATGACCTGATTTTCATAGATGCTGAGTCCCTACAACTCCTAATGAGGGTGATGAGTCCAACTGGTGCTGCTGTAGATGCTCAGCACTGTTGGGGAAAAATCTATTTTAATGCCTCTGAGAATCTCTGCATATCTGATCTTAGAGAATCATTTCAGACTTAGTTGGCCTTGAAACAAGTGATCATAAAATGCAATGCAATAGCTTTAAAATTGAAATGCCAGTCATTATGGAACATGGAATTTTACATTTTGCATCATCTTCTATATAAGCAATATCTACACTAAGAAAGTAGGCTCCCTCCTGAGGTTGACCATGACCAGCTAATACATATTTAAACATGACTTGTCATGTTTATAGTAGGTACAGAGTACTGTTTAAAATCTTGTTAATTAAAGGATGTTGGCTAATACATTTTAGAAAGCAACCTGTTTTGCTAGTTGAGGTATGGCCTTGGTGTCAATTTGTAATACTTCCACCTTTTCATGTTCTCTGTATGTATAAATATCCCCTGTCTGTGTGTTCCATTCTATGCATCCGAAGAAGTGAGCTGCAGCTCACGAAAGCTCATGCTAAAATAAATTTGTTAGTCTTTAAGGTGCCACAAGTACTCCTGTTTTTTTTGCGGATACAGACTAACACGGCTGCTACTCTGAAACCTAATTTGTAAGTTGTTACCTATACTGATTTTTTTCTACACCAAAATAACATAAATTAAGAACTTAAGAACGGCCATACTGGGTCAGACCAATGGTCCATCTAGCCCAATATCAGTGTTCTGACGGTGGCCAGTGCCAGGTGCTTCAGAGGGAATGAACAGAACAGGTAATCATGAAGTGATCCATCCTGTCACCCATTCCCAGCTTCTAGCAAACAGAGGCTAGGACACTTCAGAGCATGCTTTTGCATCCCTGCCCATCCTAGCCATTGATGGACCTATCCTCAATGAGCTTATCTAGTTCTTTTTTTTGAACCCTGTTATAGTCTTGGCCTTCAAAACATCCTCAGTGTTATGTGTATAACATCAGAATATGTGTTGTGATGTGACTTCCATAGTGACCACTCTTTTTGATAATGCCAGATTACACAACACTTTATTCTTCATTCCATGATGTGTCCAACGATCAGCATAGATGACAGCGATATTAGTTTTTATCAGCATTGCATTGATAGTTCAAATGGCACTACAGATGTTGTGCATATACTCTGGTGAGATTAAGTCACTGTTTGTTTATAGGAGAGAAATAGATAGAACTGGGGAAGATCATTTCATTAAATTAATACTTCCAGAATTTTCAGAAGTTAAATTTAGATATTATATCACCATAGAATTACAGAATCTGTTTAGTAATATAGTCATCATAATGGGCTTGGGTTGCTTTTCTAATATTGAAAAGTGAAATGGAGCAGCATCAGATCAGAAGCTTGAAGGATGTGTATAGGTGCTTTTCTACATTTTGACACAAAGGTGTATTCGTCCTCCTTTATAATAACAATGGAAGTGTGGAATAATACCCCTTTATGGCAAATTGATTTTGTGATTAC
The DNA here is from genome assembly GCF_016161935.1 of Mauremys reevesii. Classification (NCBI taxonomy): domain Eukaryota; kingdom Metazoa; phylum Chordata; order Testudines; family Geoemydidae; genus Mauremys; species Mauremys reevesii. The sequence goes on from NC_052624.1 coordinate 252,994,161, forward strand.
ACAGTGGGAAATGTGCTTCACTACTCTCATGATTTTTCCCTATTGGTGATTGTGGATGTGATCCTGTAAATATGCCCATGAATAACATCTGTGAGTAGTCCAAATGATTTTCTGGGTCAGCAAAGAAAATGCCCAAATAGTCCAAAATTAAGACAAAGATTTATCAGGGGCATAATGCTATCCAACGGCTATTAGGCCGATATTAAAGGAACTAGCACATGAAATTGCAAGCCAAATAGCAAGGATTTTTAATGAATCTGTAAATTTGAGGGTTGTACCTGTTTAAGAAAGGGAGAAAAAGTGATCCAGGAAATGAGAGGTCCATTAGTTTGACCTCAATTGTACGCAAGGCCTTGGAACAAATTTTGAAACAGAAAGTAGTTAAGGATATAGAGATAAACGGTAATTGAGATAAAATAAACATGATTTTAGAAAAGGTAAATTGTGCCAGAGCAACCTGATCTCTTTCTTTGCAAAGATGACAGATTTTTTAGACAAAGGAAATGAAATGGAGCTAATCTACATGGGTTCTAGTAAGGCATTTGATACAGTTCCACATGGGAAATTATTAGTTAAATTGGAAAAGATGGGTATTAATATTAGAATTGAAAGGCAAGTAAGGAACTGGTTAGAGGGGAAATTACAACAAGTCATACTGAATGGTGGACTATCAGGTTGGAGGGAAGTTACTAGTGGAGTTCCTTGGGGATCAGTCTTGGGACTAATCTTATTGACCATTTGCATCAATGACCTTGGCACAAAAAGTGGGATTGTGCTAATAAAATTTGCAGATGACACAAAGTTGGGAGGAATTGCCCTAAATACTGAGGAGGACCAGAATAACATACAAGAAAATCTAGATGGCCTTGAAAACTGGAATAATAGAACTGGGATGACATTTAATAGTGCAAAGTGCAAGTTCATGCACTTAGGGACTAACAACAAGAAATTTTACTATAAGATGGGAGTGTATCAGTTGGAAGTGGCAGAGGAGGAGAAACACCTCGGTGTATTGGTCAGTCACAGGATGACTGAACCACCAATGTGATGCAGCCATGAAAAAGGATAACACAGTCTTAGGATGCATCAGGTGAGGAATTTCCAGTAGAGATGGGGAAGTGTTGTTACCATTATACAAAGCATTGGTGAGCCCTCATCTGGAATACTGTGTGCAATTCTGGTCTCTCATGTTTAAGAAAGATGATTTCAAACTGGAACAGGTGCAGAGAAGGGCTACTAGGATAAAGAGAGGACTGAAAAACATACTTTATGAGAGAAGACTCAAGGAGCTTTACTTGTTTAACCTAAACAAATGACGGCTGAGGGGAGATATGATTGCTCTCGGTAAATACATCAGGGGGATAAATACCAGGGAAGAAGAAGCACCAGTGCTGACACAAAAACAAACAGATATAAATGGCCATCAACAAGTTTAGGTTTGAAATTAGAGAAATATATCTAATCATCAGAGGAGTGAAGTTCTGCAACAGCCTTCCAAGGGGAGTAGTGGGGGCAGAAAAACTAACTGGTTTCAAGACTGAGTTTTATCGAGGGGATGTGTGCTGAGATTGCTTACAATAGTTTGTGGCTGATCTGCGACTGCTAGTAGCAAATATCCCCAACAGCTGATGATGGGACACTAGATGGGTAGGGCTCTGAGTTACTGCAGTTAATTCCTTCCCAGGTGTCTAGGTGGTGGATCTTGCCAATGTGCTCAGGGTCTAACTGATTGTCATATTTGGAGTTGGGAAGGAAATTTCCCTCTGGTCAGATTCACAGAGACCCTGGGTTTTTTTCATGTTAGTCTGCGGCATGAGTCACTTGCTGGTTTAAACTAGAGTGGATTCTCTGTAACTTGAGACTTAAAACAAGATTTGTGGACTTCAGAAACTCAGTCAGAAGTTATGGGTCTATTCAGAAGTGGTTGGGTGAGGTTCTGTGGTCTTGATGTGCAGGAGATGAGAGTAGATGATCAGGATGGTTCCTTCTGGCCTTAAAGTCTGAGTCTAAATTCCCCTTTAGTAAGAGATTAGGTTAAAAAAGCGTTAAAACCTAAAAAGGAGATTGCTGAGGCTAGTTTAACCCTAGCAAAAGATGGAGAGTAAACCTGTAGGCCCAGAATAGTATAACAGCCAAAGAAAGAAATTTCAGAATCCTTCTGAATCAAGAGAATGGTGTCCTGGATGGCGGAGGGTACATAAGCATCTATTGACAATTTACCTTGGTGTTGAGGTCAGATATGCTCATTTACACAATATAGGAGTCTGGAGGCTATTTACACATTATGAGAGTGCTAATTGAGTGATATATTACCCTTAATATACCAAATGAAAGAAAACCAAACCCAAAACTTTACCATGAACTGTAAGTTAAAACACTAAATATTTATGATTTTTTTAAAATGGCAACCTCAACTATAGTTGGCATAAATATTTTAATAGATACTGCACGTAACTCAAATAATGTATTTGTTAAAAATAGGCTGTTGATTTGAAAAGAAACATACATAGTGGATGGTTTCATTTTTTCTTTGTTTGTTTGAATTATAGATTTGCAAAGCCTTTTTTACCAAAATATTTTTGGTAAAGGTCTTTTTAACTTACAGAAATATAAAAATATCCTAAAACTCTATAGACTGTAAACACACTGTGCACTATAACAGAGGTTCTCAACCTTTTTCTTTCTGAGGCCCGCCCAACATGCTATAAAAACTCCATGGCCCACCTGTGCCACAACAACTGTTTTTCTGCATATAAAAGCCAGGCTTGGTGTTAGGGGATAACAAGTAGGGCAATTGCTCATGGCCCCACAGGACAGTGGACCCCGGGCTTCAGTCCTATATGGTAAGGCTTCGGCTTTCTGCCCTGGGCCCCATTAAGTCTAATACCACCATGCTTGGTGGACCCCCTGAATCCTGACCCCTGGTTGAGAACCACTGAACAATAATATACATTTTTTCCTATTCAAAATGTTAAATATAGCAGAGAGAGCAACCAAAATAGTTGGTAGATTGTATGGGGATTAATATACATTGTATGTCCTGTTCTGTATTTTAAGACGTTTGATAAAGAAAAGTAATTAAAGAACTCAAGTTTTGGCCTGCCAATTACAGTTTACCTGTTTAGATTAAGCTGTTCCAAATGATGTTAGGTGTCTTATAATGGAAGTTACATAATGTTTCTGACAAGCTCTGATTTCTTTTGGTTTATGCTAGAAGTTACATGGGAGGACCAGCAGAAAAAGGTGAATGGTACAATAACTGATGACAAACCATTGCCGAAAAAGAAACACCATTCTGAGCCAGGTTTGTCAGGGTTTGGAAAACCACATGAAAGCATGAGACTATAGAAGCATTGCATTACATTTCATGCTTTTGTAATGAGTGTGTGCTTGATGTACCTTATTTTTTCACTTTGGTGTGAAATTTTTAGTATGTAGAGACCATTTAGTTTAGTGTTGTACACAGTTCTGTTTTAGATTAGCAAAACTAGATCCACTTGTGTAAGCAATTGTGTTAGACTGCACATGCATTAGAAAAAGAAATAATTTGGCTTAATATTAGCATTAGCTTGCTTTTCAGTTTCAATTCTATTTTGATTTCTATATGTGTGTGAGTCTCAGGAATCCAAATCTGAGTTCATCCAATCCTTATCTTGGTTAATCCCAACCAAGGTATACACTGTATATAAGGAAGTGGGACACTCACCTCCCCAAGATCTGAAACAGAATCCTTCCTGCTATGTCAGATGTTGCTTAAAGCATAAACAAGGCTCAACCATTCCTGTCTTTCCAGTGCCACTCTTTGCATGTATCCAAGATAGGAACTCTTAAATCTGGGTTTGGAAATGTAGCCCCTATCTTACAGAGATGTGCATAGCATTGAGCTCAATGGGTCTACTCACATACTCAAAGTTTAGAATATACTTAGTTCTGTGAATCCTAACCTGCAATATGGATAAAGCTCCTCTGTGCAAAAGACAGAACTTTTTCAGGAGCTAGTCTAAGACTGTGGAATGAATTACCCCAGGAACTAATGACTATTGCAAACCTCACTGGCACATTTCTAAACACAAACACCCTACCCAAACAAGACACTACACAGCACACACTTCTCCCTTGGGGAGAGCATGAGAGAATAAACAACATGTGGCAGGTGTCACTCACATCACTACTCATGCAAGAAAAGGTTTGTAGGATTGGCCTTTGTGCAACGGAATTGTTGCTGTCTGTTGGATGACTGCTATAAGCCAACTGGGAGAGTTTTACTCCATTTTTATGTAGTCCCTACTTTTCAGTGGGGGATTTGTCATTGTAAGGACTTACTAAGACCCATCAAAATGAGTCCTATGCATTTTCTAACTGAGTTCTGTTCCCAAATATAAAATATACATTCTAAAATAAATTAGCTGGGTAAAAGCATACACGTTTTTGGGAAAATAATCCTAATTTTTTTAAACAATTTTGAATATATGAGCCTGCTACATATTCTGAACATACCCTTTGTATATCTTCTGGTAAAGGTTTTAAATTAATAAATGAAATGGATGTTTAACCATTTAGTTCTGCAATCAAGAGGGCATTTTGAGCTACAGTATGTTAAAAAAGATGCTATATGAGAAAATACTGGGTTATGTTATTAATATAATCCAATATAATCCAATAATATAATCCAATAATATAATCCAACATATGACATCACATACCATCTTTCGAACATACGGTAGCTCAAAATTCTCTGCACGCAGAATTAAATTTTAATTAATAGCATCAGATGTTAGACATTAAGATAAATCAATAGCAGGGAGAAAATATAGATGTCCATATTTGAAACAAGCCAAGAAAGTGAAAGGTGAAGAAATAGTGGAGGATGTTCCAAATGGTAGGAGCTGCAGAGGAGAAGGGTCTCACATGGTGAGACTGTATGGAAGGACAGATAAGAAATAAATGCTCAACAAGTGTAAAGAATGGTGTAAAGTGAAATACAGACCAAGATTTGTGAAGCTGCATGTAGGAAGCCCTTCAATGGTTTTAAAAATGTAAGACCAGATTCTGGGCTACATTTGAGCAGCTTTGCACTATTCTGTTATTGCAACACTGCTCTAAAGCTAGCTTAGCCAATCACTGGGGGATTCTCCCTGTGAATAACAAAGCAGTTACATTAGACACTGTTACTCAACCAAACACTCAACAGATTGTTTCAGTCCTCCAACTTGGGTGGTCACGTGACCAAGGTGGGGGACTACAATAATCTGCTGAATGTTTGGTTGAATTAAATAGTATTGCAAGTAACTGTGTTGCTATGGACTGATGACTAGGATTGACTCTGAGATTTTGGTGATAAAATATTAGTTGAGAGAGACTCCCCATCTTCTGATTTCTTGAGGAGGAATGCAAAGAAATTTTGGATATGGAGAGGAGATGTTGAGTGAGAAACACATGATGTAAGAGAATTTGTATTCAGGGAGTTTGCTGAAGGGGAAGCCAGTTAGCCATACATATTCTTTGTTCATGTAATCTTTTGATCATAGGTCAATTCCCAGTAAATTGAAAACCAGGGAGATTTAGTTAAATATAAACATTAATAATTCAGTCAGTATGTAATTCTTTGTATGATTTGGTTGATATGAAAATCAGTACAATTACAGAATTACTGAATGTTTTCCAGTTTTTAATTGCCTCCAATTTTCATTTGAGTATGACACAGAATTTTTATTGATTATACATAATTGCATTTTAGAATTTGTCAGAGGGAAGCAGGAGGATTTTGCAGCTGTATAAAGAGTAGTTTCATTAAGGGACATACATTAAGAACAGTGGGATGCAGTTTGGGTTTTTGAATCCATGAAATGATTGAGGCATTTGGTACTGGGGAAGAGAGACTTTTTCTCTCCTTCCACTTGTGGGTCAGAGAACTTCTTCACTTGAATTTTTGGGGAGCCTTGAATTGTTAATTCCCCATCTTAGTAATTAACAATAATAACTTGCCCTGATCCCCCATTCAACACCCATTTCTGCATCCAGAAATTTTGGATACGCACATGAGCTGAATGTTTTTGTTAATCAGCACTGAAAAATTACTACATTGCCAAAAATTAGATTTCAGAATCAACAATTTGTTCTGATGAATGAGACAGTTCACACTTCTCTGAAAGGTATTTTTTCAAGTTGTCTTTCTGTAGACTCATTAACACTGCACTGCATCAGTTTACACTTTGTTCACATTCCGATTATTTTCTGCACAAATAAATGCTAGAAACTTTTTTTTAAATTAAAGATTTGATATAGTAGCAAAAAGTAATCAGAAAATAAGATAAAACCTACAGAAATAACCAGGACAGGAATATGATCTCTAATGTGTTTTAAGTAGAAATATTTTTAATTAAATTTAAAAATGATAGCATCTGCAAGTTGTTCACAGAATACATCTGCAATAATATATAAAAATGTTTGAAAAAATAGATAAGTATTTCAGGTAATTGGAATGAATAACAATCAGGATGATCTGCACCTTATATAGCACATTACATTTGAGAAATAGAGATTTCGGCAGAAAATCAGTCAGAAATCTAAACAAACTTTACCAAAGGTGATAAAATATAGTAATGGAGATGGGAATGATGTAGAGCAACCTGTGCTGTACCACTGAAATGGCCTTATTTCTAAGATAATGAAAGAAAATATAACTAGTGGAACATAACCATTAAGTGACACAAACTAATTTCCTGATCTCAGCCAGGTCTTTGTCATAGCCAAGATGTAAGTATCAAATTCTGAAAGTATCATTAATGAAAAGGGACTAATTTTGTAATGACCTAAACTTAAACGCTTTCATTATTTTCCATAGATTTTTATAAGATGGGCTGATAGAATTAATCTGAATGATATTGTTCTGGTTGAAGAGATTAAACAACACTCATTAAATTAATCTGGATAAGATCCCCTATGTATTATTTCCCAAGGAGTGGCTATCTATTTTATTTTATATATTCTATCTAATCTATTTAGGATCTGATTCTACACATATCACCATGATATTACAGAATCTTTAACCCCCTGATTTAAATTAATTATTATACAAAATCTTATATTGTGTCAGAACCTTAAAGAGGTGTCTACAGGAATATGACTTAAAAATAACAGTGTGGAAAGATAGTTCAAGCCAAAGCTTAAAAGGTGGTTTTGTTCTGAAAAGTGGCTTTTAAAAAGACGCATTGTGAGGTTTTATATTTATTGTGTGTCAGTGATTTCCATTTCAGTTCTGCTCTTTTACAGATAAAAGTGATATTTTTTTTCTAATGATTAGTCTAGTAAACTTAACCTGAGCTCTGAGAATCAAGCTAGATTCATTCCTTCTCAGGCATCATTACCAGTGACAAAGTTTGGTAAGTCAAATTCTGCTGTCAGTGACATATTTTACTCTTACCTTCAAAGGGTTTGCACAGTATTGGCCTTTGATGGGGTGAAACCCCCATCACAGGCAAGAAAGGGTTAAGAGCCCACTTAGTCACTTTCATTTCACCTGGTTAGAAATTAGATAGTTATTTGTCAGCCGGAGAGGGTGGGAATAAGAACTAAAGAAGGGTCATATGATTACTCAACAGGCATGTGGGGCTCATAAATAGACTGAGAGAGTTCATGCAAGCTCCTGTGAAGCTCCTGTCTCACTGCCTTTCCCCAGTGCCAAAGATAGTTGGAGGTTAGAGGCTCAGGAAGATGTAGGCTGACAAGATAAAATAGCCTAAAGACTGTTCTAATTTACCTTACTGATAATGGCTACAATGGACCAAAGCTATAGCCCAGTATCAGCACAGAGACAGCATAGGAGCACTGTGACTATCCCCCTTTTTCAGCCCACCCTCTGTGAACTACAGCTGAGAGGAGAGGTGGTGTAGAAGCCCCTGTAGACTGTATGCCATTAGAAAATCACCAACCTGCCATATATACATACAGTGGAGTAATCTTGCCAGGAACCCCTGTACTCCAGAAGGGATGCAGATTTCCTGAAACTTTCCAAGATGGGATTCAAGGTAGGACTGGCTTTAATTTTCACCAAGAACACTTTAGGAACTGAGGCTGCACAAGCTGCAGCAGGGAGCCACTAATTCAACACAGTCCCTGGCCAGGCCATCTGCTTTTGAGGCTACATTGAACTATCTGCAGGACTGCTGGCATTGGGGAGATTGTGGGCACTTTGCACTGCTGCAGCCCCCTCCTGATGGACTTTCCACTGCTAAAGACCCTGTGCCATAGCCAGCTCTGGCATAATGAATCTAGTCCAATTTGTGCAGGATGCAGTTGACAATATAACCTACATGGTCACATGGAGCATGGTACTGTTGTTATTTATAAAGCATCTTTTTAAAAACTAGACATCCCAGTTGAATTATATATATATATATATATATATATATATATATATATATATATATATATATATATATATATATATATATATATATAGTGAACCATTAATTGGGTCAGGTGGGAGTAAATTGTAAGTAAAAAGGTAAAGAGATCAAAATAAAAAGAAATAGCTAAGAATCACAAGAAATATAATTTTAGAAAGCCTATAAAAGCATTAGAAGCCAGATGCAGGTTTGACTAGAAATGCTTTAGAGTCTAGCAAGGGTATTTGGGGACAAGTGAAGATTATAATAAAAATGTGGAGAAATGAAAGGAAGTAAATGGATCAGTCTCTACCATAGAAGAAGATGGGGAAACTCCTATACCTAAGGTTTTCCTAATGGTAAATCAATGGAGTTTTTTAACATAAATTGAAATCTCTAAGTTATGGGGTAATTTGGTGGCTATTGTTCAGTAAATCACAAAGAGTAGATAGTATTTACCTAGAGGTTTTGAAAGAAATTAAGTGCAGAATGGCAGAAATATTGATATAGGTAAGCAATATATCCTTAAGAACCATAACAACTCAAGGCTAGTGTGGTGCCTTATTTTAAATGGTTTCATGGCTCTGTGAGAGAAAATGTTGCACAGTCAGTGCACCACTGAGTCAACAACCTGATGCAATACAGTACTCACCTTTTGTCCTTAACTATTGATATAGTGGCTTCTGCTGTAAACACTGCGTCCTTCTGAGCTATGATGGATGAAGCATGAAGGCAGGTGGGTTAGAGTTTCAGTGTCAGGAATCACATTCTGAGGCCTTCAATCCTCTGTTTTCTTGTGTAGTGCAAGGAGAGGGACAAAGCCTCAGTCTTTTGCTCTCTACATTAAGTATGAGTGGAGGTCATGTTTGGGAGCAATGTTAACCACTGGGCATAGTCCTCTGCATTGAGAGGTAGTAACTTATGCCTGGTTTATTACTCTCAAGAGTGTGAGGAAAAGTTACTGGTATGTGGACAGAGAATAGGTATAAAAATATAAAATAAAAAATATATACCCTATGTTGATGGAAAGTATCCCCTATGTTGATGGAAATAAAGTAGGGCAAGATGCCCGGATTGGTCTATCTTGATACTGGTAATCTTGCCAGTGTTGCCCTATCTCTACTATTCCATTTTTTGAGAAGGTAATTGCTAAAGTTGTGCTGAAGAAGTTCTTGGTTCTCAGATTTCCTGGATCCCTGGTTTTAGAACTAATAATGATACAGACATAGAACTGATCTATCGATGATCATCTGTCAGTGATCTCTTGACAATGGACAAAAACTAAGTGGCCAGTTGTTTACTTTAGATCTGTCAGTTGCCTTTAATATTATATCTCATGATGTATTGTTGATACTGTTGTACTGTCTTGCAAGGATAGATGAAGAGTTGTGAAAGGGTGATGGGGGTCTATACTCTGCGAAAGAGATCAAAGGATAGTATCATCTGATCCCAACAGCTCTCTTTGGCTGATACTGCAGGTCCCCATTATTTCATCTTCTTTGTTCAATGTGTATGTGAAGCAACTGGAGGAGAGATTGAAGTGTTTAGATTACCAAGCCAGTAATATGTCAGTGATATGAGTAACGTGACACAGAAATGATTATATGGATTGTGCAGTCTTTCAGATTTCACAGTGTCCAGACAAAATTGGGGATTTAATGAGGTCTAACTAGTTAAAGCTCAATCCAGACATGATAAAAGTGATTCATAAAATATCCAGATGAGATGACAAAGCTGATATTTGGGTTTCTCTCTGTTTTTATTAGTAAGTTGGGCAGTCAGGGTCCTGTTGTATCTCTACCTGCTATTATATGGTAAAGTACAGCAATAACCAGGACTGGTTTCCTTCATCTTTCTCTGTCAAAGAAATTGCAGCATTTAATCAAAGATGTAGACCTTGCCACAAGCACTCACAGTTTACAAGCCACAATTAGGGAACATGAATAATCTCTGGGTGGGAGGGAAAGTCTTAGCATTTATTAAAAAGCAATTCAGCAAACAGTAATTGAAGTGGATTTCTGCCTTTCAGCGTACAAAGACGTTAAAAGTTGGGAGTCCCAATTGTCATTTTTGGAGAGCAATATTGTTTAATGTATTTTTAATTATTTAGAAGAGGTAGCACAGTGGTAGACTGAATTTAGCTAGAATAAGAGAAAGGTAATGAACATTCACAAAAATAGTCTAAATTCGTATATGCTGAATGTCTGAACTTAGAGGATCATGAAGACAGAAATCTTAGGAGTCATGGATAGCTCAGTACATTTAGTGATTGCATTTAAATTGTTTCTTCTGGTTTGGAAGTATTTCCCAATTGTGTATAGAAAATATCACGCAGAAGGATTTTAAAATGAGACTACCGTTTATCTGTCCATTGTGCAACAACAATTAAAATAGAAAATAGGATGCTTCCATTTGCAAAAACAAGATAGAAAATAATACAGTAGGTATCATCCGAACATTTTATCAGCTATCTGAAATATAGTGTCCAAATTTTATTTCTTTGAATTAAGAAAGTTTATTATTTTTATTTGACTAAATCCTGATGTCCTTAGTCATCCCCATGATCCAGGCATATAGAAGTTCTTCACATATAGAAGGAGAAGGTCTGTGCCTCTGTGGCACCATCTCCCCTTCTTGGGCTCTCACAGAACGCCCTCACCAGAGTCACATGTGGGGAGCAGGTCCAGAGGGGGACATACATATTTCCCAACAGACTGCACAAAGAATCCATGTAAGAATACAACTCTTAAGTGGAGATTGGTGTCATGGCAGTCCATCAGAGAGATGACATCAATTTGTTTAGAATGGAGGAAATTGAAACTGAGAGAAGAGAGAAGGAAGTCAGTGTAGTTACGGGACTTTGTACAAAGGTGCAGAGATCTGAGAAACATGTGAAGGTAATGAATGATGGGAAAAAGTCAAGGTTAGAGATTAAACAATTGGAAGATTGCTGTCAGAGGAGAGTGAAGAGCACAGAGTTGAAAGTAGAAACAGTGACATCAGTAGCAGTGAGTGGGACAAGGACAGAGCAGCAGAAAAGTCGGAAAGTTTGATAGACGGAAGAATACAAATGGTGGATGTGATTGGAAGTGAGAAGCGAGCAATAATGAAAAGAGAAAATGGTGATCAGAAGAAATTTATACATAGAGAGAGCAGTGTTTGGGGAAAAAATCCCATCAAAAATTGGTGATTAAACATGGAGGTTTGTGAAAGAAAGTGGAGAGGCAGGAGAATCAGAAGGGTAGCCGATACTGAAACTGAAATTACCTAGTATTAAAATAGCAGCTTAGAGTAATGAGAAGAAAGGGCACCAGCCATTAAAGCTTGATGGGAAAGAAGGTGGGGAGCAGATAATGTTCACTTAGAGAGGATAAAGGAAAACACAGTGGATTGGGATTCAAAGGAAATGGGTGGGAAAGAGAAGAGGTAGGGATCAGAAATTGTAAGGGAAAAAGAGTTCATTGCTAACACCATCCCCACTGGGTCATGACAAGGGAAAGAGAGAAGTTATGGATAGAGGAGGCTATGAAGGTACAGCAAAGATTGAAAAGGTCATGAGAGAAAGTGAAGGTGATTAAAATTTATAGCAGGATTTACATGTTAGGAGCAATTTAAAAAATTAGGATTATTAAACATGGGAAGAGTAAGAGCTGGCTCGATTAAAGTACTCAGAATTACAGCTGTCGACTTTTTTTGGCAAATAATAAATTCACCAAAAATGCATTTTTCCAGTCACCAAACCTATTCCCAAATTTGACATGCTGAATAGTTTTGGCCTATATATATTTCAGGACTGAGGGACCATTCACAAAACATCCAGAGGAGGTGGTGGCAGCAGCCCCCTGATTAGTGTCAGCCCATTAATTAGGGCATCCACTTAGAATGTGGGAGTCAGATTCAGTTCCCCGTCTGTCTGATGTGGAGAAGGATTTTGACTATGGGTCTGCCACATTACAGGAAACTGCCCTAGCCACTGGGATATGGATATTCTGGTATGGGTCTCTCTTAATCTTTCCCATTGAACTGTTCCACTTTATATAAATAATTAGTCACTGGGCCAGAGAGAGAGAATGACTCTATAGCCTGCTGGTTAAGGCACCTGACTTGGGAATTGAGAGACCTAACTTCATGTCCCTTTCCAATGGCTATTTAAGTTTATTTATAAATAGTGGAACAGCTTCTACAGGAGAGATTGAGAGGGACCCATATCAGACTAGCTCAGTAGGTAGAATACTTTCCTGCAACATGGGAGATCCCTGTTCAAATCCTTTTCCACATTAGGCAAACTAGGGGAATTGAACCTGGGTCTCCCCCATCCCTGCTGAGGGCTAACGGTCATAAGGGCAGTAGCAATGCCATCTATTACTCCAGTCAGTTTGTAAATCAAGTCCTTTAAAAATGCTTAGAAATTAAATGTTTTGTGTCAAGCAAAATGTTTAGTTCAACCTGAACTTTACCTATTATTTTCACCAACACTTATATTTTCAATGTTTCAGAACTTCCAATAAACTAAAAAAATCAATTATTTACCCCGTTCTGCTCAGAATGAGAAAGGGCATTATCAAAAACCATTCAGTGGTTCCTTGCTGCTCCAGGGCAGCAAACTTAAAACAAATACTCCATTAATGTATTGATTTTTATATTTATTTAGATTTCTTAATAACCCACAGCTCTAAGTTATAGTACTTCAAATAAGCAGCAGCAACAATCAAATATGAAATGCAAATGAACTGCCCAGCCCAAATCATTCAGAGTAGAATAACAATTGAGTAAATCAATATAACACCCCCCTCCTATATGTAACCACCTGCAGCCCTTAATACACATCCTTGTCAAAAGTCCACATGAAGAGGTTTACTTTTCATGGCCTCTAAGAATGGAAACAAATCCAGGCTTAGTAGACTTGATGGGGAAATGTGTTCCAGAGTATAAGGACTTCTCATAGGAAAAAGTCCTGCCATCTCCGTGTCTCCTTTTAAATCAGGGGTCTGTATGTTGATTGCTGCTGTGGTGCTATTGCATAGGAGACAGTTTTAATGGAATCTTGGGCTTCTGAGTTTAAACGGAACTTGTACAGAGGTCAGGAAGGAATTTTACAGCATACCACACATATGGCTTCTTGGACTCTGTATGCATGACAGACCAACTGTCTGATGTCGCATTCTTTTTCATACTACTTTTTGTGTATAGTTATTCCTAACTCCATTTCTGACTGCTGCTTTGGACAGAATTCTTGTGAACTCTCTTATCATAGGCCTATGGAAGGCCTGATTCTATCCCAAGTTGAGTCCACTGTCATCTCTGGGAGTAGGATTAGACCAGAAAGATCAACTTTCTGACAGCAATTATTACAATTCAAAATAGCTAATATAGCCTATAGTGCAAGTAGATTGTATATAAATGTGGTAACATACCCTGAAAAATTTATTTTCTGAGGCAGAATTAGAATTTTAATAACTTAAATTAGATGACCTGTTGGTGGGAGTTATCTACCATCTTCTCAGCCCAGATCAATGACATACTTTTTATTAACTGGATTTCAAAAAGCCCCTCAGTGTGTAATAGCAATAGACTGTTTGCAAATTCTTTCTGTTTTTTTTATATAAACGTATAATCTGAACTTGGTTTAAAGGAACAAAATTATAACTGCAGTATTTCTGCATTTCTCATTTGTATTTCTTATATTCTGTGATCAAATATATCTCGAGATTTGTAAAGCAGTAAGTTTGATGCACACTGGATATTTTTCATGCAATACAGAGATAATGCACCCAAATTATTTAAAGGTTGTTCTTTTATGTGTTTCCCAACCTCCTTTCTATCTATTGCCTTATCTATGTAAAGGAGTGTCTGTAGTTTCTCTATATTCCCGTTCTGTTTTTATCTAGTCATATATTTACTTTGAAAGGTCAAACTACAAAATCCAGTATTCCAATTCTTTGTTCTCTGTAGGGATTTTTACATCATAGTACTTTGATTATTGTTTTGTGCAAAAAAATCTCAGTCGCTGTCCAGTCTGCTGTAATGATTGTTGGTAGATGATCCTGAACTTTAAAGAACTCACCTTTAGTAGTAAGGATCTTATCTAATTGGAAAAAGAACTGGAAGTCTGAGTCTTGGATTTAGTCCTCAAGGAGGGTCTAAAATAATTATAATCTGATTTTGTCTCTGTTTGATAGGGAGATTATACTGAAAACTGATTTTTATTCCCACTTCATTATAATTGACTGCTATTCTCCAAACTCCTCCTCTAATAATTATCTCCTTGCTCTTACCCACTCCCAGATCACCTACACTATCCCCACCTTTTCACAGTTCACATGGCCTCAGGGACCAGCTGCCTTTCTTGAGACCTGGAGGTGGGGTGCCACTTGCCTCTATTCTCCTCATCCAATTAGATGTGTGCTAATCAAATGCATTTATGAGACATACAAAATCCTTTCCTAGAATTTTCTCCATGTTCTAGGATTTTGAACAGGACACTGTGCTTCTAAATGCAGTTAATGATATTATGAGGACAGCATCAGGCAATGAAGCACTGCAGAACTGGGATCCATAGAGGCTGCTGAGCGCCAAGATACAATGGAAGATCAGTGTATGTGAGGAGCAAAGAATATTGGAATCAAAATCTGTCCGGAGGGGAAGATATTTGCCCTTTACTTCTATGCCCTGTACTACCATTAGTGTTTAATATGGGCATATCTGATTGGTGTAATTATCCTGCCTTGTGGCAGGTTAAAGCAAAGTTTGACCTCAATAATATGCAAAGTTTCAGGTAGAGTTGTTTGTGAACTGAGATTGATACCTTTCATTAAATACTTTTCTATAGTAATTCACATTTTATTTGTCATGAAAAACATTACAGAATTTTGTGTCAGAACAAGATAAAAGAATAATCAATTAACTTTTTTGTTTTATTCAAATTTATGGTACAATAATTGGCATGACTTTTCTTTATAAATGTATTCAGTAGAAGACACTCACTTGTTTCTTAATTTCTGTGCAATAAGCATTTATACTTAGCATTGTTCCACATCAGAATGAACAATAGATCCAAATAAATGCTAGTTCCTTACAAAAGCAATGACTATGTAAATGAACCAACTGCTATTACTACCATGCAAATTTAACAGCTTTCACCCCATAATTTTGCTCTCAGATGCTAATAAATTGTATCAACAAATATTTAATTCATTAGATTAAAAGAAATAGAGAGAGAGAGTTTTAAACTTTTTGGGATGTATGGCATAGCTTCTTAAAAGGAAACTGCTATAAATATTCATAGATTACTCACTAAAAGTTATGGCATGGCAACACACCAACCCCTTTCAGTTAACCATCAGTAGAAGGAAGTCCTAATAGCACTGTTAATTTAGCTGCTACGGAACTTTTACGAATCAGTCATTATAAAAAAGTAAAATATTACCAATGGCAAAATCTTCTGAGTTCTTGAGACACCAGCTGACAGATATCCTCAAGTAAACAAATAACTTTTTTTAAATTTTCCTGCCAGGCTTGTGTTAATATTGGGCTTCTAATATATTCTGTCTTGTAACAGAAGCAGAAGAAGAACAATACATTTGTACTGTTAAAATTTGTTTCACTTAATTGATGATGACACTGTTGGATTGTTAAAATTTACCATATATATTCATTCATAAGCCAAATATGTTTGGTAAAAAAGTGACACATCAAAGAGCAGGGGTCGGCTTATAAATGGGTCTACACCAAAATTTGATGATTTTAAACTCTATGGAATCATTGAATTGAATTTCTAATACATTGTTGTTTTGTTTACCTAGAGTGTCTGCAGGCATGGAGCCCCTCACCTCCCTGTGTCCATGATTCGCTGTTCCCAGCCAATGGGAACTGCGGGAAGTGGCGCCATTTCCCACAGCTCCCATTGGCTGGGAACAGCTAACCGTGGCCACAGGGAGCTGAGGGGCTCCATGCCTGCGGATGCTTCAAGTAAACAAAATGTCCCAACCCGCCAGTGGCTTACCCTGATGGCAAGGAGCCAAACTTTGCCAACCCCTGAAATATAGGGTCATACAGTTTTTGCTATTTTTACCTAACCATCTTGGGGGGTCGGCTTATAAATGAACGGGCTAATAAACGAGTATATACAGTAAATAAAATACACACAAATGTTCATGACAATTTGTTGCCCAAGAATTGGCAGCAAATATTGTAACATGTTATTAATATTATTGAAACTAGATATTGATCATTTGGGCCTAAATCATATACCTGATCCTGCAAACGAACTTCTCTCATGGACTCTTATGCCCACACAGAGTCCTGTTTGCTGGAACTTCTCATAGGTAGATCCCATTGCAAAACTGGGACTTTATTCCTTACTCAGGCCAAACTCCCCTTCACTACGTCTTAGAGAGATTTGGCCAACTGCAAGTTTTTTTTTCTAAGATAAGCAAATGGCTGGATATTTAAAATAGCCAGTGAAAAATATAAGGAGGTTGAGAGAGAGAGATTATATTTTTCCATATTCATTTTAACACTTTCTAATAATACTTTTAGTTGAGTTAATAGTGTGGGTTTCAGGGATATGTGAATACAACATAAAACATGTTCAAAGAGCTTAACAAAGTTGGACTTTTTTATATGGTTGTGGCAATTATGTTAGCATATTGCCAATACAGGATATCTAGTACCTAGGAAAAGCTGAGCTGTTGTATTTATTTGTTCTTATCTTGGTTTATGACATATATGTCTTGCCTATCTTGAAGGATACATACTCATCCTAACATTTTACCTTTTCAAAATGTAGGTACATAACAGTCCTTATCAAAGCTTTCAGCTGCTCTGGTGTTTTTTTGTTTAAGTTTTTACTCCTTTCATATACAGTATGCTCATTGATTAGCACCCATATTGTAAACAAATTCCTATTCAATTAGCGCAAATAAATATCAGATGTTGATTTATTACAGAAGATTTGAAGAATCTTGGCTTTGTCAGTATGTAATAGGTTACAGTATGCCAGCTCTAGTTTAACATGGAATAAAGTTAGAAATGTCATTCAAGGCACTTAGAACACACAACATTGAATTGGTAACAGGTAACATTAAGTTTTGTCTTTAGCATCATTTTCAATTTATTGACTTATGCAGATGTGTTCCAATTTATATAATTTTTTTTGGAATGACAATACTGATTGCAAAACAACTTCCCAAGCTTTTCTGGGATTCTTTATATAGTGCCTGCAGATGAATTCTGATTGGGGGATGAATATATGAGGAAAGTCTCAGGATCAGTATGGATTGCAAGTTAAAGCTAGGCCAGGATATTTTGGCTCTGCTTACATTTTGGAAGACAAGAATGCATTTATGTTGCTGATGTTGGCAGGTCACCAACATTTGTGTAATTTCCACTACCTTTGAAGATGACTTCCCTCCACCCTCTAACTGGAAATAGACATATAATACACTGAGTGTAACTGTCCCCAAAATATACTCATATCTTAAATGGCAGTGAATGGTTTTGAATGCTACATTTTAATGTAAGGTACAGGACACAGTTGCTTCATGCACTTGACTTATATAAATATCCTGTATTGTAAGTCATATATAATTGGTTTACAAGTCAGGGGACCAGAAAGTTATCTACTCATTTGAATGTCAGAGAAAATAATCATATATTCTGTTTTTATTGTCCTTGTTCTACAGTTTGGGCTGGATAATATTGCAATAGCACAATGTTATGATAACACAGATTATTTGCAGGGTGTGTTATGTGAATTCTGGAAAATATTGGGCTTTTGTCCTTTTCCAGTTATTAATCAATAATTTTGGATAAACTGAAGTTTGGTTCAGCATAAATAAGAAAGGAAAAGAAATAATTAAAACACTTTAATAATACAGTTCCCAATGTTGGCAATTTAAGAATGAAATCAGAGTTTGTTATCTTTAAGGTTCATTTAAAGAAAGAAAAAAGTTACTTGCTTTTAAATAGATATTATTTCAAGAAGCTTAATCCATGTCATGAACAAAGTAGTAACTGCTAATTAGCCTGCCTTTTTCTAACCAAGTCTTTCCTCAGCTTCGCTGCCAGGACTGGCATTGCAGTCAACTGTAACATTTGTTATTTCCTCATCTCTTATACTAACTCTGTCTTTCTGGTTCTTTTTCTCCAATAGTAGTTAATCAGCTCTTTCTCAGCTTTCTTTTTCCTTTTGGTGTCTGCTGTGTTATTTTACCGCCATATACTAACTCTGCACAACAAGCTTGTCTTTAAAACAATTTTCAGCCCTTTCCCTGAGTTTCAGTTTTTACCTTCTGAGTAGATCCACTCACGCCCATCTCCTTTGTCTATGTCTGTCCATTATATGATGTGATCACAGAAGAAGCGGAATCATCAAGAAGAAGAAACTCAGGTCTGTCTCTTCTACTGCTTTTCTCTTTTTTCATTTTACGTGTCCTGTGGATTTTATCATCTTACTTGTCCTGTATATTTTATCATATCCCATCTCACATACATTCCCCTCTTTTGTCCCCTCAATATATTTGAACACTTCATGATTGTAAAAATTTAATTTTAGATGTTTACCGTTTGTATATAGATAATTATTTTACCAGTGCATGTAAACTATGTACTGCACAAAAAATACTAAGTGTTAAAGTAAATGGAATGGTGCCATACACGTAAAAAAATACCTTATCTTACTCATTTCAAACTATCTATTATATTTTTCCCAAATTACTGTTTATTCTCCATATCCATTTTCTTTCCATATTAGCTTCTAAGATCCCTGTCAACTCACATTGCCTACTGGTGAGGTGTGGTTTATCACTACATTAAAAACTGTTCCAGAAGTTACAGAAACTCAAATATTTTAGCATTCTTTTTTTTTCTTGGGGAAAAGGTAGTTTGAAAATTGAAGATTTTCATTAGCTTGCATTCGATGCTCTGAGATCCTGATCTTAGCTTAATCAAATGCAGCATTGATTTTAGAAGATAAACTTGTTAGAGTTCAAGCACTGTTCTCCCATACCAAAAAGGGTGAGATAAGAATATAAGGATGTAATGACTAAACATTGGAGAGCTGTTTATGTAGTGATTAATATCTATGTTGTTCAGTACTTTTCTCAAGGCTGTGTACCTCTTATTTCTTCTGCGGATTTCATCTTTCATATCATTGCTGCTGTTTTTAGTAGTAGATGATGAGGGAGGATAACTATTGAGCAGCCCTTCACCCACCCCATTTTTCAGGAGGGGAGTGTAGGAAAGGAAGCAGAGTTCTTTTACAGGACCTATAACAACTGAATTGCTACTTATCCTTTAAAAGGAGTGGGGAAGGAGTGACTAGAGCCATTGCTGCTCTCCTTAGTGAGGATGGAGAATGGACAGCAGAGGAGTTAGGTGGAGAGGAAGACCTAGGAAAGTGAGAGCCCACTATAAGCAGCAGTATTGTCAACTCTGAGGAATCAAAAATCATGAGTCAGGCTCTGAAATCACAACACTGAATAAAAATTGTGATACTTTAAAGATAATATATGTTCCATTCTAGTTTTTTGAGCCTTTAGGGTTCAATTTTTCAAATTTTTCTTTGCAGCTATTATGGCTAAAACCAGAGGTTTTTATGTAATAAGATCATAGAATCATAGAATATCAGGTGTGGAAGGGACCTCAGGAGATCATCTAGTCCAACCCTCTGCTCAAAGCAGGACCAATCCCCAACTAAATAATCCCAGCCAGGGCTTTGTCAAGCCTGACCTTAAAAACCTCTAAGGAAGGAGATTCCACCACCTCCCTAGGTAACCCATTCCAGTGCTTCACCACTCTCTGAAAGAAAAAGTTTTTCTTAATATCCAACCTAAAACTCCCCCACTGCAACTTGAGACCATTACTCCTTGTTCTGTCATCTGATACCACTGAGAACAATCTAAATCCATCCTCTTTGTAACCCCCTTTCAGGTAGTTGAAATCAGCTATCAAATCCCCCCTCAGTCTTCTCTTCTGCAGACTAAACAATCCCAGTTCCCTCAGCCTCTCCTCATAAGTCATGTGCTCCAGCCCCCTAATCATTTTTGTTGCCCTCCACTGGACTCTTTCCAATTTTTCCACATCCTTCTTGTAGTGTGGGGCCCAAAACTGGACACAGTACTCCAGATGAGGCCTCACCAATGTCGAATAGAGGGGAATGATCATGTCCCTTGATCTGCTAGCAATGCCCCTACTTATACAGCCCAAAATGCCGTTAGCCTTCTTGGCAACAAGGGCACAGCTTCTTGTCCACTGTAACCCCTAGGTCCTTTTGTGCAGAACTGCTGCCTAGCCACCCGGTCCCTAGTCTGTAGCAGTACATGGGATTCTTCTGTCCTAAGTGCAGGACTCTGCACTTGTTCTTGTTGAACCTCATCAGATTTCTTTTGGCCCAATCCTCTATTTTGTCTAGGTCCCTCTGTATACTATCCCTACCCTCCATCATATCTACCATTCCTCCCAATTTAGTGTCATCTGCAAACTTGCTGAGGGTGCAGTCCACGCCATCCTCCAGATTATTAATGAAGATATTGAACAAACCCGGGCCCAGGACCAATCTCTGGGGCACTCCGCTTGATACCGGCTGCCAACTAGACATGGAGCCATTGATCACAACCCATTGAGCCCGATGATCTAGCCAGCTTTCTATCCACCTTATAGTCTGTTCATGCAGCCCATACTTCTTTAACTTGCCAGCAAGAATACTGTGGGAGACCATATCAAAAGCTTCGCTAAAGTCAAGGAATAACACATCCACTGCTTTCCCCTCATCCACAGAGCCAGTTATCTCATCATAGAAGGCAATTAGGTTAGTCAGGCATGACTTGCCCTTGGTGAATCCATGCTGACTGTTCCTGATCACTTTCCTCTCCTCTTAGTACTTCAGAATTGATTTGTTGAGGACCTGCTCCAAGATTTTTCCAGGGACTGAGGTGAGGCTGACTGGCCTGTAGTTCCCCGGATCCTCCTCCTTCCCATTTTTAACAATGGGCACTACATTAGCCTTTTTCCAGTCATACGGGACTTCCCCCGATCGCCATGAGTTTTCAAAGATAATGGCCAATGGCTCTGCAATCACATGTGCCAACTCCTTTAGCACACTCGGATGCAGCGCATCCGGCCCCATGGACTTGTGCTCGTCCAGCTTTTCTAAATAGTCCTGAACCACTTCTTTCTCCACAGAGGGCTCGTCACCTCCTCCCCATGCTGTACTGCCCAGTGCAGTAGTCTGGGAGCTGACCATGTTCCTGAATACAGAGGCAAAAGAAGCATTGAGTACATTAGCTTTTTCCACATCCTCTGTCACTAGGTTGCCTTCCTCATTCAGTAAGGGGCCCACACTTTCCTTGACTTTCTTCTTGTTGCTAACATACCTGAAGAAATCCTTCTTGTTACTCTTAACATCTCTTGCTAGCTGCAACTCCAAGTGTGATTTGGCCTTCCTGATTTCACTCCTGAATACCTGAGCAATATTTTTATACTCCTCCCTGGTCATTTGTCCAATCTTCCACTTCTTGTAAGCTTCTTTTTGCGTTTAAGATCAGCAAGGATTTCACTGTTAAGCCAAGCTGGTCGCCTGCCATATTTACTATTCTTTCTACACATTGGGATGGTTTGTTCCTGCAACCTCAATAAGGATTCTTTAAAATACAGCCAGCTCTCCTGGACTCCTTTCCCCCTCATGTTATTCTCCCAGGGGATCCTGGCCATCAGTTCCCTGAGAGAGTCAAAATCTGTATTCTGCTGCTTTCCTTTCTTCCTTGTGTCAGGATCCTGAACTCGACCATCTCATGGTAACTGCCTCCTAAGTTCCCATCCACTTTTGCTTCCCTTGCTAATTCTTCCCTGTTTGTGAGCAGCAGGACAAGAAGAGCTCTGCCCCTAGTTGGTTCCTCTAGTACTTGCACCAGGAAATTGTCCCCTACACTTTCCAAAAACTTCCTCAATTGTCTGTGCACCACTGTTTTGCTCTCCCAGCAGATATCAGGGTGATTGAAGTCTCCGATGAGAACCAGGGCCTGTGATCTGGTAACTTCTGTTAGTTGCCGGAAGAAAGCCTCATCCACCTCATCCCCCTGGTCTGGTGGTCAGTGGCGTAGCCAGGTTCTAACAGCAGTGGGAAGCAAACATAAAAAAGGCACCCCCACTTGGCTCCTCCTCCGGCCACGCCCCCCAGCTCCTCTGGCCATGCCGTGCCCTCTCCCCCCCTTGGCTGGCACCTTCAGCCACACTGCAGCCATGCTGGGCCCCCCGGCCACGCCACCCCCCCCATGGCTGTACAGGGAGGCTGGCAAAGGACGGAGGTACGAGGGGAGGTGAAGGGGAGGGAAAGGCAGGGGCACGGGGTACATGGGAGGAGTACATGGGGTATGGAGTTTGGGGAGGGGTTACCGGGGATGGGAGTGGGCTGGGGTCCCCGGGGCTCTCTGTGCAGAGGGGGCTGGAGCTGCCCCCGGAACCGGGAGAGCCAGGGAGGGGCTCGCCGCATGCAGCACCAGCCCAGATCAGCGCTGGCCCTACCCCTTGAGGGGTGGGGGAAGAAGGCAGTGATCCCCGCCAGGCGTGGTCCGAGCGAGCTGCAGCCCGGCTCACCTGCTCAGCCCGGGAGGCGCTGCCCTGCCCAGGGCTGCTGGCGGAGCCTGGTTGTGGGCGGGTCGCACTGACAGGCCACAGCGGAAGGGGGGAAGCGCTCTCCCCTCCTCGGGGGAGTTTTATTCTGGTGAGCCGCGGGCGGCGTCGAAGCTCCTGCTGGGAGTGACCGGCCGCGGTTCTGCCTGGTGTGGCTGCCATGAGCAGCGCAGAGCCGCGGCGTCTGCTCCTCCAGCATGCACGGGCTCTGCCACTGCCTCTGCATTGTGGCCGCGCTGGTGGGGCTCTCCTGGGCCAGCAGGAACTGCTGGCAGCGCTGGCTGGCAGGCGCCGCTTCCGCGCCTGCCGCCCTGAGGGGAAGCGGCTGCTTCCACTGAACCGCACTAGCTACGCTACTGCTGGTGGTCTATAGCAGACTCCCACCATGACATCCCCCTTGTTGCTCATACTTCTAAACTTAATCCAGAGACTCTCAGGTTTTTCTGCAGTTTCAGACCGGAGCTTTGAGCAGTCATACTGCTCTCTTACATACAGTGCAACTCCCCTACCTTTTCTGCCCTGCCTGTCCTTCCTGAACAGTTTATATCCACCCATGACAGTACTCTAGTCATGTGAGTTATCCCACCAAGTCATAATTCCTTGACTGTGCCAGGACTTCCAGTTCTCCCTGCTTGTTTCCCAGGCTTTTTGCATTTGTGTATAGGCACTTAAGATAACTCTCTGATCATCCTGCTTTCTCCGTATGAGGCAGGAGTCCTCCCCTCTTGTGCTCTCCTGCTCGTGCTTCCTCCCCGTATCCCACTTCCCCACTTACCTCAGGGCTTTGGTCTCCTTCCCCCCGTGTACCTAATTTAAAGCCTTCCTCACTAGGTTAGCCAGCCTACTTGCGAAGCTGCTCTTCCCTCTTTGTTAGGTGGAGCCCATCTCTGCCTAGCACTCCTCCTTCTTGGAACACCATTCCATGGTCGAAGAATCCAAAGCCTTCTCACTGACACCACCTGCATAGCCATTCGTTGACTTCCACGATTTAACGATCTCTACCCAGGCCTTTTCCTGCCACAGGGAGGATGGATGAGAACACCACTTGCACCTCAAACTCCTTTATCCTTCTTCCCAGAGCCACGTAGTCTGCAGTGATCCACTCAAGGTCATTCTTGGCAGTATCATTGGTGCCCGTGTGGAAAAGCAGGGAAGGATAGCAATCCGAGGGCTTGATGAGGCTCGGCAGTCTCTCCATCACATCATGAATCCTAGCCCCTGGCAAGCAGCAGACTTCTCGGTTTTCCCGGTCAGGACGGCAGATAGATGACTCAGTCCCCCTGAGGAGGGAGTCCCCGACCATCACCACCTGCCTCCTTCTCTTGCGAGCAGTGGTCGTGGAACCCCCATCCCTAGGACAGTGCATCTCATGCCTTCCAATCAGTGGAGTCTCCTTCTGCTCCCTTCCCTCAGATGTATCATCTAGTACACTCTCCACATTAGTACCTGGTGAGAGAACATGAAAATGGTTGTTCACCTGTATCTGCATTGCTGGTACATGGACACTCCTCTGTCTTCTTCTGGTGGTCATGCTGCCAAATTACTTCACCATCCTTCTGTCCCTGCTGCACAGCCTGCTCTGATTCTTCAGAATGTTGTGCCCATAGAAGCATATCCTGACGTATGTCCAGGAAATCTTCATTTTCTCTTATGCAATGCAGGGGTAATACTTGTTTCTCCAGACCTTGAACCTTTTCTTCCAATACAGAGACCAGCTTGCACGCTGTACAGACACAGTCGCTTCTGTCCTGTGGAAGAAAGACAAACATGGCACATCCTGTGAAGGTCACAACAGCCGATGGCTCACCATCCATATTACCTTCCTTTTAAAAGCTTCCTCAGCTGTTGCAGGAACTGCTCAGAGAAGCCTTCAAGATGAAAGCCTCAGTGGGCTCTCCCCAGGTGAACTCCCAGTCAAACTCCCTCTGTTAGCCTCTCCGCTGTTTGCCGCTCAGCTGGTTCGCAGCTGACTGACCACTGGGGTTGGGGCTTAAAAAAACAAATATTGTGAGACTTGTGATCAAATTTGGAAGTGTTGGTAACACTGACTGCAATAGAGGAGCCTGCAAAGAAATGTAGGGAGGAGGGAAGTGCGCAGAATTAATTTAATAGTGGGGAGAAATAGAAGAGCCCATAGTTCATTAGTTGGGAGAGAGGGTAACAGGAGAACCAAGGACACAATCATTCGAAGTAGAAAGAGGGAAGCCCAAATTATACTTGTCAAAGGAGGGGAACAGAGAGACCTGGATTTATTTAAGATGTTCTCTTCTGTTTCTGTAATAATACATATAGAATGCTACATATAATGCTAACTTATTTTAATATTAATATGAACATATCTAATTGAGCACAAAGTTCAAACCAGGGAATGTTTAAATATGCTAATAATGTCTGTATAAGGAATGAATGAATAAAACATTTAGGAATGTGCAACCAAAAAAGAGTATCTCATATTTTTTGTACAATAGAGCCACAATGCCTGCTGCAGTGTATGTGCCCCGAGAGGTCACAATCCTATAAACAAGCCCATTTAAGCTATGGGCTTGTAATGCAGCAAGGGATGTTTTGGTTGGACATAAGGAAAAACTTCCTAACTGTCAGAGTAGTTAAGCACTGGAATAAATTGCCTAGAGAGGTTGCGGAATTTCCATCATTGGTTGTTTTTAAGAGCAGGTTAGATAAACGCCTTAGATAATACTTAGTTCTGCCTTGAGTGCAGGGGACTGGACTAGAAGACCTCTCGAGGTCCCTTCCAGTCCTATGATTCTGTGACACATGCATGATTGTAGTTTTCCTCAATTACTCATTTATACCAAGGTAAACACATTAATTTTTGCAGGAACAAGGTCAGATACAGTACATGGGCATATATTGTAATTCTGTGGTATCTTATTAATTGACAACACTATTTTCTCATACTCAGATGTGGATGTACCACCCATAATGCATGAGTAAATGACTTAGCACCTCCCTATCTCAACATTCATCTAAATCAGAGACAAGGCCTGGAACATTTTATTTTTCAGAAAAGTATGAATAGAAATGATCTAGGATAGAAATTATTAGCCAGTTTTAACTATATCTAGCACTCCAGCTGTGCAGTACATTGCAGACAATAAAGCTATATTTAAATACTTTTATGAAGGTTGCGAAATTAAGTTCTCAAAACTTAGGAAAAGACAGAATTGAGGTAGGTCACACAACCTTCATTCTGCCCCATGGTGTGTATGCATTATGATACAGTCTTTATTTACATGATCACATACTACTTTTTCCAAAGGACCAAAGCATTATTCAGTGCACAGAATTCACTGAGCTCACTAAATGAATTAGGGCTGTGTGCTGAATAAGGCAGAAATATGTAGCAATGTGTCATATTTACTGTAGAAGGTGTAGGAGGAGTGTAAAGAATAAGGCAGAGAAAGGATGATTTTGTGGTTAAAGCAAGTGAATGCCACCTAGGAGAGCTTGATTCTCTCCCTGCCTCTGCCACATATTTTCTAGGTGAGTTACTGAAACCAACATGAGAAGGGGGGCCTGATTTTCACAAGTGCTGAGCACTCACAATTGCAGCGAAAATAAGTGGCAGCTGTGGAACCTCTGGCCAGAGTTGGGAGTCAGGAGGCCCCTCTGTCTAATCCTAAATCTGATGGTGACTCACGGTGTAGCTTTAAGCAGTTTGCTGTGCTGCTCTAGCTCAGTTGCCCATCTGTAATAGTTACCCAGCTACCTCTCAGGCAGGAGTGTTGTGAAGATTCATTTACTATTCATTTAAAACTATAAAATGCTAAATATTTGAAAAATTATGCACCATAATTGGTCAACACATGCACATTTTGTTCTTATGCTCTTTGTACTCATCTGTGAAATAGTGATGATAATAGTTTTGTATCTCAAAGGAGAGTTGTGGATATAAATTAACATTTGTGAGGCACTCAGATACTTCAGTGATGAGTATCATAGAAAACCCTATGAGAACATTAATGATTCCATATTCAGTACAGAGTTTGGATGATGAGTACTACATAAGATGTGAGGCCACAACTGAGTGATGAGCATAAAAAAGACATACTGAACAGTTGCCTGAGCACTGTCCATCCTGTGGACTGAATGAGGCAGGGGTCCTGTGGACAAAATAGTATGTGATCATGTAATTAAAGACTGTACCATAAGGAATGTGCACAGAGAGACAGAACTTAGGTTGCTGGAGGCAATCTTACTTCTAGCATTTCATAACTTTTGAGAGCTTGATTTTGCAACTTTAATAACATTCTACAAAATTAGATTCTGTGTGTAATTTCCTAGTGTTGTTTGGCTTGTTGGGTTGTTTAAAAAAACAAATTAAGTAACCAGGGCCGCCCAGAGGATTCCGGGGGCCCGAGGTCTTCGGCAGCACGGGGCCCTTCCGTTCCGGGACCCGCCGCCAAAGTGCCCCGAAGACCCGCGGCGGGAGCCCCCCGCCACCGAATTACCGCCGAAGACCGGGCTGCGCTTCGGCGGCGGGTCCCGCTCCGGCGGGCATGCGGTGGCGGGGGCTCTCGCCGCTGGCCTTCGGGCACTTCGGCGGCGGGTCCCGGAACAGAAGGCCCCGCCGCCGAGACCGGGCTGCGCCGATGGCGGCGGGTCCCGCTTCGCCCCGCCCCGGCTGCCGCTTCTCCA
The DNA here is from genome assembly GCF_016161935.1 of Mauremys reevesii. Taxonomy (NCBI): domain Eukaryota; kingdom Metazoa; phylum Chordata; order Testudines; family Geoemydidae; genus Mauremys; species Mauremys reevesii. Next base: position 253,021,835 of record NC_052624.1, read on the forward strand.
TCCCCGCCGGCCCCGGCCCCCGCTTCGGCTTCGGCCTCTTACCGAGCGCGTCGCCGGCAGGGCCTGAGCTCCGTCCGGCTCAGAGCCGCGTGGTGAGGGGGCGGGGCTGTGAGCTCCACGCCGAGCGGAGGCAGCTGCCCCGCCCCCTCCCCACGGCGCTCGGGGCGGGGCTCAGGGGCTCGGCTGGAGTCTCGGCGCTTGATGCGCCGAGGCTCCCAGAGAGGGGCGGAGGCGGGAGCCTCTGCTCTTCTCTTGGGGGCCCCTGCGGAGCCCGGGGCCCGGGGCAAATTGCCCCCTTTGCCCCCCCCCTGGGCGGCCCTGTAAGTAACGTGCAGTTGTATTACTTCCTTCAGGGTCATCAGAAAGAAGTGAACCCTAGCCCTTCAGCAATACAGCTTAAACCTCTACCACTTGAACTAAAGGAGTAATTGCAATGGCTAGCAGCTAGAGTAGGCTGTTATCCTCTTTGCACAAGCCACTACAGGAGGAAGTATAACATTTTGAAATAGTTATATAAACAGAAGTTGCTCCATTTTTCAGATATCATGGCCAACCACAGGGATTTTACAGGTCCTTTCGAAGAGGCAGTCCATCCAAGTGGATGAGAATTGGATCTGCTGTATTAAGGGATGTAGATTCTATTCCCACCTCTGCCAAAAATAATTTTATGTAACATCTCAGAGGGTGTTTGACACAGGGGCGAACAGGAATAGGAGGAAAGAAGACCTGAGTTGGTTCTCTGCCTCCACAAAATACTCAGAGCTGGTCAAGCCTGTGAATTAGGCTGCATTGATTCCTGCCATCCCTGAAATGGGGAGCAGTATGATCTGCCACTACTGGCACTTGCACTGATGCAAGGATGAACCTTCCCAAGTGTCTGCTACCACTCGTCCCCTACCGCATCCTAATTTCTCTCACACACAATGACTATTTGTTTTGTTTAAGAACATAACATTTAAATAATTCTGAATTATCCAGTCTTGCATTTTACAAGCCTCTATAACTGCACACTCCTAGTAGTTACCTTAGGCCTGGTCCACACTAAAAAGGGGGTTCGAATTAGGGTACGCAAATTCAGCTACGGGAATAGCGTAGCTGAATTCAAAGTACCCTAAATCGAACTACTCACCCGTCCAGACGCGTCGGGGTCGAACTCCGCGGCTCCCCCGTCGACTCCACCACCGCCGTTTGCAGTGGTGGAGTACCGGAGTCGACCGCGGCGCTTCCGGAGTTCGAACTATCGCGTCTAGATCAGACGTGATAGTTCGAACTCCGTGAAGTCGAACTCACCGCGTCGACCCGCGCTGTGAGTATGGACCTGCCCTTAGTCTTTCCTCTCCTACTTCACCCTAATGTTTGTTACATTGGTTTTTGTATTCAATTCATTTGTAAGCTGTTCTGAGCAAGGATTGTGCCTTCCTACTGTACTTAGCTCAGTCAGGACCTCATTTTTAAGGCCTCCTCCAAAAGACATATGCAATTTACCATCTCAATGTATCTACCTCAGAAGAAGATAGAACTGAGTTGGCCCTATCATTTTTTGAACCTGTGGTTCTAGTGAGTCTTGGTCTTTCCGTCCTAAGGCTTAGATCACCAAGTCATCTCCTTCAGTGGTTTTACTAAGCAGTGTTATTTATTTAGCAAATTACAGTCAATGTAAAGTAACATCATTAATATGTTTTAGGCACTGTGATAGAAATTGGTGTAATTGATGAGAAATATCCTTGGAGTCTCTTTTTTTAATGCATCAGTCAGAGGCTAAGAATAGACCTGGTGGCTAGTTCTCAAACAGAAAACAGTAAAGACATTCTCCTTCTTGAGGGACTCCACTGACTTAAGAGTTTTCTTCCACCCTTCCCCTGTGAGTACTGTGGTTGACTCTTCAATCTCCTTTAAATTTCCTTTCAAAATAATAAAGATCATTCTGAAAAAAATATTTTGTTTCTTGTACAGAAACATTTAACTTCTTTCCACATCAGCTATTCAAGTTCTCTGCACTCAGGCTGTGTGTAGGTCATAGCTAGATGACAATAATATACCCCCCTGGAAAGAATTACTGCATACAGTGTCTTTCCAGAGGTCAGGGGTCAGATATCTGTAGGTCTTGCAGCTGGCACTGAAGATGGCTTTTACACACTTGCCTACTTTGGCTGTACAACCCCTGACTGTAGTACAACAATCATTAAAAACAGCCACCACCAGCAGTTTCTTTGGAACTATGGACAGCAAGAATAAAGAGCATCAGGATAGACTCATAATGCAAGGTAGAGTATGAATGAGGCTTGCCAGTGTTCTTACCCCAGCATCCTCCTTATTCAGGTACAATGGACAGTTTAGCCAATATGCTTCTTCTAGGAATAGCAGTGCTAGTTTCCTTGGAGGCTGTCCTTAAAGGCCTTAAATGCAACCTGTGTTAGCTGATCCCGTGGAAACAGGTGGTAAACATAGGCATTTTCCTCAGTTACACCACAGCTTGGCCTACTTTTAGGCCTGGTCTACACTATGAGTTTAGGTCAAATTTAGCAGCATTAAATCGAATTAACCCTGTGCCCGTCCACACAAAGAAGCCATTTACTTCGACATAAAGGGCTGTTAAAATTGATTTCTGTACTCCTCCCTGACAAGGGGAGTAGTGCTGAAATCGACATTGCCAGTTTGAGTTAGGGTTAGTGTGGACACAATTCGACGGTATTGGCCTCCGGGAGCTATCCCACAGTTCACCATTGTGACCGCTCTGGACAGCAATCTGAACTCAGATGCACTGGCCAGGTAAAGAGGAAAAGCCCCAGGAACTTTTGAATTTCATTTTCTGTTTGCCCAGCGTGGAGAGCTGATCAGCAAAGGTGACCATGCAGAGCTCATCAGCACAGGTAACCATGCAGTCCGAGAATCGAAAAAGAGCTCCAGCATGGACCGTACAGGAGGTACTGGATCTGATCACTGTATGGGGAGATGATTCTGTGCTAATAGAACTAAGTTCCAAAAGACGAAATGACAAAACATTTGAAAAAATCTCCAAGGGAATGATGGAGAGAGGTCACAATAGGGACTCAGTACGGTGCCACATGAAAGTTAAGGAGCTCAGACAAGCGTACCAGAAAACCAAAGAAGCAAACGGATGCTCCAGGTCAGAGCCGCAGACATGCTGCTTCTGTGCTGAGCTGCATGCAATTCTCTGTGGGGGGCCACCACCACTACCCCACCCCTGACCGTGGATTCCGAGGAGGGGGTACTCTCAGCCATGCCTGAGGATTTTGCGGACAGGGAAGATGAGGAGGAGGACAAGCTTGAGGAGAGCACACAGCACACCGTTCTCCCTAACAGCCAGGATCTTTTTCTCACCCTGACTGAAGTAGCCTCCCAACCCTCCCAAGGCGGTATCCTGGACCATGAGGCTGGAGAAGGGACCTCTGGTGAGTGTACCTTTGTAAATATAAAACATGGTTTAAAAGCAAGTGGTTTGTAATGATTAATTTGCCCTGAGGACTTGGGATGCATTCGTGGCCAGTTCAGCTACTGGAAAAGTCTGTTAACGTATCTGGGGATGGAGTGGAAATCCTCCAGGGACATCTCCATGAAGCTCTCCTGGAGGTACTCCAAAAGCCTTTGCAGAAGGTTTCTGGGCAGCCCAGCCTTATTCCGTCCTCCATGGTAGGACATTTTACCACGCCATGCTAGTAGCAAGTAATCTGGTATCATTGCATGACAAAGCCTGGCAGTGTATGATCCCAGTGTTTGCTGGCATTCAAGCAACATCTTTATATCTCTGTATTATCCTCAGGAGAGTGATATCGTTCATGGTAACCTGGTTGAAATACGGGAATTTAATTAAGGGGACATTCAGAGGTGGCCATTCCTACTGGGCTGTTTGCCTGTGGCTGAAAAGAAATCCTCCCCGCAGTTAGCCAAGTGGTGTGTGTGGGGAGCAGTGGCGCTGAGCTGTTCGTGTTTGGCTAGTTGAGATCTTCCCTGATACTAGCCACGTGGTTAAGGGAGGGGTAAAGCGATCATCCCAGAGACTTGGATGGGGCGGGGGAGTTAGTTTGGTTTCTGCTGCTGCACATTAACATGAAAACCGCAGCACTCAATGGGCTTTGCTTGATATGGGAAAGGAGGGATCTGCTTTTATGAAGGTTACAGAAGCCAAAAGACTATGGCTTACCATGGCCGCATGCAAGCCGAATTCTGTTACTCAGCCCTGCATCTGTGATCTCTAACACCAAAGCCGCAGGCACTCAATATTAAGATGCAAAATGCGACCTTGTACCAAAATCACACATGCTATGTAATGTGAATAGTGTTGTTCACCGTGAAAGAGTATACCCGTTGTTCTGTAAAATGTATCTTTTAAAATATTTCTCTCCCTTTTTTCACTCCCACAGCTGCACATTTTTCAAGCCTCCCTCCGCTGTCCCAAATGCTATCTCAGATAAGGCAGCGAAAAAAACGCATGCACGATGAAATGTTCTCTGAGATCATGCAGTTGACCCACAATGAAAGAGCTCAGCTGAATGAGTGGAAGGACACAATATCACAGTACAGGAAAGCAGCCAATGAACATGAGGACAGGAGGGACGAACGTGAGGACAGGAGGAATGGATGTGAGGACAGGAGGGATGATCGAGATGAGAGGTGGCAGCAGGAAGATCAGAGGAGGCAGGATGCAATGCTGGGGCTACTGTGGGATCAAATGGACATGCTCTGGTGTCTGGTGGAGCTTCAGGAACAGCAGCAGGATCGCAGAGTGCCGCTGCAGCCCCTGTTTAACCCGCTCCCCAAGTTCCATAGCCTCCTTACCCAGATGCCCAAGAAGTGGGGGGAGGCTCCATGCACCCTGCCACTCCACCCCAGTGGACAGCCCAAGCAACAGAAGGGTGTCATTCAACAAGTTTTGAAGTGGCCTTTTCCTTCCCTCCTTCCACACCCCACCTGGGCTACCTTGTCAGTTCTCTCCCTATTTTTATAATCAATTAATAAAGAATACATGGTTTTTAAATGATAGTGACTTTATTTCGTTTGCAAGCAAGCTGTGATTGAAGGGGGGAGGGTGGGTGGCTTACAGGGAATGAGTCAACCAAGGGGGCGAGTTTTCATCAAGGAGAAACAAACAGAACTGTCACACCATAGCCTGGCCAGTTATGAAACTGGTTTTCAAAGCCTCTCTGATGCGCACCGCTTCCTGGTGTGCTCTTCTAATCGCCCTGGTGTCTGGCTGCGCGTAATCAGTGGCCAGGTGATTTGCCTCAACCTCTCACCCGCCATAAACATCTCCCCCTTACTCTCACAGAGATTGTGGAGCACACAACAAGCAGCAATAACAATGGGAATATTGGTTTCGCTGAGGTCTGGGCAAGTCAGTAAAGTGCACCAGCGACTCTTTAAACATCCAAATGCACATTCTACCACCATTCTGCACTTGCTCAGCCTATATTCCACAAAGGCAGAGGCTTTTCATCAAGGAGAAACACAAACAAGTGTCACACAGAATGGCCCCCTCAAGGATTGAACTCAAAAGCCTGGGTTTAGCAGGCTGTTGATTTCACGGAAGGAGGGAGGAGCAAATGAATACAAAACAAATCTGGTCTATTTCTTGTTTCGATCCACTCCATCTATCTTTTACATCTTAGGCTGGCAGCAGACAGTGCAGTATGACTGCTAGCCATCATCTCCTCCTGGGTGCTTGGCAGAAGATGGGAAATGGCCTGGCTGAGTCACTCTTATCTCTGTATGATGATGATGGTTTTCAATCCTAATACACCATCTGCTGCCAAAAGCTGCTGCTGTATAGCAATGCAGTCCCACGTCTGCCAGCACCCAGGAGACTTACGGTGATGGTCAGCTGTGCGGACTCTGTGCTTACCGTGGCATAGTGTCTGCACAGGTAACCCAGGAAAAAAGGCATGAAATGGTTGTCTGCTGTTGCTTTCATGGAGGGAGGGAGGGAGAGGGGGGCCTGACGACATGTACCCAGAATCACCCGCGACAATGTTTTTTGCCCCATCAGGCACTGGGATCTCAACCCAGTATTCCAATGGCGGGGAAGACTACAGGAACTATGGGATAGCTACCCACAGTGCAACACTCCGGAAGTCGATTTTAGACTTAGTACTATGGACGCACACCACTGAATTAATGTGCTTAGTGTGGCCGCGTGCACTCAACTTTATACAATCTGTTGCCAAAAATCGAATTCTGTAAAATCAGAGTAATCCTGTAGTGTATACATACCCTTAGGAAGAGTTGTACTGTTGTTAAATATATGCTATTCATGGGATAAGAATAAAAGTAGTGGCAAATACCCAGCCAGTCTCTTTCTTGAATCAGGAGGTAAGGCATACAGTAAAATATTTTTTTCGGAACACAGAGGAAGTGATAGGGTTTTTTGGGGGGGCAGGGGAAGGGGTAGAAATAGAAGTGGAAATTGAATTAGTTAGAATGCTTTGAAGAATTTAAGGAATCCTAACTCTTTGTTATTGCATGTAAGAGGAGTACAGAGCTGTTGATATGTCCCAGTTTTGCTATTTGAAACCAAACATTTTAAAAAAATGAGACCAAAAAACTCTTGTAAAATATTTGTCTGTTTTCAGAAGATTATTATTTCAGTGAGTTTTAACACAAAGTTGCTATTATACTCTTTATAAAGCAAATTACAAAAAGGTTACCTCCTTTTCTACATTGTATGGAAACAAGTGTGGTAACTTACAGTAGTTTTGGCTAACATTTTATAAAGTGAGTACCTAAAGTTAAGTCGCTAAACCCATATTGAGGCATCTCGAAATGGAAGTTGTGGGTACTCAGCACCTCAGAAAATCAGTCTCCTACCCCTTTATAATTTTTTTTAAAAAAAATAGGCACCTAAATATGGATTTAGGGTCTAACTTGACCAGTGTTACTATAGTTACACCACTTATTTTAGCCTAAGGGTTTAGAAAAAATATGTTATATTATGTAAACAATATATATTTTTTATCTTTTGGGGTTAGTAAATGACCTAAGTGTTTCTTATCACAAAGAATGTTGGGGTGAGGAGGTTGCTGCTATTGGTTGGCCATAATTCATAATGCTGAAGTGCTTCTAGTTTATTTTTATGTTTTAATCATTTTTTACATTTTAATCAATGTCTTTTCCTTTAGAATTAAAAGTTCATATTTTCTGCTTATCAGCATGATGTTTATTAAAATGATTCAACAACATTCATAAAGAAAAGTTGCACTCACCTATCTAATGCTGTATGTTAGTATAAGTTTGAGGGGGGGGAAACATTTATATTGCAGAAGCTAGTGATAGGTGAATGATTGATTCCAAGGCCAGAAAAGACCATTGTGATCATCTAATCCTCCTGTTAACACAGGCCAGAGTATTTTGCCCAAAATGATTCCTAGAGCATATCTTTTAGAAAACGTCCAATCTTGATTGAACAGTTGCCAGTGATTGAGAATCCACCACAACCACTGGAAAACATGGAGTACTGTGTACTGGCATGAGTTTGGGATAATCATAGTCAGTGTTTTAGTAATATGTGTTTTATTTGCTATTGGTAGATGATCTGACATTCCCAGAGTGTTTTTAATTGATATATTAATATAAAATCAAACTAAAAAAGAAATAAAACAGCATTTCAGAGATTCATTCATATTCACTAAGTACAATATTTACACACAGCTCTGACATTTTAACCAGCTTCTCATTCTTTTCTTTGACAGTTGCACTCATTGCTATAATCTAAATCTACCCATTTATAGAAAACCAAAACTTCATTAATATCAAAGAATGCCCTTTTCCAAATACTAGTTTTCTATAACAATATATATTCATTAACTCATCAACATTTAAAAAGCAAGAAAATAGTTAAAAATTAGTGCCATTTGCTTTTTACTAAATGAAAATAAATGTATTAGTTTTTTTAATTATTTGAGCCCATTATGTCTGATACTATCCCTTTAAACAAAAATCTCACATAAAACTCTTTCCATAAAATACAATACTAATTTTGACAGAATTTTTCTTTCTCTCTATTTTTCTTTTTATTTTTTTACAGAAAACATAGAATGCAAGTCAGGAGCTCTGGGATTCTAGCCCAGTGCACATATCTTTAAATCATGTTGCCCCTGAATTGAGCATCACTGCCATAATGTTTTATATTAATAGCCCTCAACAATTCATATTATTTTTGTTGCAATTTTTGCTGCACTGTGCACATTTATACTAATAAATTTTGTCAAAAACACTTGAGATAAATATTTCATTGAGCTTTAAAATCAGCTATGAATTTAATTAGCATTCTGTACTCTTCATTCCATCTCCTAAATAGATATATAGAATCTAACTGAAAAAGGCCCCTACGAGATCTGTGAATCATAGAATCATAGACTTTAAGGTCAGAAGGGACCACTGTGATCATCCAGTCTGACCTCCCACACAACACAGGCCACAGAATCCCACCCACCCACTCCTGCATCAAACCCCTAACCTATGTCTGAGCTATTGAAGTCCTCAAATCATGGTATAAAGACTTCAAGGTGCAGAGAATCCTCCAGCAAGTGACCCTTGCCCCACGCTGCAGAGGAAGGCAAAAAAACACCAGGGCCTCTGCCAATCTGCCCTGGAGGAAAATTCCTTCCCAACCACAAATATGGCGATAAGCTAAACACTAAGCATGTAGGCAAGACTCACCAGCCAGACGCCCAGGAAAGAATTCTCTGTAGTAATTCAGATCCCACCCCATCTAACATCCCATCACAGGCCATTGGGCATATTTACTGCTAATAGTCAAAGATCAATTAATTGCCAAAATTAGGCTATTCCATCATACCATCCCCTCCATAAACTTATCAAGCTCAGTCTTGAAGCCAGATATGTCTTTTTCCCCCACTGCTCCCCTTGGAAGGCTGTTCCAGAACTTCACTCTTCTGATGGTTAGAAACCTTCGTCTAATTTCAAGTCTAAACTTCCTGATGGCCAGTTTATATCCATTTGTTCTTGTGTTCACATGGTACTGAGCTTAAATAATTCCTCTCCCTCCCTGGTATTTATCCCTCTGATATATTTATAGAGAGCAATGATATCTCCCCTCAGCCTTCTTTTGGTTAGGCTAAACTAGCCAAGCTCTTCTCTGTACCTGTTCCAGTTCGAATTCATCCTTCTTAAACATGGGAGACCAGAACTGCACACAGTATTCCTGATGAGGTCTCACCAGTGCCTTGTATAACAGTACTAACACCGCCTTACCTGTACTGGAAATACCTCGCCTGATGCATCCTAAGACCGCATTAGCTTTTTTCACAGACATAACACATTGGCGGCTCATAGTCATCCTGTGATCAACCAATACTTGAAGGTCCTTCTCCTCCTCTGTTACTTTCAACTGATGCGTCCCCAGTTTATAACAAAAATTCTTGTTATTAATCCCTAAATGCATGACCTTTCACTTTTCACTATTAATTTTCATCCTATTAGCATTACTCCAGTTTACAAGGTCATCCAGATCTTCCTGTATGATATCCGGGTCCTTCTCTATATTGGCAATACCTCCGAGCTTTGTGTCATCCGCAAACTTATTAGCACATTCCCACTTTTTGCGCCAAGGTCAGTAATAAAAAGATTAAATAAGATTGGTCTCAAAACCGATCCCTGAGGAACTCCACCAGTAACCTCCCTCCAGCCTGACAGTTCACCTTTCAGTATGACCTGTTGTAGTCTCCCCTTTAACCAGTTCCTTATCCACCTTTCAATTTTCATATTGATCCCCATCTTTTCCAATTTAACTAATAATTCCCCATTGCAACCATATCAAATGCCTTACAGAAATAGAGGTAAATTAGATCCACTGCATTTCCTTTGTCTAAAAGATCTGTTACCTTCTCAAAGAAGGAGATCAGGTTGGTTTGGCATCATCTACCTTTTGTAAAACCATGTTGTATTTTGTCCCAAATACCATTGACCTCAATGTCCTTAACTACTTTCTCCTTCAAAATTTTTTCCAAGACCTTGCATACTACAGATGTCAATCTAACAGGCCTGTAGTTACCCGGATCACTTGTTTTTTCCTTTCTTAAAAATAGGAACTATGTTAGCAATTCTCCAGTCATACAGTACAACTCCTGAGTTGACAGATTCATTAAAAATTCTTGCTAATGGGTTTGCAATTTCATGTGCCAGTTCCTTTAATATTCTTGGATGAAGATTGTCTGGGCCCCCGATTTAGTCCCATTAAGCTTTTTGAGTTTGGCTTCTACCTGGGATGTGGTAATATCTACCTCCATACCTCATCCTCATTTGTCTTCCTACCATTATCCCTAAGCTCCTCATTAAAGACTGAGGCAAAGTATTTGTTTAGATATTGGGCCATGCGTAGATTATCCTTAACCTCCTCTCCATCCTCAGTGTTTAGCAGTCCCACTTCTTCTTTCTTTGTTTTCTTCTTATTTATATGGCTATAGAACCTTTTACTGTTGGTTTTAATTCCCTTTCAAGATCCAACTCTACATGGCTTTTGGCCTTTCTCACTTTATCCCTACATGTTCTGACCTCATTAAGGTAGCTTTCCTTGCTGATCCCTCCCATCTTCCACTCCTTGTAGGCTTTCTGCTTTTTCTTAATCACCTCTCTGAGATGCTTGCTCATCCAGCTTGGTCTACACTCCTGCCTATGATTTTTTTCCCTTTCTTGGGATGCATGCTTCTGATAGTTTCTGAAATGTTGACTTGAAGTAATTCCAGGCCTTCTCCACCTTTAGATCCACAAATTCTTAAGTCCAATCCACTTCCCTAACTAATTTCCTTAATTTTTTTTAAGTTAGCCCTTTTGAAATAAAAAACCCTAGTCACAGATCTATTTTTTTATGCTTCCATTTAGTTTGAACTGAATTAGCTCATGATCACTCAAACCAAGGTTGTCCCCTACAACCATTTCTTCTATGAGGTCCTCACTACTCACCAAAACCAAATCTAAAATGGCATCCCCTCTTCTTGGTTCAGCAACTACTTGGTGAAGGAATCCATCAGCTATTGCATCCAGGAAAATCTGAGCCCTATTATTGTTACTAGCACTTGGCCTCCAGACTATATCTGGGAAGTTAAAGTCTCCCATGATCACACAACTCCCATTAGTACTTACTTCATTAAAAACATTAAAGAGGTCTCTACCCATATCCAATTCGGATCCCAGTGTTCTATAGCACACCACAAGCACGATCCCAGGGGAGGCTCTAGTAGCTTTCTTCCCCAATATGATTTTTGCCCAGACAGATTCTGTCTTATCATTCCATCACTTCTTATTTCTTTACAGTCTACCTCATAATTAATATACAATTCTACTCTACCACGTTTGCTAAACAGCACATACCCTTCAATACCTGTACTCCAGTCATGACTACTATTCCACCATGTTTCTGTTATCCCTATAATATCTGGTTGCACTTCCAGCACGAGTAACTCTAGTTTCTCCATTTTGTTACCTAGGCTCCTTGCATTGATGTACAAACATCTTAATTTTTGCTGTTTGGCTTCGCTCACATTCTTTACCCAATTAGGCATAGACATTCTACTGCCAGTATCACCTATTAGACTGGTATCTACACTACCCTTCCTCCTTATGTCCATTCTCCTACCCATGACTGTATCCTTTCCTCCTTCATTTTCTTCCCTCTCAGTGTTAAAATTCGTTGTGGAGATTACCTGGACATCTCCCAACTATCTCCCACAAATTCCTAGTTTAAAGATATCTTAATAAATTGTGCCAGCTTCCATCCTGGAAGTCTATTTCTCTCCCAACTCAGGTGAAGTCCATCCCGAGAGAACAGTCCTCTGTCCATGAATGCCTCCCAGGGGCCATACATTCCAAAGCCCTCCTTATAGCACCACTGCCTGAGCCATCTGTTGATCATCATAATCTTGTCACACCTTTGTTGCCTTTCTCTAGGAACAGGCAGAATCCCACTGAAGATCACCTGAGCCTCAGTTTCCTTAAGTGTCTTCCCCAGCATGGTATAGTCTCCCTTGATACGTTCCACAAGAATCTAGCCATATCATTTGTTCCTACATGAAGGACAATCAGTGGATTCTTTCCCGCTTCCGTTAGGATCCTCTTCAGCCTCAGGTCCACATCCCTTATCTTAGCACCCGGCAGACAGTACATCCTTCTGTTCTCTGGATCAGCTCTTTTTACAGGCCTGTCTATTCTTCTCAGTAAGGAGTCCCCAATCACGTAGATCTGCCTTTTCCTGACGACGGTGCAATTCTCCGGTCTATCCCCTGTTCCCTCTGGCTGCAAGTCCTCTCGATTCCTATTCTCCCTTGCAGTCCTCTGCAACTCATCCCGTATCCTCTTGGGGCTCATATTTGATGTTGTTATCTCCATTGACTCTTCCCCTCTTCCTATAGGACTAGTTGTGGGGAACATATACATTACTTACCATTACCATTACTATTACCATTACTTACTACCAAATGATGTTGCATGCAGTGTTGTTGTAGCTGTGTCAGACCCAGGATATTAGATAGACAAGGTGAGTGGGGTAATATCTTTTATTGGACGTACTTCTAAAAAGAACACTGTGTAGCTTGAAAGCTTGTCTCTCCCACAAACAGAAGTTGGTCCAATAAAAAATATTACCTCACCCACCTTTTCTCTCTAATACCATTCATGTTGTAGGTTATATGAAGACCTATTGTATATGAGAGCACAAGGCTGGATAGGAGGCCTGCACCTATACACAGGGACCAATCATATTAATATACCTTACAGAATAGTGACTTCCCCAAGTGAGCAGAGAGGGGGTAGAATGATGGCTTCCCATGTTCCGCTCCACATTGACCAGGAGAGCTGGTTCCCCGCAGGAAGGTGAATGAAAGCTGTGCTGCATCAAAGGATGATGTACTATCCATGCCTTCCCTGCATTCCAAGAGCCTATATTTGTATGATGCACAATGCTCTGACACTGCTTTGAGTTGTTCCTTAGGCACGATTTGGCCCTTTGGTAGCTAACTACAAATTATAGATTAAGTCAGATTTGTGATATTTATTTAAGATTTATCTTTTGTATTATTCCACTAGGACAGAGGAATATAAATAATATATATTCTGTGCACTATAAATAATGATAATGTGGAAACGCTCCCCTAATAAGTGGCAATTCTGAAAAAAAAAGGTTTAATAATTTGAATGATACCATTTTGGATTTGTGACCTGCAGGAGTATTTTGTTCCATCAACATTTCAGTGATTTTTTTTTTGGTTTAGTTTTCTTTTTAATTAATCTTATTTTGGCTTATGATAAGAAAGAGAGAAACTGAGTTGAAAAATAAATATACTTCTAATTCTAATTAAAAGTAAATTTCCTTTTGACATTGAATGTTTATACATTAATTGCCAAACTTAGATTTCAAAGTATAGTGTATGTCCTGGCAAACTTTTTGGATAGGGATTCAGTTAATTTTCATTTCCTGTTTCCACAGAAACACATAGGTCCATATACAGCCCTTGATCTGCATTCAAAATGTCTGTTGACATCAGTCAGTAGGAATTATGTGCAAAAACTGAGGGCTGTGTACTGCCTTTATTATCTTTTGTTTTATTTTTCATCATACCCCAGCTTGAAGACAAAACTACAGTAGCATTGTCATTAAATCTGGTGACCTGTGGGAGCTACAGGAATTGGTTATCTAAAGAAAGGTTTAAAGTAGTTACTGGGGGGAAGGGGGGGAAATGAGACATTTAATATTCCTGCTTGAACCACTTGGCTGAATCCCGTATATGCTTCATAAAACATATAGCACAAGTATGTTTTTGGCTTTTCTTTATATGACATACTATTCATGAGAACCATAGGCTAACTGTGTTTGACACCTGCCTTGCTGTCTTTTGTATGGACTGTGTTAATGAGACTGGAAGTGCATAAATACCCATGGGTTCCCTCCAGTAAATCTCTAATAAGGGTGATAAAATGTACATGCTAATATGCAGTGAATAATCTTCTGAGTGTAGCACACTTTACATGGTTGGTTGACAAAAGTCATGAATTCAAATGAATTTGATGGATTTTACTTCTTTAATGCATGATTTCTATTACTTTTATTATTATTTTCTGCATTCTTTCTCTCCTTTTGTTTTTGGTTTACACATTGCTTTCATTTGTTTATAGAAGAAAAGAAAGCAGATCCAGAGAATGGGAATGCAGGTAGGGCAGCTTATTAAAAATCTCAGTGTATGTTTGCCTTAGACGATGTACAACTACAATATTTAGCCAGAATGTGTATTATACAGCTGGTATACAGTATTGTATTTCCTTTGATGAATACAAAATTAGGAGTAGAAAACATAACCTAGGAAATACATTTGGGGCTTTCCCTAGAGAATGAAACCTCTATTTGAGCTTAATAGGCAATTACATTCACACTGTCTCACTCCAAATATAGTTGAATGAGCTTTTATCTCCTTGCATGCAAAAATCTGACTCTATAAACAGTTGGGCTTGGAACAAATTAGGTATTAATCACATAGGGGGCAGTGTAAATAGGAGTTGTAGAGTTTTCATTGATATACTAGTAGGAGTGAAGATTTCTTGGAGGAAGGAATTCAAAAATTCAACAATAATGCTAGAATTTAAGGGAGGATCTATAAACAATGTAGGTCTGCAAAGTTCTCTCTGCAATAAACAGAAAGTATCCCAGCATAATTAAATCAACTGTGAGTCTATACATTGGGCTAAATATGAATATAAAATAAAACAAAAACCTTTTACATATGTTTATATTGATAATCTTATTCGGGTAGTTTAGGAATGACATTCACCCCAGAGATTCTGTAGGAGGTGCAATATATGGACACGTCTACACTAGAAACACTACAGCAACGGAGTTGCAGCTTCACTACTGCATGTGCTGCAGCAACAGAAGAGATTCTTCCTTCACTGTAGTAAAGGGCTTAAATGGTGTATTGGGCCTTGAGCAGGGCCTCTGTACATGGCTGATATTTGCTATAGGTTCAAGTCCTGTATTACAGTAGAGAGGGGTAGAACTGGAGCTGTGCAAAGTATCAGCTTTCACTTTACCACGTGTTCATATATAAAAACAGACATTCTCACAAATATTTGTGAGATTTTCTATATACAAGAGGTAATATTTCTCCATTTCTTACAATTTCCTCAGCTTTTCATGGCAAAAAATGACAGAATGTGGACTCTTCCAAGTTTAACAGAAATGATGATTTCATTATAGGGCAAAACCAAAATTCTAATATTTTACCCTTAATCCCTTTCTCTTTTCATTAAAAACACCAAAAAAGTATGGATTAATCTGCAAAATATTCTGTTTTCATGGAAATTTATTTTTTTTAGCTAGGGGTTGGAGTATTTTCATTCATCTTTAGTGACACTGGTGTGTTATTTCTGTCATTCAAAAGAAGAAAAATATTCCAAGTGAGGATGCATTTTAGCTGTGCTTTTTAGAAGCTACCAAGAAATTCAACTAGCTTTCAATCTTTTAATCAGAGCGCTTGCATCTCCCTTTTCAAAGTAGGAAATAAAATAATTATTGAAAAATAAAGTTAATCACTATCAAAAGCACTTTAATTAAATAGAAAATTACTGAAGAGTCAGTGTGGTCCCTTGATGGTTGCCAACTACTGGTTCAGGTTTATATAGTAGCTAATTTAAACGTTGTGGGATATCTTCTTTTAGGGTTTTTCACTGTATGCTTTATTATTAGCTGCCTCTATCCCTGTATTTTCTTCTTGTTCATTCATTTCCCCCATTGATTTTCATTCCAAGAATTCGTATTTGGGATTTGCTGTTTTCGTTTAGGTTATTTTAGATTTTTTTTAAGGAAAAGCAGAGACCATAAGGGCATGCTGCTGATAGGACATCACGTTTATTTTTTATTTTCCACACCCTCCCTCACCCACAATTTCCTGTTAAGAGTTGCAGGTTTTGTAGTCAACAGGCTTCTCTTGTACGAAGTAGTGGCATCAGTAGAACTAAAGCATAGTTCAGAGGACCTGCACATGGACCTGTTTTGCCACTTAGATTTCTCCTTAAGACTCAGTGGTACGGGGGAAATAAAGTTAGGTTCCCCCCAATCCTATATTTAGGTGCCTAAATAAATGGGCAGATTTTCAACAATGCTGAATACACAGCAGCTTCCATTCAGAAATGAAATTTTCCTTTGCAAATCTTCATCTTCCTCTGAAAAATGTACAGTATGTGAAGTTTGTCAGTCAAAACTAATGTGACTTAGCCACAATACTGTATGAAAAGTAATGCTATTAGTTACATTGCTTCAGCTAGAAACTTTGGGCCTGATTCTCCATGCCCTTCTTTTTGTTTACATTGGTGTAACTCCATTGACTCCAATCAGTTACTCCTGATTTACATCAGAATAAGTGGGAGGAGAATCAGACCATTTATGTACATAGTACATATCTATATTTTGCTTGATTGGAGAGATGCCCTTTTTGCTTGGACATTTGCGCACCATTGTTTTTTGGGGGGGGGCTGCTACCTTCCACCTCCAGTGTTCTCTCTCACGCATTTGTTTTGTGACTTTCTTTTGGCACTATTAGTACTTTCAGCCACTGCAGGTTGGCTGAAAAGGGCTGCTGCCTGAACGACATAGCAAGCATCCTTTCCCCAGACTGAGGCTAACTACGTGCTTAGTTTCCTGTAGTCCAGGAAGAATGAAATCCTGAAATCACTCTTGAAATTGAATGTCATTATAGAGTGATACAGCAACACCACTGGGCAGCTTGTTAGCATTTCTTTCCAAAATTATTTTAAATTTTTTTTACAAACATATTAAATTATGGTAAATAAAAGTTATGCCAATCAATCAGATTATTTCCAGTGATCCTTATTTACTGATAGAAACTAAAATCAGTCATTTCATATAAAAGAGCTAAAATCACCATAATAGAACATATCACAAGATCAATATCTCCTTTTGGAAATAAATATGTTGCCTTTGCATTTCTGTTTATTTTCTTTAAATAAAAGTCTTGATTTCTCCTGTAGCAGCAATAAATTATTCAGTGAGACATTCTATTCCATTTACATTCTCTCCTAATTTGGAAGTTTTCTTAATATTAACTGTGGAGAATAAAATATTTGCCAAGGTACTGTTAAAATACTTTATTCTTTACTACTATTTCTTGCAATTATGGCTTTTCTCCCAGGTTTTCCACAAAAGGATAATTTTGAAATGTTTTTAATTTACCTGGAGATACAGATACAGTAATTTAAGCAAAAGTCAGATTGTATCCCTTCTGTTAGAAATTGTATGAGCACCACTTTAAACTCAGGATTGAAAATTAATTGATTATTTATTTATGTTTATTTGACAGGTGGTATGGATGTAGAAGAAAGAAATCGTCAAATGAAAATAAGCAAGTACAAACAGGCAGCAGGATCAGACTCCAGGCTGGAGCAAGATTATCATTCTAAGGCAAGGGAGTTTTGTTTTGAAAAGCAGCAAAATATGCTAATCTGAAACATTTGATATCCTTTTAGGATGATGTAGACAAATGAACCTTGCATAGGGTGGGCTTTTTTGTTTCACTAAGGGGTTCTTACATGTCTGTTGCAAAGTAATTAAAATAAGTGCAACAACCATACAAACTTCTCTAATATAAAACAGTCTTGATTACTAAAGTTTAAGATATAGGAGTTAATTGATCAAATGTAGTGTTCATCTGCTTCAAAAAGTGAGAAATGATCATTTAGTTGTCCAGTGGAATGAGCATTAAGATCCAAGTTTAGAAAACATAAAGAAGGAGCAATAGACTCAGGGCTTGTCTACACTTACCAGGGGATCAATGAGCAGTGATTGATGCATCAGCGGTCGATTTAGCGGGTCTAGTGAAGACCTGCTAAATCGACCGCCGATCACTCTCCTGTCGACTCCTGTACTCCACTGGATCGATAAGAGTAGGGGGAGTTGACAGGAGAGCATCTCCTGTCGACATCACGTAGTGTGGACCCTGCGGTAAGTAGATCCATGCTATTCATGTAATTCAAATTGCGTAGCTTAGGTCGAATTTCCCCTGTAGTGTAGACAAGGCCTCAGGAAGTACCTAGAGTTCTAATTCAGAATGAGAGCCACTAAAACCTGTGCCAGGATTCCATGCTGTGGAGCAAATAATCATATAACCCTCCAAACTGGGGGTTTTTTTTATTGTTTTCTTGGCCTTCTAAAGAGTTCTACAGCACAGACATAATAGTTTTTATTTATTCTGGTAGTGAAAGTTTAGCCATTGGATAGATAACCTTCCCAGTCAAATCAATACACAAGATTCCAACTTAATTGTGGCAATTTGCAAGTAATCAGGTTGGCCATGTAGCAATGCAGTTCTAAATTTATGATCCAAATTTCTTGTTATCTGGAACTAGGTCATGCCATCTATTATATATTAATTGAATTGAAAATACCTTGATTATTTTAAAATTCCATTATATAATTCCACAAAATAATTAAGTGACCTCTCTGAGACCTGAAAAATTGATTTGAGACTTACTGAGGAGAAGAATTCTGTGGCAAACGTTATATGTTAATTGTGTAGTTCATTGCTCAATGGGGAAGATAAGGTAAAACTATGTTATTTAATATATGAAAATAAAGAAGCCATTAATTGTATTAAGTGCTATTAGTTTTGTAGAGAATTCAGGTTAATTTATTGAATTGCTTTCTAATAATGTAATTCCTCATAGTAAAAAATGTACATGATATTGTGGGAGTATTACATGAACGCCTCATGAGAAGTCCTAGACAAAATGGAAGAGTCTATTACTGAAAAGATTTAGAATTCATTGGAACAAAGGGCACACTATATTGTTATGCTCTGAACATTTAGACCAGTAGATGTATTGCATGACTTAAAGGATGGGTTCACTCATAGTACTTAATATGTAATGTAATAACATTTATAAGGGGGTTTGGGTCAGAAAATGTTTTCATCTTTATTTTATATAGAACCATCACTCTTACATTTATCAGTTATATCCTTTCTTGAAGGGCATTATCTTTTCTTGTACGGGAATGGACTTGGTGCTGTAACCAGACTTCCCCATAAATAACTGCTATGATTCTATGTACCATATAAGGATTGTGAATATATAAATAGATCTGCAGTTATTCAGCCAGTTGCTTCCTCACTGTTTGATTCTGTCCCCTTTAGTCACACTGTGTAGTTCCTGACTCCATAAGACAGCATTGGGACTACATGTGCAGGAAGGTGCATCATTAGGCCCTCAAAAGTGTTTTTCAAAGGAAACCATATAGAACACTGTAGTTCCAAAGAAACACTTCCTCCCCTTGACCCTGCAATCTCTCTGTGCCTCATCATTTCTGCTGTCTCCCCCTGTATATGAGTTTATCTTCACCATTATCCTCCTGCATTGAGGATGGGAAGTCTGATATAGGATTGATTTTTTAAAATAATCACTTCTTAATTATGCAAACTGTCTCTAGAAGTATACTGTCAGATTTATGTCCCTGCCAGGCTCCACTTTTTACCATTGGAAAGGGAATGATTTGCCTTACCAGTTAGCCCAGGAAGACAGGCAGTGGCACATTCACAAACTTCACTGAGTGTGCATCAATAGAATCTCATAGAATCCCTAAGATCTCATAAAGTCATACCAAAAGAGTTCAGTCTTCACTTTCTCACCATTTCCCTATTGGTCCAGTTTTTCTCAATTAAATATTAATATTACATAGAGAGAGGAAAATTAATAAATACATATAATATACCTGTTTTTACCAAGTATCTTTTATATTAATGAACTGATCTGGGTATGTCAGATACTAACTGAAAACTCCTGGTCTATAGCTATTGCAAATGGCTTTGATTTTCTAAATTTGTCAACTAGCATAAGGTCAAGTGTGCCATTTTCTTGGGAAGACAATTTGTTTACTGCAGCCCCTCACCTGAGAACAAGTTTCTTTAACTAAGCTGGAGATGGCATGCAAGTGGAGTTTAGCAGGTGGAATATTCTGTTGTATCTCAGTTCTATTTTTTTCTTTTGGTGGAAATAAACATAATTACTATTTGCTGGGGTAAAATAACCCTCCAATTATCATTGCTAAGGAAGTGGAAAGGTGTACCAACAACAGGACTAGCCATATTGGATTAGCCCAATGGTCTATCTAGTATTGTTCTGTCTCTGACAGCTGCCAGTACCAGATGCTTCAGAGGAAGCTACAACCCCGCCACCCAAATAGATAATTGTGCAATAATAAGTCTGTGGAAGAAGATTTTTCCTAACCCCAGGGATCTTAGCTGTTGACTTCAGTATGAAGTTGACTTTTTGACTTTTCTTTATAAAATTTTCTTTTAGCTGGTGTTAGTGCAGACTCTATCTATCTATCTATCTATCTATCTATCTATCTATCTATCTATCTATCTATCTATCTATCTATCTATCTATCTATCTATCCAGTGTTGTTGCAGCCTTATGTTAGAGTTAACGGTTACCTCTGGCATGCTTTTCGGCAGGCATGTAGGGTCTTTTATTATTTTATATGCTTTCCCTCTAACACTTTTTCCTTAAGAATAAATATGCTTGCTCAGAAGGAGCTCCTGTGGTAACTTGTAACTGCTAGCAATACATTGGTCATAGCCCTGAGAAAGAGACCAAAGCACAGGAGCTGACTTTCTAGGCAGACCAGCTGGCTGGGGATGTCACAGTGTAAGATAGGGAGCTGTGCAGACTTAAAATCCCCACAGCAGAAGGGAGTGAGACATAGGGCTCTGCCCAGGAGAAGTGATGCCTGGGAGCTGGAAACCTTTAAGTGGTTGCCCTTGAGGGACCATGGAGGAGGAAATACAAGTGTAGTTACCCTGAAACTGTGAAACTTACTACCACAAGATAGTACTGAAGTAAAATGCTAAGGAGGATTCCAAAAAGGATTAGACATATGAGTAACCATGCTCTGTACTGCCTTTGGTCCCCTGGTCAGGGTAGGCAGAGAGCTTATTTCCCTGGCCTGTGCCCTTCAAGTCATTAGGTTTCCTCATTAGGAGTAGGATGCTGTCTGTCATACACACACAACATACACACCCTCCTCAGATACTGGTTTGCATATACTGGGAAGGTAACTTGATTTCTCTTGGATAATGGCAGGGGGGATACACCTCCCACTCCTTCCTGTGAGCTACTCTATTTGAATTTTGGTGAACACAGTCTCTTGTAGATCTGGAGCTAACTGAGAAGGTCTGATTCACTGCTTCTGCCTTTAAAGCCATAAAATCATTCCTCAAAAGCAAAGACTATGGCATATCTGACAATACACCTACAACCAGCAGCCCTGACTGTTCTTGGATCTAATTAAATCTGTGCTGTAGGTAGAGCAAATGCTTTTACACTAGCAACTTTAACCTGGATTTCACATGCTGGGAGTATTTGATGGGGTTTAATGGCATGGAGCTTAACTATAATCTTAGCAGTCCCAGTATTTCTCCATCAAATGAATGTCTTCCCACTGACTACCACCATCTACTTCCACTGGCAATCTGATGGATCTGCACCAAGGTAGTTGATGGTGGTTTGGGATCTCAGTGGCTCAGTAAGAACTTTGGTATTGTGGAACAGCACCACAGTTCCACACAAGTATTTCAACAATTATCTTCCAAGATTACAGCCAGTGGCTATACCAGATCTCTGCAATGCTTATGTGGTTTATGGTATTTTCCCTAAGAGTATTCCTAGATCCAGTATACTCTATCATAAGGACTTGTTACCTAGAAAGAGGACTATAGTGTTTTGAAGCAGTAGAAGAGAAGGTAAATGGAGATGAGGGAAAGGTCAAGATGGGGCCATTGAGGCATTCTATAACAAAAGAGAATAAACCTTTGTTATTATTGAGAAAGAAGAGGCTGGATTTAAAATAGGAGGAAAGAAAGGAGGAAAAACTCTTCGTGTTCATGGAACTCAAATTCATAGTATAGAGAACAATCTTTTATTAAACTGATGATATAACTGATGTATATATTTTAATAAAAACCCTCTATATATTCAGTTTTGTATGATACTGTAATTCCATTTAATACGTAATGACAATCCAAGTATCACAATTGCCAAATATTGTGTGCAAAATACATGTATAACCAGGAATGCGCTGTATTTGATTTGGGAGAAAGGTAGTAAAAAAGCTAAGGCCATATTTACTTTGTGATCCCATTAGAACTTATAAAGTAACTGGGTCAAGCCAAGTTAAATTGTGGACAAAATACTTCCTTGGAACACCTAGGTGTTCAAGAGGTGGAGTTAGTGATTCGGTAGGAGATGCTTTCCTTTGAGGGCGCATGCACATTACTGGTTCTCTTTAGTTGCTAGTCTGGCCACAATTTATTCTTTCATCCCACTCCCTGGAAATGTCATTCTTATCTATTTTTGTGCACTGCTTGAGATATTTGCTTCAGTGATGCTTTTGTCTGTGCTGCCCTTCTGATTTGTACCCATTACAATCTATTAAAACATTTGATTAACTGCTGTACTAGAGAAGAGTTTGTCACCTCTCTTTGTTGTTCAATATTTTGCATATCTGACAAATGACAGCCATAAGAACCATAGAAACTACCATTAGAATATCGAAAACATCTAGGGTGACCAGATAGCAAGTGTGAAAAATCAGGATGGGGGTGGGGGGTAATACGAGCCCATATAAAAAAAAGCCCCAAATATCGGGACTATCCCTATAAAATTGGGACATCTGGTCATCCTAAGGGCTCCTAAGGGAGTTAGGCACCAAATTCCAATGAATTCAATGCAGTTTGGAAATGTATCTCCCTAAGGGGCTTGTCTACACAGTGTGCTAGACCACACCAGTGAGGTTTAAATATTTAGTCTGCACCAGCATGTTGCACACTAACTTGCCCTTATGGACCCTGCTGACATGCACTAAATGTTCCCTAGTGCCTATTAATGTATTCCCATTTCAAACACACAGTAGGGAACTTTTAATATACTCCAGCAGGATCACAAGGGCCAGTTAATGCCCCAGATGTTGATGCAGACTACGGCACCATGTAAACATGTAAGTCCTTAGACTCCTTTTAAAATTCCAGACTTAAGGAGTAAACTTCTAAATATATGGCCTGAGATTGAAAGGGCTAAATAATTAAAATGGAGCCACGCAGTGGTACATTGAAGAATAATTGAGAGGGGAAAAAATTGACACTGATAACACAACACTTAATTTTCCTGTGGAACTCGTAGATCCAGAAAAGCTACATTTCTAATAGGATTCATAATAAGATTAGACATTTAGATGAATGAGAACATCCACAGTTACACTGTATGGAGTATGTTTAGAAAGGATATAATAAACCCCTATGCTTCAGAAAATAAGCCAACCACTAATTAGGATTAGGAAGGAACTTTCCCCATGAGTAGGCTATTTGGTAACTGTCCATTACAAGGTTTCTTGTAACTTCCTGTGAAGTATCTGGTGCTACCCACTGTCAGGCATGGTACTGGACTAGTGTGGCACCGTGGCTTTGATCCAGTGTGGCGATTCCTATGTCCCCATCCAGTCTGTGAGCACTGAAGGTACCCAACACAACTTTTTTGATTCTTGATATATATTAGGACTTTTAATTGGTTGATGATAAATGGCATGTGATAACATCAATAAAGCAAAAAATTATACTTCTAGAAATGGATTCATCCCTTTTCTTGTGTCGCTTATGACATGCAAACTTCCAGTCAAGAATACTTATTATAAACAGTAAAGTTTGTGGACCAGGGTGCTGATATTGCAGATCTGTTTTCTGCTAAATCTTGTTCAATGTGGAAGGACCCAAACATGTAATTTTCAAGATTTACATGAGGTGAAGCATTTTTCAAAGTTCTAGATTTGAGTTTCAAGGGCAAGATGATGATGATGGTTTGGGAAATTTCTCTCCTATCCTTCTATCCTTCTATCCTTCTCTCCAAGGCCATCATCAGTTTTTACAATATTAATCAAATGTGTTTGGATAAAAATTCAATCTAATATGGTTATTTATTTTTCCATCAGTAACTTTAGTTTTTCTTCTGGGATTGTTGAAATCCAAATTATGAGATAAGCATTTATGTTGTATCTGTAGCACTAATCTGATTCGCTGTAGTTTCTTCTTCACTGCTGAAGTTCAAACTCTGGTATTGTTCTGTTAGTTTATTTTGCTTCCACTCCTTTTTATTTTGTGTTTCCTGTATTATAGGCTTAGTGAGGATACTGATAAATATTATGCAGATGTTTTCCATGGAAAATGTTGTTTAGTCAAAAACCCAATTTCCCATCGAAAAACAATTTTAGTTGAAAAATTCAATCATCCCTACTAATGATCAAAAAAGATAAGAGTGTTAATGCTATTGTCCTAGCCAAGTTCCAACAAGGGCAATCATACTCTGCCTACCTGATTTATTCTCACAATTTTCATTAAATATAATATCTTCATTTTGTGTCCAAAGCTATTCTGTTGTTATGAACCGATTAACCATTAGTGTATTTTAGATCCAAGATGGCTATATTTTCATGGTGAAGTAAATGATCTCTCTATATAGTTTATATGTTAGTTTAATCTGTAAAATTCTTTGTGATATCAAGTGTTATATACAAATAATTTGCTATCATTACATAAAACAGCACTGTCGAAGTAACTTGTTTCACTTGTCTAAGGCACACAAAAACCACAGTTACATTTCTTATTGTTAATAAAATGGTGCCCTATATCTATCAATAAAACCTAGGAAAAGCCAGGAATAAAATTAGCTGGGTATAATTTAGATAAATATCTGAGTGCTGAAGTGAAAAATTCATAGAACAGTTCGTAAATTAACAGTTTAATGAGTTAATTTAATTAATGGAGGGGTGAACATGTCAAGAAAGGGAACATGAATGTTGTGTATCCAGTCCAGAGACTTTTAGTTCTAATTATTTTCTGTGACAGCCAGAACAGATGGAGTAAGAAAATTATGGACATCTGATGAAGGTCAGCAATGGCAAAGCCATTGCTGAGTGTATTCCCAAACAACTAGATAAACCAGAAACATATTTGCCTGAATCCAGTCGGTTTTTTCCATTTGAAAATGTCAAATCAGGCATTAATCCATGTGGGCAAAAGTATAAAATGTAGGGTGTGAAGTCATTGTACAGTGATTACATGGAATATGCCAAAGTGTGTGGGATTGAAAGTGAAGGACCAGGATGTTTGCCCATGACAGGTGGTTCAAAAAGGACCCTACAGCTGCCCAAATTAGGTAGCAGAGGATGTGGGGGGGAATCCTCAGCTGGTGCAAAGCTGGTATAGCTGGTTCTGTGCCAGCTTCTTACTCCCTTCCCCTGGGATATCAGAGCCAGAGTTCACAGTACTCTGCCGTGCTTACTGGCATAATAGCCACTCGGGAGCTGGGGCAAGTTAGAGCAGCTCTTAGGTGCAGCTGAGATTTTAGCCCCAAGCCTAAATATGTTATGCCAAGAAACTGTTGTGAGGCATATTTTACTTATACATGTGTATAGAATTATGCATACAGTGACATTAACAACAAGTAATACCGGGGTCTTTTTCTTCTCATATACATCAGTTTAACTGTGTAACTACACTGACTTCAGTAGAGTTACTCCTGGCAGAATTGGGCCACCAGCATGCTGGTTCACAAAAGACAGTTTGATTACAATAGTGGATCATATGTAATAGTTTTATCATGGGTGATTGATTAATTTTATAAAAAACAGTCCTCATTTAAAGTAAAAATAACATAAAATACAATGAAGTTGATTTTCTGTGCAGAAATTCTGCATCCATTGAAATCAGTGGGAGTCTGGCCATTTCTAGGCTCTTTTCAAAGAGCAGATTTTATAGTTTTCTACAAATCTTTGCCATCTGTTATACAAGAATTTAAGCTGTGGAATTGCATCAGATTTTCCAAAGCACTCCACGTTTTGTCTCACATGTTGAACTATCTTATATATGTTTATTTATTACAGTTAATCCTAGTGACTATTATCCTGACTTTTAGCATGTGTATTGAAACCAATGCAAGTGTAGAATTAACCTGAACATGTAACAAAGCTAATCAATAATGAAAATAGTCATATATTGCTTTTGTTCCATTGGATCCAGATGCTGCATTATTGAAGTCAATGTAAGCAGAATCAGACCTAGAAGCCCTGTTCCACATGGCTCTTTTCTTCAAAAAAAAAACCTTTTCTCCCCCTAACAGCACTTGTATTGAGAACACCATTATAACATGAGATGTGAAATACAGCACTTCTTGCCTGCCTGCATTATCGGCCTGTGGGAAAGAAAGTTTCACTTTTTAAAAAACTGTATTAATTTATTGCTAGATAACAGTAGATCAGAAAGAGCACCATCCTTCTCCTATTGAAGTGAAACATAGTTTTTCTGTTGATTTTAGTGGGAGCAGACTTGGCCCAATGAGGAGAACCAGAAGAATAAGAATACTTCACAAGTCATGCTGAAAGTCCCCAGTTGTAGAGGGAGGTAATAATTATCACACACAAAAAATTCCCAAGAGATATCTTCTTCTTCTCATCCCCAAGCATATTTACAGATGTAGAGAGCTGTTACAGCATCACCATTAATTCCTATTCATGAGATATAAATCTTTTTATAAATTAGATTTTGAAATGGTTAGATTATTGAAATAAACTTAATTCCATTAGTAGAATTCCAAGTGTGTAAAGTGAAATTTACTTTGGAGTCAATCTTCCCTCATAATTAAGTAATAATCAATCAATATAGATTATAAGTAAAATTAAAATCAAAACTCTGGCAAAAAAGAAATTTCCCACATATTAGTCAGAAGAATCTTCTCCCCTTTTTCCTTATCTTGGAGTATATATGATTTTTCATCTAAAACTTTTTTGCAACATACATTGAAAACAAATGATTTTCAAAGAACTTGTCCCCATGTAAACCATGTTAGGAAAAAACATCTATCAAGTAGTCATATCTACATTACCTTTGTTCTGTAGTTCAACACAGATTCACTCATAAGTAAAAAATAAAAATTGTATTTTTCTACTTAAAATTCTGTTAAATGTTGAAAACAAATTATATTAACGTTCTTTGTGTTCAGTATTTTAGACCAATTACATTTTTTGGAATTAGGAGTTTGGTTTGTCATCCTGAAATCTTTTTTTGTTTGGAATGGTAAATCACATTTATTATTTAAAGACCAAATCTATCAATTTTTAGATTCCCACAACAGAATCCTCTTTGTTTAATTTCTACATATTTTTCACTCTGGACAGATTTTCCAAAAACAAACAAACAAACAGAAAACTCCCACATTTTCTTGATTTATAGTTACCTAAAGTTCAGGAGAGACGACTTTAATTGATTACTTAAAAATCTGCAGAATCAACGTTTTTCAAGAATGGTAAAAAGCTGGTAAATGTATAAGAAGTGGTGTTGGTGGCATTCTTCTTTCTTTCTCAGTATTAAACCAATACTCTAAAATGGTGTTATGTAATGTTGTGCTAAGGGAGAGGCTATCTTTTAAATGAGATGTAAAACGAGGTTCTCTCCCCTTTTAGTCATGAAAGATCTCAAAACATTTTCACAAGTGTAAAGGCATCAACCCCAATACCTAGTCAAATTCTAATGTGGCTAAACTATTTTCTGAAATGGCCTAAATTCCTCCTGTAATTTCAACTGGTTGGGTAGTCTTCATTTCTTGTCCTAAAATGTTACAAATGTTTGGTCTGTATTGTCAAATTGGTTTGTGTAATCTGGAGGAGAGGTTGTAAGTAATACTCATTCCTCTAGCTGAGAGACAAGGTGGGTGAGGTAATGTCTTTTATTGGATCTACTTCTGTTCATGAGAGAGAAAGCTTTTGAGGCTCTTCTTCTTTCCCAGAATTGGGTCTAATAAAAGGTATTACCTTATCCATCTTGTCTCTCTATTATCCTGGAACTGACATGACTACAACCAGGGGCGGCTCTAGGCACCAGCAAAACAAGCTGGTGCCTAGGGCGGCAAAATCTAGGGGGCGTCCCCTGCGGCCGGGGGGGTGGCAGGCTGGGCCGGCGGACCTGCCGCAGTCATGCAGTCATGCCTGCGGGAGGTCCACCCGAGCCCCGGGATGACTGGACCTGCCGCAGGCATGACTGCGGAGGGGGCGCTCGTCCCGCGGCTCGGCTGGACCTCCCGCAGGCATGACTGCGGCAGCTCAAGCGGAGCCGCCGGACCCGCGAACCGTCCGCAGCCGCGGGAGGTCCAGCCGAGCCACGCGGGACCAGCGGTCCCTCTGCAGTCATGCCCGCGGGAGGTCCGCTGCTCCTGCGGCTCCGGGGCGCCTCCCGCGCATGACTGCTTGGGGCGGCCAAAAACGTAGAGCCGCCCCTGACTACAACTACACTGCATTCCTCCAGTTGGTTAGTTACAACATGTGCTGCTTGTTTAGGTTAATTTAAAAAGTGACTACAGTTTCAGCTTGAGAGTGAGTAAAACAATCAAATTAGAATATTTAGAAAGTGCTAGGTGGCTTTCACCAGCTTAATGGTAAACAATCTATCTCTCTCTAGTTTCTCTCTCCTCCAGAGGTGGAGTTCAAGGTATGGAGAGAGTGATGTGTTTTTTCCAATCCCTAGATAAGCGAGTCAGAAGATCTATCCCTGTAGACCCTTCCCCCTCCCAAGTTCTCAAGGTAAATGGGGTAGTGATGCTAAGGAAATCTACCTGACAGGAGCAACATTTATTTTAGGAAACTACATTTTATGCATTGAGGGGTCCCAAATTAGCAGATTTCCTCTTGCTGATTTCATATGAGTCATCAGAAAACCTGTAGCCAAAGAGCAGTCTTGACCTGGTACATACTATTTTGTGCAGGACTTTTTCAAGGTTTGTCCTGAGTGGCAATAAAAACAAGCACTCAGGAAAAAAAAAATCTGTAATCCTACCCCTTTTGGAAGCCCTGCTTGATAGAATATCTGTGGTGTGGCCATTTGAGGACCCTTGGGGTGGAGTCATGTAAACATGAATTTATATCTTGTTCTTGAACCACACATTTCACAAAGGCATTTTTGCTTAGGGGAGTAAAAACTCACCAGATGGTGTCTGTGTTGGTCCAGCTGTTCTCTTAGGCAGGAATGCCATTGGAGTTGCTGACAAGTCCAGGTACACATTTTACGAAAAGCATGATTAAACTTTTATATAAAGAATTGAGGATTAAGGTGATTAAAACCTCACCCTGCTGTCTCAACCAACTGGCTTGTTGGAAGTTTTACTGGGCCTCAAGGGAAATGTGTTGTTTTTTTTAAAGGAAAGTGTTGATGTGACAAGGAAAGATGACTTTCCTGCCTTCCTTCTGCTTCACTGACAGGCCTTGAAAGGTTTTTCACATTTTGTGACAGGTGAAAGGGCCAACAGATGTAATCATGGAAACTGCTGGTCAAAAACAAGCCTCTGGAGAGTGTGGCTTCATACATCCTGAAGATGTTCAACTTGTGTGACTGTTGGACTCTGATAAGGGAACTTACCCAGAAACATCTGGAAGAAATCCAGTCCATTCAGAAAATCATAGCCAGAAGAGGGACTTTAAAGCAGAGCAGAAGATAATAGAGTGAACTGCTAGCAAAGTGGCAAGCTTTATAAAGTCCTGAAGAAGGTGAGCTCCATCATCTATTAAAGGTTTATGCCAGACAGATTTAAGAGGCAACAAATATGGCATGTGACGTTTCGGAGAGATGGAAAGGAGAGAATGCAAGAGCTGTATTTGAAGATATTTATCCCAAATCTACTCGTGGGAGGAAACCAGAAATGGAACTGCTGACCGTCAACAAGAATTAACCCAGTTAACTAGTGGATTTACTGCAGATTGTGCCAGAAAATATCTGAGAGGTGGGCTTGACAGCAAACCCTAATGTGTATGCTTGGGTTCACCAGGAGATGAAGTACTTGAGTTACATAATGGGAAAGTTAAACCACAAATGTAAAATCTTAACCCATCCATTGAACAACAGACCAAAGGATGCTAATGAAGGTCAGAGATTTCCAGGGATTTTTAAGTTGAATTAGACAATTTAGCCCACATTTTCCACCTTTGCAATTCCCCCAAGAGACCAGTTCTGAAAGCAAAATCTAATAAAGTGAAGTAGATTGTGGACTGTGAAGTGACTTTCAAGCCTAGGAGAACAGCTTATGTGAGATTGTCCTGGCTTGAACAACTGAGATTTTCAGCAGCTAATACTGTATTCAGGATGATACATTTCTAGTAGAATTTGGGACAGTGTTTTCCAGAAGAATAAAGAACTGCTTATCTCCTCCTTTAAACAAAAGCAATTTCCTCCAGAGACCAGTTATGTTTGAATCAAGAAGTTAATATGTGACAAAAGGATGCTGGACGGGTTGAAGAATTATCTTCAGGGAGAGTTCATCAGGCACTTGATGAATAAACAGAATGCCATACTTACTTGGAGGTATATTTACCTGTTATTTTTAATCAATCTTGTCAGTGAAATTAGATGGAAAACTATCCAATCTCTCTTAAATGGCAGTTGACAAACCAGGAAATGAGCCTCTAGTGTGAAGGGGGAAAATTGATGTGCCACCTGTTCCAAATAGCTCCAAGAAAGAGTTTTGTTTCTTTTCCTTTTCTCCTGCCTTTCCTCATTAATTTTTAATTTGGGAAAGGGTGAGTTGGACAGAGGATGCACAGTCTTCTACCTAATGCTACTCCATAAAGGATTCTTCTTCTGAAGCTCCTGTCCATTCCTCTCTTGGCAACCATGTTCTAACTTCTCAAATCTCAAGATAAAATTCTCAGTGGCCTCTTCCTCTCAAAACTCATAAGATCTGGATTTATCTAAGTCATAGTGATGTCAGAAGGAGTAACTCCACTGACGTCTGTGAAATTACAGTGGTGAAAAACGGGTGTGAATGAGATCTGTATCAGGGCCTCAGAGTTTAGATTTCTTCTGAGCAACTACAGGGGCTTGTACAGCTGGAATTAGGGATTGCCTTTTATTTTTGTTCCTCTCTTTTGAAAATGAACAGTAGATCTTGGAAAATTTGTTGATCAAATTGTTTATTCTCCAAAAAATGCATTGTCAAGTCCACCAGAACTATTTGCAAATTTATGTCGAGTTCACTGAATACTTTTGGCCAAACTGAAAAAGTATAAACATTTCACTGACATTGAAACAAAATATTTTTTGTTTTGTTTTGACCCAAAAAAATTAGTTTTGACTTTCAGGCTTCACAAAATGGCAAGAGAAGGAGGCGGCAATGGTGCCATCATCCCTTCCCATGTAAGCTTTAGCCCAGTGGTTTTGGAACTCCCTGGGCCGTGGGAAACCTAGGTTCAAGTCCCCTTTCTGCCTGTTGTTGAGAAGGAATTTAAACTCAGTCATTCCCCATTGTAGGAGAGTGTCCTGATTATTAGATGTCCTTGTACAGGGCTTTCTCAATCTCTCCGCTTGAGTCTGTTCCACTTTTTATCAACAATTAAATAGTTATTGGAGCACAGACATGAACCTGGATCTCACTCATCCTAGATGAGTGCCTAACTACCAGTCTATAGCGTCATTCTCCCTCTCTTTCCCTGGCCCAATGACTATTCATGCACATTGGAAAATGCACATAGGAAGACAGAATCCCAACTATACATATAAAATGATGGGATCTAAATTAGCTGTTACCACTCAAGAAAGAGATCTTCGAGTCATTGTTGATAGTTCTCAGAAAACATCCACTCAGTGTGCAGTGGTAGTCAAAAAAGCTAACAGAATGTTGGGAATCATTAAGAAAGGGATAGATAATAAGACAGAAAATATCATATTGCCTCTATATAAATCCATGGTATGCACACATCTTGAATACTGCGTGCAGATGTGGTCGCCTTATTTAAAAAAAGAAATCTTGGACTTGGAAAAGGTTCAGAGAAGGGCAACAAAAATGATTAGGGGAATGGAACAGCTTCCATATGAGGAGAGATTAATAAGACTCGGACTTTTCACCTTGGAAAAGAGACGACTGAGGAGGCATATGATTGAGGACTATAAAATCATGACTGATGTGGATAAAGTGAATAAGGAAGTGTTATTTACTCCTTCTCATAACACAAGAACTGGGGGTCACCAAATGAAATTAATAGGCAGCAGGTTTAAAACAAACAAAAGGAAGTATTTCTTCACACGGTGCACAGTCAACCTGTGGAACTCTTTGCCAGAGGATGTTGTGAAGGCCAAGACTATAATGGAGTTCAAAGAAGAACTAGATAAATTCATGGAGGTTAGGTCCATCAATGGCTATTAGCCAGGATGGGCAGGGATGGTGTCCCTAGCCTCTGTTTGCCAGAAGCTGGGAATGAGTGACAGGAGATGGATCACTTGATAATTACATGTTCTGTTCATTCCCTCTGGGGCACCTGGCATTGGCCACTATCAGAAGACAAGATACTGAGCTAGATGGGTCTTTGGTCTGACCCAGTATGGCCGTTCTTATGTTCATTGTTATCATGAATGACTATGAACTGCCACTATGAATGACTGAGCTAAAGTCTGTAGAGGGAGGCGGTAGCGGCGGTGCCATCACCTCTTCCTGCTCCAGATGTATGTGAATCCTTTATTTGCATTTATCAAAATGCTTGAAAGTCAATAAATTTAAACTCAAAAGTTTTCATGTCAGTAATGTTGAAACATGTCAATTAGTTTTGACTTGACTTTTTTTTTTCTTCAACTTTTTGATTTGCTGATAGATTTAAAAAAAATGTCATCTTTGGTTTGACCCAAAATGAATTTTTGTTTTCAAGTTTTTTGAAACTGCCAGTGAACTGAAAAAATCCATTATTTGCCTCCCTCTAATGAACAGCTAGGGCAAGAGACTACTCAGTGTCCTGAAACTGAATGTGAACAGCCAGATTTGGGTGTTGACAAGTTAATTCTCAAACTCACTGAATACCCTCTTGTGTCTTCCTACTCCTCTCCCATTTTAGGATCTATCTTCAGGCTCAGGATCTTCTGCTTAGTGTAATCTGAGAGTCCTTTATAGTGCTGTATTATCGTTGTTTCAAATTGCCATTTGTATCCAGGAAGTCCTTAAAGAACTGCACCATCTGCTTGCGTATCTGAAGCAGATGGTGCTTTTCTGGATCACCTCCAGACTATTTCCCTCTAGGTTTTTTCTTCCCAGACAATGTACCAGAGGTGGCTTCAATATCAGCTGCTGAGCTTGCAGTTTCTCCTTCAGCTTCCAGAATTTCATGACTCACTTGCTATTTCTCAGTGCTCAGGTTTCAATTGCTCCCAAACCTGGCACTAGGATGCTCTCCACAAGATAACCTACATCACGTAATGGAGGCATGTTCCTTAGACCTCCCCCTTGATTTAGGACCTCTCATACAAGACAATCCTACACATAATACTTACTTGCCTCCCTGATTTGTGAGAGGGAGCAGAACTGATAAGTCTTAGGCTCCAAACACCAAGTGAGAACAAACAAGTACCCTTGAAAGTGAATAGTATTTTTTCAAGTGGTTGAGTGTTATATACACACAGGATTTGTTCAGTTGGGAAGCTTCTTTTGGCATCTAAATTAGTGGTCTTATTTTCAGAGTGGCTTTGCATGTGGTGTTACCATTAGTGTTAATAGTACCTGGGGGCAGTCAAAACCTCTGAAAATCAAATCACTTATTTAGATGTCTAAATATGGATTTAGGTGCTTATTTAGGTATCCCCATCTGAAATTTTTAGCCTAAGGTTCCAATTAAAATTACAACTAAGCCACATTAAACATCTTTACTATTTTTATTTCCATATCCCTTCTTAAATGTGTAGCTGAAAATATTTTATATTAAAATAGATAACATAATATAAGATATATCTGCAGTGTGCAACCATATCACATCATTTATGTAGCTTTTTGCATGTATTTTGTGAGTATATAGTATACATACAAACATGTATCTTATATGTGTATCCCTTATCTGTACATGTTAGTAAAGTGGTTTATGGTCAATAGTGCAATATAAAAGTAATATTATTAGTAGTATTGCTATTTATCATTATTGTCATTTGTATTTATTTTATTGGCTTAGTGTGTGGTGCAGCCATTATCAAGGTATTAAATAAAAAACAACAATCTGATGAGAATAAGCACAGTGCGGTATTGCAGCTGAAAGTTGCACAGCCCTTTGAGGCTGTAAAATGCACCAGAAATTTCCCTTCACATCAAGAAGCAGCCCCTGCAATTGTTGAGCTGCTGACAGAGATTCTGTAGATTCTGCAGTCACAGACAAATTTAGCAAGCATAAAGCCCTAAAAAGGTTGAGACAGTTCCTTAATCTTGGTATTGTGGAGCAAAGTACTGTAGTCTGCAACAACCCCACAACAATCTGATCCATTAGTAAGAAAGTAGAAGAATTGACCAGATCAATATGTTCCAATATAAATGCTAACAAATGAAAACTGATGACAATAACATGAGAAAGAAACCATACTAATCAAATAGGAAGGGAGTTGGAAATCCCTGCAAATGTCAATTGTCTGGGAGTTGAGTGATTATCTGGCAGCCAAATTATCTAGTTCAACCTGGAAGGTCAGTAACACTATATTAAAACTGAGCAATAGCAATTTCTTTAACTGTGTGTAGCGTGCTCCAGGGTAGTTAACTTCAAGAAATTAGTGTAAGAAGGTTTCAGATTCACACACCATCAATTGCTCATGTAATGGCAGTTTGCAGATCAATCAGAAATTGTGCTTGCATTTAAAAGCCCATTGTAATAGAAAACAGAATAACTATTCCTTTTTCAGATTTAATACTCTTGTAAGATTTGTCACCACAGAAAAATATTCCCTTGCCAATGCAAGAAATCAGAAATCACAAAAGTACTTCAATATCAGTTTGTTAGAACCTCTTATGAATACTTTCTCTACCACAGAGGATAGGATTTTAAGAGTCCACAAACGCTTGTTGTTAGATACAGTACTTGTTACTAGTATAACCATGAAGTGTTAACTTGGTTGCTTATAGGCATATCAGGAGTGATTCTTGTCAGCCCTCCTATTTGCAATAATGTTGCAATAGCTAAAACTGAAATGACAGCAGAGCTTGGTTCCTTTCAGCAGCCTGCGTGAATCTGACGAAGGGTAAAATTTTCAAATGCACCCAAGTGTCTGAGCAGCCTAAGTCTCATTGAAAGTCAGTGGGACTTAGACTCATAATTCACCTAAGTATTTTTGAAAATTTTACCCTAAATAATATATTTTTTAAAAGATATCTACTTCCAAATGAAGGAAAGGAAAGCACTGCTTCTTTCAGTACACTGGT
The DNA here is from genome assembly GCF_016161935.1 of Mauremys reevesii. Lineage (NCBI taxonomy): Eukaryota > Metazoa > Chordata > Testudines > Geoemydidae > Mauremys > Mauremys reevesii. The sequence goes on from NC_052624.1 coordinate 253,057,100, forward strand.
TGTGATTAAAAAGGCAATATTTGATTATCATTTTGTCTCTGATATTTAAATGGCACTGATTTGTAAACCTGTTAAAATATCCTAAATAAATAAAGAGATAAGTCAGTACTTAACAGCAGTTCCCACAACATGTCTGAGATACCACAATCCCTCCCTCTGGTTGAGATGAGAAATAACTTATATCTCTCAGATATCAAGACATGATAGCTGCTGGTAAATCATAGAAATGTGGGACTGGAGGTCATCTAGTCCAGCCCTCTGCACTGACATTAGCGCAAGTAAACCATCTCTGACAGGTGTTTGTGGAAGCCCCATTACTGGAAGATTTTCATCCTCCCTTGGACACCTATTTCAATGCATAACTATCCTTAGAGTTGGAAAATGTCCCCAAATATCTAGCTTAATTCTCCCTTGCTGAAGATTAAGCCCATTGCTTCTTGTCCTACCTTCAGTGAACACGGATAAACTTGATCACTGTCCTCTTTAATATATTTGAAAGACTACTACCAGGTCCCCTCTCAGCCTTCTTTACTCAAGACTAAACATGGCCAGGTTTTCTAAAACCTTTTGTCATTTTTGCTGCTTTCCTCTAGACTCTGTCCAATTTCTCCACAACTTTCATAAAGCATGTCACCCAAAGGTAGACTCTGTTCCTTCTAAAGGCCACTACGGTACTTGTAATCCATAAAGTAAAAACACCTTGAGAAGATTCTGAACAAGTTGAAATGGGAAGGGAATGCTTTCATTTGGCATCTTCAGGCTAATGTCTAAAACTTCACAAAAATTGAATTAGGCAAATATATACATTTAAAATAAGGCTTCATCACAAGAGGAAAAATATTGCCGATCTCTTTTTTAACCATTACTCATAAAACTGAAGGACTAATTTAATGGCTAAGCATAATACAGAGGGGCACTTTGGAAGCTTCCCTGTATTGGAATCATAGGGCCCAATACTGCTCCTTTCAAGTCAATGGCAAGACTCTTATTGCTTTCAGTAGTGCAAATCAACCCTTTAAACCCTGACATGCAACATTTAGCATTGTGATACTTGCCCTAATCAAGGGGTCAGATACAAGAGCAGAAATAGATTTTTTAGATCTGTACTACAAGAAAACAAAGTCTTAACAGTAACTCAGAGCAGAGTTGTGCATGCCTTGATTGAGGCATTTGAACTTAGTCCATGGAGGCAGCGAAGTTGCAGAGTCTAGATATTACTATGGAATGCAATTTTGAGATGCTGATATCATAGATTCAAGAGGACATGTGTGACTATGTAGTGGAACCTGTTACTGATACTTTGCCTTTTTTAATGAAAGAGGTATTGTATATTAAAACTTTCATAGAGAGTACAAAATGTTATTTCTGCTAAAAACAGCCTTCATCCCAAACTCACATTATCCTGAAATGATAAAGATTTATTCTCTTTACATCTATGTATGTTCTAACTCAATATACAAGTTACAATATAAGAAAGTCAAAGAAGTGAGGAAGAATATTACAGCTGAATAAGAATTTCTCTAAGTACAGATCTCAAAGAATTTGATCCCAGCCATTAATACGTGTGCAATTTGTGATAGTATGGTACACTGCTGGAGAGATCAAGTGGAATAAAAAAAAACAACAAAATTTGACATCCAAACAAAAAATTTCCTGGCAATGCAAAGAGTAATGAATATCAATGAAGATGTGAACAGGATGTACATCCGACTATGTGATGGAGGAAAAAGTCTGCTATCTGTGGAGAAAGCAATTGACAAAGTCTATAACATCAAACTATATGAGGAGTCAGACAGAATAAAAGATTATCTGGTTATGATAACAAGTGATGACCAAACATGCATCCCAGAAGCATAAAAGAAATGAAAAAGCAAACCACTAAAGAAAGACTTGAAAGATTTACACAGAAATCAGTGCACATACACTGTTGGAGAGAGATCAAACCCATTATATCGAAGATTAACAATCTCATGGCTTGTTGAAGGATTCCTCAACGGAGTGACAGAAAGTTTCATTATGAGTACACAGGAGCAGTCCTTAAGGTTTCATTACATTTAAAACAAAACTGACCAATAGAACTGCTTCCCAAACTGCAGAATGTGTTCCAGAAAGAAAGAGAGGGTAGAGAATGTATTGAGCACCTGGCTGGGAGGGAACATATGAACAGACGCAATGAGGTTGCCAAGTGTCTGCATTAAAGCCTCTGTGGTAAGTACAGATTTAAATGAACAATGCAGTATTATAACCACCAAATTGAAAATGCTCTAGAGAACGAAAAGTGTAAAAGTTTATTTGACCCGGCAATTATCAAGACTGAATGGTGCAGGCAAACAGGCTGGCCATTGTTGTTGCAGAAAAGAGGAGAAACAAAACTGTGTTAATTGATATTGAAATACCAGCAGACAGAAACATAAAAAAGAAACAAGAGAAGTATGAAGAACTCTGTCATGAAGTGGAAAGATTATGGAAAACTAAAACAAAGATGATCTCAATGATTACTGGAGAACTTGGCACAATCACTAAGGGTATGATTGAGCAATGCAAGAACGTGTTAGGAATGCAAGACATCTCAATCAGTGACCTCCAGAAGTCAGCACTCTTAGGCACTGCAAGAATTTTAATGAAAGTCAGAGGAGAACAAATGCATTTGAGCACCTAAAATGCAGAAATTTTGCAGAGTTTAATGAAACTCCTGGCTCCCCAAACCTGTGGAGTCAGTTTGCGGTCAGGATTTATTGGTGACTCATGCGGATAAATTTTAAACAGTAGCTCTCTCCTTTCTATGCTTAAAGATATTTTATGCTGTGAAGGCTGTTTTAAAAAAAATAATTTCCATGATGTAATACTGAGGGATTATAATAATATTAATATTTTTTGCAAAGATGTCTAAAGTATCTTTTTGTATATATTATTATAAATCAAAATAAAATAAAAACTAGTGGGACTTACATGCTTGCATCAATTATAAATTTATACCTAAATGCATTATAGGAGCAGTTATTAGCTGTCAGAATAACAAATGATAAAAGGTAATCGAGGATTTAGAATCATTTTGAAAAAGGGAGGTGAACATATTTAATATCTGTCCACCCGTTTCTCCTGTGCGTGCGCATGTGTGTGTTTATAAATATAGGTGCACTACAGAACTGTGTATCTCATAAACTTTGTAAGGGATTTTATAAAAAAACAATAAGTACAAACAGTAAAAAATACTAAGGCTGAATTGTGGCATTTAGGCACAGCTCTGTGCTTGGTGCACTGCAGAGCCTCACCACCAGGGTAGAGTATCAGAGAACATTCTGCTTCAGAAAAGTACAGTACTTCCCAGAGCAGATATCTAGGAGGCATGGGGGCTGCAGTTCAGGGTAGCACTTATATTGGCTGCATAAGATTGGGGTGAATGTCCTCACTCCTTTCTTTCCCATTGCCAGATGCCTAGGGCCTGCCATAGTTTAGACCTTCATAAGCACCCTGATAAATTGGGCTGATAGCCAGGGAACAGAACCAGGGCAACTCTTTTTGATGCCTCTGAGCAGTGGAATGAAAGTACACCAAATTATATAAATGCATTTTGAATGGTTTGCTGGATGTTGTCTACAACCCTGTTAATTGAGTGTCCCATTATTCACTTTATGCTTTTTTCTGGCTTGTTTATGGCTGCCACAAAAAGTCACATGACCTTAATACAGTTTTTTAAAAACATTTTTGAAGTGCAGTTATACATTGTAAAGTGACTCTCTCAGAATTCTGGCACTGCTTTACACTTAATGCTATTCTCATTTGTTCATTTTATACTTTTTTTTTCCTGCTAGTGGTGCAAGCTTGATATGGCACCTGCTAGTCAAGTTGTGTCAATGCATTAATTACCACAAGTAATTAAATATCCTGTCATTGGAATTTAGTTAACAACTGTTGAAGATTTAAATTCCAAAATATAATCCAATTTACTTCACCATAGTATAGCTGCTTTGGGTCTGGAATGCTAGGATAAATCAAATGGAGTAGACAGAAGTAGATATGACTAAGTATACACAGAGAAGAGATCTTCTTAGTAAGAATGTAAAGATGAATTTATTTTATTCTACCAGTCAGAAAAGTTTGACTATGTGGCTACAGTACAAGTCAATAAATGTGGTGACATTCAAATATATGGTGTACTCCCAAACTTATGGCTAAATACATAGAACCTCCCCCTATAAGGTCTGAGGGGACAGAGCTGTCAAAGCCTGGAATCTATGTCGGTAGAAATGACACTGTTCCTGTTTTTGGTTCTGCATCCTAAATTTCACAAAACATCTTAACTGTTATCTGAACTAGTTTGGTTATATTTAAGAATCATACAGATTATACCTAATGTAAATTTGGGGCTATGCCATGGCCTTTATGCTATAGCCTAGCATAGCTAGCTGTGGGGGAAGGCTGATTTAGCAGATTGTACACTGGTCTAGAACTCAGGAAACCCAGGTTCAATTTCTGGGTCTGTCACAAACCTTCTGCATGACCTTGAATGTCAATGTGAGTTAAATGCTTAGGCCCAAATTTTTAAAGGAGTGATGTTTATCTGCATCTCTGTGTGCTTACTGACTTTAAAAGAATCTGGCCATTAGCTCCCTCAAGATCTTTTAAAATTCCCAGTCTAAATAGTTTTGCAGGTTAAATTTGCAGTTAGAACACTAAAATATTGTTCCCAGTTTTAGTTTAATAATCTCATCTTTCCATTTGTTTTAAGTAAACAAGAGTTAATATTTGTTAGAAATTATTTTGAAGGTAAACAGTATCGTTCCCTAGAATACCAATATTATTTAACAGTTAGAATGTGAGTTCTATTCCTAGCTCTGCTTTTTGCTAGCTGAACAAGCTTGGGCAAGTCACTTATCTTCTCTATGACTCTATTTACCCATCTGTAAAATAGGTATAATAATTAAATCCTTCACAGTGATGTTGGGAGTCTTCAGTAAAATTTGCAGAGCCCTTGAAAATGCTCAGAAGAAAGGTGTTGTACAAGTTACTGAACATATGGCCCATGGCAAGGACCTTAATGTAATATCTTGAGTTGGGTAGTGCAGTAAGGTTATAACTGAGATATACAAAAACAAGATTTGTATTCCAGGCAGTATGACCAATTAAGAACTTCATTGTAAGAATGCAGGCAGAATTTGGTAATGGAGTCAATTAACATACTGTTATGGAAAAGCCCCAACAGCTGATTTATGATGGTTTCACTGACTATGTCTATGTCTTTTTCATTCTGTTTTTATAGTATCGGTCAGGACGGGATCCTCAGCGAGGCTCAGACAATATTTCCAATAAATCTTCAGACAGTGATGTCAGTGATGTGTCAGCAGTATCAAGGACAAGCAGCGCTTCTCGTTTCAGCAGCACAAGCTACATGTCTGTCCAATCAGAACGACTGAGAGGGAACAAGAAAATAAGGTGAGTAACAGAACTAGGAAGTTGGTCATTTATATCCTTATAGAATACTTTTCAGGTGAGTGCATGTGAAAATTTTGCTAAACTTTAATTTATATAATATTAATAAAACTTATAGGGCTTTCCAAAATACAGGTTTTCATTTATTGTTGTGTTTCTACTGCTTTTTTGATTCCTTATGCAAGGTATTTTTTGTAAATCAATAAAGGGATTTTCTTGCGTGCAAACTTAAGCGTCTTGAGGGCATTTGTTACACTTAGACTTGCATCTTTTGAAAAAAATATTAAGCAGTTTAAAGGATAATTTTATTTGCAAAATACTTGCCAGCAGTCTCAGAGTCATTACAACATACTTTACAAATGGAGCAGAGACTATACTGCTGCATCTCCACAATTTCTATGCTTGAATTTAGGGCTGTCAATTAATCGCAGTTAACTCATGCTACTAACTCAAAAAAATTAATTGTGATAAAAAAATTAATCACGATTATTCACAGCTTTAATCGCACTGTTAAACAATAATAGAATACCAATTGAAATGTATTAAATATTTTTGGATGTTTTTCTATATTTTCTAATATATTGATTTCAATTACAACATAGAATACAAAGTGTACAGTGCTCACTTTATATTATTATTTTTATTACAAATGTTTGCACCGTAAAATGATAAAAGAAATAGTATTTTTCAGTTCACCTCATACAAGTGCTATAGTGCAGTCTCTTTAGCATGAAAGTGCAATTTACAAATGTAGATTTTTTTTATTACATAACTGTACTCAAAAACAAAACAAGGTAAAATTTTAAAGCCTACAAGTCCACTCAGTCCTACTTCTTATTCAGCCAATCACTAAGACAAACATTTGTAAATGTTTGTTAACATTTACGGGAGATATGCTGCCCGCTTCTTATTTACAATGTAACCTGAAAGTGAGAACAGGTGTTCACATGGCACTTTTATAGCCAGTATTGCAAGATATTTATATGCCAAATATGGTAAACATTTGTATGCCCCTTCATGCTTCGGCCACCATTCCAGAAGACATGCTTCATTTTTTTTAATGATGCATTAATTAAATTTGTGACTGATCTCCTTGGAGGAGAATTATATGTCTCCTGCTCCATTTTACCCACATTCTGCCATATATTTCATGTTATAGCGGTCTTGGATAATGACCCAGCACATGTTGTTCGTTTTAAGAACACGTTCACTGCAGATTTGACAAAATGCAAAGAAGGTACCAATGTGAGATTTCTAAAGATATATACAGCACTTGACCCAAGGTTTAAGAATCTGAAGTGCCTTCCAAAATCTGAGAGGGACGAGGTGTGGAACATGCTTTCAGAAGTCTTAAAAGAGCAACACTCTGATGCGGAAACTACAGAACCTGAACCACCAAAAAAAGAAAATCAGCTGTCTGCTGGTGGTATATGACTCAGATGATGAAAATGAGCATGCGTCCATCCGTACTGCTTTGGATCAGTATCAATCAGAACTCATCAGCACCATGGACACACGTCTTCTGGAATGATGGTTGAAGCATGAAGGGACATATGAATCTTTAGCGCATCTGCTACATAAATATCTTGCGACACCAGCTTCAACAGTGCTATGCGAATGCCTTTTCTGACTTTCATGTGACATTGTAAACAAGAAGTGGGCAGCACTATCTCCCGTAAATTCAACTTTCACGATAAAGTGATTGGACTACAGTACTTGTAATGGGGGAATTGAAAAATACTATTTCTTTTGTTTTTTACAGTGCAAATATTTGTAATAAAATAAATATAAAGTGAGCACTGTACACTTTGGATTCTGTGTTGTAAATGAAATCAATATATTTGAAAATGTAGAAAATATCCAAAAATATTTAAATAAATGGTATTCTAATATTGTTTAACAATGCAATTAATCGTGTGATTAATTGTGATTAATTTTTTTAATCGTGACAGCCCTACTTGAATTGCCATACTTTTAAAACCTCTTGTAAAGTGCTTCTATAGATACTGGACCCAGTAATAATAATAAATATGTTGCTGTGCAACTCTCATTGTTTAGTCTTCAATAAGAATTGAACAGTGTATTTGAAAGCAGAAATAGGCTCACCTTCCATTCCTTGAACACTCAAAACACCAATCAAACTCAGTGGGAGTTTGGGCACAAAAGGAATGTAAGATTGGGCCTTAAATATTTGGCACTAATATTCCTAATTCTGGGAAATTTCCCCTCCCAAGATAAATTATGTTTTTTAAAAAGAGTAGGTTTAAGTATCTCTCATTTTGCATAATTGATATTGTCTGGAATACAGAACTGTGCATTCCATATGTTTATGCACACTTTTGTGTTATTTATCAGCATGTAACTTTGTATACAAAATATGTACATTACAGACTCTCCTGAAAAAATAGTTGCATCTTAATCTTTGTCTAGCCTGTGCTGGAAGTTGGCCAGCATGCTTTTACCTTTCACTACATTTTCCCTTCCAATTTATTTCTTTTCTTTTAAATTTCTTTTTGTGTACTGCATGAATGCTTCTTCTCTACACCCTAACTTCACTTTCTCTTCTTTTTTGTTTGCATGCCTTCCTCAATTTGTGTTGACTTCAGAAGGTCAAGGGATATAGAGGGAAAAAAAGAGGGGGGACAGGAAGGGGATGAGCATGAGGAGATATTTCCTGAGGAGGAGGAGGAGGAGGAGCAGGAGCTTGAGGAAAAAGTGAAGCAAGAACAAGTTAATGAAAAGGGGGAAGAGCAAGAGGTGACAGAAAACTGTGATAAGGAGGAAAGCAAAGAATCAGGAGATGATGAAAAGATCCATGATGATCAAACTGAGGAAGGGAAAGAGAAAACACAGAGAAAAAAAGAGGATTTACAAAGGCGATTCTCACAAGATGATGTCAGGTAAAATATATTTCCGTTTGTAGATACAGTAGTTCCCTGTGGTCCTGTAGCTCTTTTTCCAATGCCTGGATCCTATTTGTTTTCCCATTTGTATTTTATTTGCTATAGTTTGTTGTTTATGTTCCCTGCAGCCACCTTCACCTTCAACCATAATTCTTTAATAGCGAACAAATTTATCTCTTGATTGTAATGGAATGGTTCTGCAAACAGAATAATTAAACACCTTAACTTCACCCTTTAGGATGCAGGCAGCCACAGCCTCTTTTGAACTGGTTTATAGTTTGTGTTTGACTGTATGACATAGTGCTGGGGAGCTAGCAGGTGAGCACTACAGTAGAACCACAGAGTTACGAACACCAAAGTTATGAACCGACCAGTCAACCACACACCTCATTTGGAATCGGAGGTACACAATCAGGTAGCAGCAGAGACAAAAAAGTACAGTGCAGTACTGTCTTAAATATAAACTACTAGACAAATAAAGGGAAGGTTTAAAAAAAAAGATTTGACAAGGTAAGGAAACTGTTTCTGTGCTTGTTTCATTTAAATTAAGATGGTTAAAAGCAGCATTTTTCTTCTGCATAGTAAAGTTTCAAAGCTCTATTAAGTCAATGTTCAGTTGTAACTTCTGAAAAAACAATCATAATGCTTTGTTCAGAGTTATGAACATTTCAGAGTTATGAGCAACCTCCATTCCCGAGGTGTTCATAACTCTGAAGTTCTACTATATTTAGGTCCCCTAGAGATATCTGATTGGATATTGGTATGTAATTTTATCTAACCAGGCTGGCAGTCTCGAGGTGATAGAGGGTTAATTAACCCATTAGCTGAGGACTGATACAAAGGCACAAGAAGGCAGTGCTGGTTGGGAGGAATAGGAGTAGCTGAGCCCAAATTCAGAGAGAACGTCAAGACTTATATGTACTGAAATTACTTTTGTATAGGCTGATAAATGTCTGTGTGGATCAGTTGTGGACATGAATAATGAAAAATGGTTCCTTCACCCATTTGCATTAATGGTTTGATGTGCTGTGAGGTGGTAGCATGTTGTGTAGTTCTACAGCTGTAGTAAGCCTAAAATATGTTTAGGTGCCTGTGACTGGGTGTCCTATGCATTTGCTGCCCCCTACTGGAGACCCTGCTATCTTGATGTGCCATGCCCTAGGAAACAGGCTTTTTAAAAAGGACAGAAGAGTTTGGACTTTCACTAGTTGTCTAGAAAGGCCTCCTAGGGTCAGCTGCTGGTGGAACCAGTGAGACTTTTTACTCCAGCATGCTAGAAGGACTGGGAACAGGCAGAAGCCACTGATGCCTCTGCAGGCCATATAAAAAGGACTGGCTGCTTCTATCTTGTGGCAGTCCTGGGTGAAACCAGGAGAGAAGAGAGAGGAAGGATCCTCCTTCTGCCTTAGCCCAGGAAGCCAGTCCTGGTCATCACCTAATTCCGAGTGCACTTTGCATTTAGGTCAGTGAGAGACTGAGTTAGACATTTATTACACTACTGAAGTTAGATGAGCTCATTTCATGCAATGACATTATTATAAGATATGCTTTTACCAATGCAGTTTCTACGCCAGCACACTCAGAGTTACACTATGGCTACAATGAAATAGTCTGGAATTGTGATATTTAATATACATTCATTACATTTGCTGTGTTTTCCACTTAGTTTATAATGGGAAAATGCAATATTCCTTATCTGATTTACTCATTGATAAAACATTTGGATTTCTTGATTGGCTGAATGCTTCTGCCCCTCTTTTGGTCTTGTGACAATAGCGAAAAAAATCAGTCACTTTCTTTTAACACTGAACAAGGAACTCTTTTAGAATAAGAAAAGCAGTTTTATCATTTCGGCTACTCTCTCACACTGTCTCTCTGCTTCACTGCAGAGCTTCTGCCTAGGACCTACATCAGACCTCTCTTGCCTTGCTTCCTGCTATTGATTTAAAGAAACAGTATCAATGCCACTTTTTTTTCAATAGAAAAGTGTCCTCGTGCAATAGGATGTGCAGACATCTGTGAACTGCTCTGTTGTACATGGTAGAAGGGATTTTTTTCTTTTTTATTACAGCATTGCCAACTCTTGCTATTTTACCATGAGTAGTGGGATTTTAGAGAATGTTGAAGCCCAATCACATGGGAAGCTCCAGCCCCCAGTTCAGCCACAAGCCGTGTTAGTCTGTAACAGCAAAAACACCGAGAAGTCCTTGTGGCACCTTAGAGACTAACAAATGTATTTGGGCATAAGCTTTCATGGGCTAAAACCCACTTCGTCAGATGCATGGAGTGGAAAATACAGAGGCAGATATATCTTTTCATGTTGTGTATTTATACCTGCCTCTGATGGGAGAACCAGGGGGTTGCTGCTGGAAGGAAACCAGGGGGCCGCTGCTCGGGGGGAGGGGGACCGTCTGAGCAGTGGCCAGTGTGGCTGTCCCCAGGGCCACCTGAGCGCTGGCCCTGGAGTCACCCACACTGGCTGCTGCAGAAGTCACAATGGTCACGGAAAGTCACGGAGACCTAGTCATCATCAAAAATTGGTTTCTTGAGAAGCTGTCAGATCTCCAGATTTTAGAATGTTAGAGACCCCTCCCCACACACATCTAAGCAAAGCGCTGATAATACTCAGGAATAATGGCAACACAGACTACTTGCTATAAGCAACTAAGACGTACAAAATTGAAAACTGCTGGAGGTGGGCCTCGGAAGTCAAAATCTTATGGGGACCCTGATCAGACACAGACTCAGACTGTTATGGAGAAAGGTGGGAGTATAGGATGGCTAATCATGGTCCATGCCTGCTGAAGAGAGCAGGTTTCTCCCAGAGAACTGCAGTTAGCCCCCACAGCTTTAGAGAAGTGAAAGTCAATTCATCTTCCTGGGAAAAATAGTTCTGGAGTCAATTTTTGCCTGGATTAAGCCTTATGAAACTAAAAACTTGGCCTCTGCTTGATGTATAGCAAAATCACAGCATAGATCAAACTTCTTAAATAATTTTTCTAGGATTCCCTTATTTGAAGGTATTCTGTATCCATGCTGCTGTGTCCTTTTGTTTGTATCAAAAATATATTGTTTCTAATTCTAACTCATTTTAAAGTCCCTTATAAATAATACTCTGAGAATAAAGTAACTGGAAGAATCCCTATGTAAGGCCAACAGACCCCGGTCATTGGCGGGTGGAATCGAACTTGGGACTTCTGGAGCTTAATGCATGAGCTAAAAGCCAACTGGCTGTTAGCTAAGGCTGTAGAGCAGACTCACTAATTGCATGCTCTCTCTTTCTCTAAGTGGTCTCAGTACCACTAGCTGGGACAGAACACCACACCCAGGAGGTGTGTGTGACACTTAGACAATGATTAACTACTTGTGAGAGTTCATGGCCACCACCGCAGTAAATCTGCATCAAACTGTCCTTCACCTAAGCCCTTTATTGGAACCACATTAAACATCAGTCCAAAATGTATTGATTCAGATAATCACCCACCCTTTTTGTGTCTTCCCTTTGCCCATTGTGGCCTCTCCTTTATAGGGAACTCCAAGTATGTTCCTCTCCCTCCTAATTTTGCTCCCACTTACACCAGTCCAACCACAAATTCACTGGATTGCTGAGCAGTAATTGAGAATAGAATCTGCAGAATTTCAGAATAGTACACAGATTTCCTTTAGATTTCCTTTGCATAATAACTTTAGCATTTCAGTTTTTTCTAGTGAGGCTTTCACCTTGCCTGCAGCTATTGTTTGTTAGAGACCGTGTTTGTAGGGCTGCATGAACAGGTGTATGTTAGCTTTCAGTTACTTTGGCATTCTGCTTTCACTCCTGGCCAGAACTATAAACCACAGTTACCCAAGAATAACAATAATAAAATATATTCATTAGGTTTAAAAAGTTATCTATATTTAAAAAAACTTCAAGAGACTTCATTGTGAGTTCAAAGTGAAGCTGTGAATTGGTCCTTACTATGTATTTGCCTGAGTTTAGTTTTAATTCTAATTCTGAAATGAACTCTTGAAACGTTTACCTTCAAACATCTCTTTATTCAATAGCTTCTAGTTTAAAACTTTATTTGGACTTCATAGTTAATTAAACAATTCAGTCCTCACGTTATGAAAGGATAATACTTTGTGTGTCTGATTAGAAGTTTAGTGTATTGTTTGAACTGTTTGTAGTGTTGCTCCAGTGAATCATAGGTCAGTTTGTCATGCCAGCCTTGTCATGCATAACACTAGCTCTAGTAGAGAATGCTCCCTCCTACACTAATTATTTTTGTTTCAAAGCAATGACATTTCTCTGAAAAATGAGCAACTCAGATCCACTGTCATCTCTTGTAAAACCTCATTCTTCAGTTCCTTTACTGAACTGCTGTATGTTCTTTGAAGGTTTGTGCATTTGATTCAAATTCTGCAAATATATCCCGCCTGGCAATGTACAATATGACTGTGAAAGAACTTGGCAAGATTTCATAGGCCCAAACCTGAAGAAAGTAAGAAACTATATTAATAAAATTGTTGTTAGTGGGAAGGGTGCACAGTGATAAAGATGATTATTTATGGTTTGTATTATGGTAGATCCTATCAAGGTCAATACTTCCTGCTAGGTGCCATCCAAATACACAGTAAAATGTCAGGGTCTATTATATACTTTAAGACTCTCTTCCTAAAGGGCTGTTTTGGTGCTTCATAGCCTGCTATCTACCAGTGATCAGCTAAGAATTGCTAAACTATTGACGATGGGAATTTTGGCTGTGAGACCTCTTGCACATGTCCATTTGTGTCCCCACCCCATCCATCTCCTAATCTGCCACAACACTGTCTACCAGAATCGCAGAGAGATATTACATCTAGACCTGCAGTCATAACATCTTACAGTATGGATGTGGGCTCGTTGAGCACCATTGACATACTGTTTTTGGAAGGCTCAAGAAATTCTCATCCAATACAGGAAGTTGTCTAATAGGAAGACTACTCCTTCATATAGAAGCAGTTCTCTATCCGTCAGCTCAGCATAATCCGGGCCCAGTTGAGGCTCCAATACCACAGACCCTCAACCGTCATGCTGCACTTAAAACAGGCTGGATTGGTTGTTTATTTTGCTCAAAGTCCACTTACAGCAATAACAATATGTCATGCTCTGATATGTTCATACTCATTCTTTCAACATCTAATGGTATCAAGATTCCTCAAGGACTTCCTGCATACTTACACACCTGTTAGAGACCTGACTTCTATATGAGATCTCAACATCCTCCTCCTCATGGAACCTCTATTCAAGATGCTATTGGATTGTTTGATACATCACTTTACCCTCAATACAGTCTGTCTGGTGGCTATCAGCTTGGTGCAAATTTTCAAGCCCTCGTGGCCAGACCTCCATATTCATGCTTTCACAAGGACAAGGTGGTTCTGAAACTGCACCTTAAGTTCATCGTTCAGTTAGTCCAGTGTTTCACCTGAATCAGTTGATTAATCTTTCAGTATTCTTTCCAAAACCACATTCAACACTAGTAGAGGAGAAGTTGGATGTTTCCAGAGCCTAGCTCTATTAACTGGATAGGACCAAATCCTTCAAATTGTCTCCTCGTTTCTTTGTGGCTGTAGCCAGCTCATTGAAAGGCCAACTTGTCTGATCATAGAGACTTTCTAAGTGGATCAAGTAATGTATTAGTTCAGCTGGTGAGCCACTCACTCCAAACATCACGGCACACTCCCCCAAAGTACATACAGCAAGTTTAGTGTGCTTCAGAAATGTGCCAGTATTTGAGCTCTGTAAAGCAGCAATGTGGAACAACCCTCTGTACTATGCCCCTCAAGTATTACACCCTTGATATGGTGGCGAGATCTGATGCCAAGTTTGCAAGAGTAGTATTCAAATCATTATTGGACAGATGTAGCTGATACTGCTCATTCCCACTGTCCAGAGGGAATACTGTTTTTCAGTCACCTACAGTGGGCTCCACCTGAGGCATGAAGAAAAGAGAATGGCTACCCTAGAGTAGCTGTGTATTTTTTCAGATGTTGCCGTCAATGTGGATCCCATGACCTGCCTTCCATCCCTGCTTTTCAGAGTCCTCAGCAACTCAGGTTGTGTCTACGCTGCCACCTTCAGTGCTAAAACTTTAGTCATTCAGGGGTGTGAAAAAACACACACCCTGACCGACAAAAGTTTTAGCACTGAAAAGCACCACTATAGACAGTGCTTTATTGCCAGGAGCCGCACTCCCAGCGATAAAGCTACCACTGCTCATTCGGGGTGGTTATTTTTTATCACCAGGAGAGCCCTCCCCTGGCGATAAAGCATGTCTACTCAACCCACATCACAGTGCTGCCATGTGGACAGTGTAGACATACCCTCACACTTTGAATTGTGAAGCAATTGAAGTAGGGAGGTGACCACCCCATCTTTTATGCCCTCGAATGGGTGCACAGGAAGGCACGAAGCACCTGTGTAGCCTTGATGGACATAGCTATTCAAAAGACTCCAATCTTGCATTTATGATTCAAATGCAAACCTATAGTGAGATCCACACTAACTACAACATCTTGAATAACCACAGTTACTGTAGGGCAAGTATCTGTTCTTTAGAGTGTATATCAGATATTAAATAATCTAATTCCAGTAGCCATTGCCATCTGATTCTTGCATAATTTAATTAACAAATGTTTTAGCTTCTGGTGTGTTTGCTAATTAGGAGAACGCTTCCTTATAGCTAATGTGTTTACTCAAATAAAGAATGATAAATTGTGGCTTCTCTTACCCTAAGGTTGTACATGATTTTTCTCTTAGAAGTGTAGGACTGGAAGGGATCTCAGATAGGTCATCTAGTTCAGTCCCCTGCACTGAGACAGGACTAAATATTATCTAGACCATCTCCGACAGGTGTTTGTCTAAGCTTTTCTTAAATACCTCCAGTGATGTAGATTCCACAACGTCCCTAGGTAATTTGTTCCAGTGCTTAATTACCCCAACAGATGTCCTTTGAAGCAATAAAAGCTTCCCATTACTTCCTGTCCTGTCCTCAATAGCTAAGGAGAACAATTTATCACCCTCATCTTTATAACAACCCTTTACATACTTGAAGACTGTTGTCATATCCCCTCCTCACTCTTCTATTCTCTGCATTAAACAAACACATTTTTTTCAATCTTTCCTTATAGGTCATGTTTTCTAGAACTTTGATCAATTTTGTTGCTCTCCTCTGGACTTTCTCCAATTTGTCCACATCTTTTCCAAAGTCTGATGCCCAAAAGTGGACCCACTGCTACAGTAGATGCCTTATCAGTGCTGAGTAGAGTGGAAGAATTACTTCTTGTGTCTTGTGTACAACACTCCTGCTAATACATCACGGAATGATGTTCACATTTTATTACATTTTTTACTCATATTTAGTGTGATCCACTATAACCCCCAGATTCTTTTCTGCAGAACTCCTTCCTAGGCAACAGAGAGTCCTGTGGCACCTTTAAGACTAACAGATCTAAAGGTGCCACAGGACTCTCTGTTGCTTTTTACAGATCCAGACTAACATACTGATACTTGCCTTCCTAGGCAGTCATTTCCCATTTTGTATTTGTGCAATTGGTTATTCCCACGTGTAGTACTTTGCATTTGTCTTACTGAATTTCATCCTATTTATTTCCAGCCATATCTACAGTTTGTCAAGGTAATTTTGAATTCTAATACTGTCCTCCAAAGCACTTTCAACCCATCCCAGCTTGGTATCATCCTCAGACTTTACAAGTGCACTCTCTATGCCATTATCCAAATTATTTATGAAGATATTGAATAGAAGCATACCCAGGACAGGTCCCTACAGCACCCTACTTGGTATGCCCTTCCAGCTTGACTGTGAACCATTGATAACTACTCTCTGAGTACAGTTTTCCAACCAGTTGTGTACCTACCTTATAGTAGGTTCATCTAGGCTATTTTTCTGCAGTTCGTTTATGAGAAGGTCATGGGAGACAGTATCTTTTTTCCTACAAGATTTCTCTCACTTTTCTGGCTTGATTTAAAGTTCTGTCTCTGGCAGTTTTAGCTCTGGGACACAAGGTAGATTCAGGATGTGGTTAATCAGCTCACTACTTCTCTTCATTTCAAAATTAACTTTCCAATTCTTCCACAAATAAACCTACCAAGTCCTAAACAACCTTGCAGCTTAGTTGTGTTCTGTGATTTAATAAGCATTGTAAGAATTGAAAACAAAAAGCATTCCTCTCTGACTTTCCACTGTCAATAAACTAGACTCCAATTCAAAAAAGTATTTAAACATGTGCTTAACTTTCATTTCAAATTTAAACCTGTGCCTAAGTGCATTTTTAATAGGGATGCTTTCAGGGCCATAATGTGCAGGCTTGTAGAAGGCCCATTGCCCTCTTTAAAGGTGGAAACTTCATTGTTAACACACTACAGTGGAGTTGCGGGGATTAGGTTCTAAAGTCAGCGCGTAAGGTGAAAATCACGTATAGTCAAAATTACCCTTGAAAATCCCTTAAATCGCCCGTAAAGTACAGTATACATGGTTTTGTGTACAGTATGCAACCCTGTACAGTAATATGTATAAATGTATAATATATACATTAATGTACAGTATATAATAAAGAGTACATATGCAAAATATAATTTACAGTACTGTATTTTAATTACATAAAAAAGAGAGAGAGATAGAGGTCATGGCCAGGTTCATCTGCTGCTGGTTGTTTTTTCTTGAAAAACACGGTGATCGGCAACTGTCGCTGTTGTCTCTTGAGCTGCTCAAACATTTCTTGATATGGTCTCAAATCATCCGTAATACTATGTGTGATTTTGAGGCTTCGTTCCATAGAGGGATCATATTCAGAAATTAAATCATTCAAGTGTTTTGCTGCTTGGAACATTTCAGCAAATTTATGAAGATTCCAACTTGCTGGCTCTTCCTGTTCATCGTCATCATCTTCGTCTTCTGTAGACGATTTTATCAGTTCCTCTAACTCTTCGTTAGTCAATGTTTCTCTTTGGCTCTCAATTAATTCTTCAATTTCTTCCTCAAGGATGTCGACGAAGCCATCACCACCCACTTGCCGGGCCACCTGAACAATGCATTTCACTTCCTTGTCAATGGTCGGGAAACCCTTAAAATCATTCACACATTCTTTCCATAGGTTTGACCAACATGCATTGTCTGTTTCAGGCTTGATTGCATCCATTGCCTGTTTAATATAAGTGATGCAATCGGCAATGTTGAAAGACTTCCAACCCTCCATCACATTAAGATTGGTATCAGCATCCATAGCACTATGTATCTGTGAAAACGTAAGCCTTGTGTATGTGGCCTTGAAACAGCGAATCACACCTTGATCGAGAGGTTGGAGGATGGAGGTGCTATTGGGGGGGAGAAAGACAACTTCATCATTGTTATGCACAAACCAGAGTGACTCAGGGTGGCCAGGAGCATTGTCTACAATCAGCAACACTTTAAAGTCAAGTCCTTTCTCTTCGAGGTACCACTTGACCTCCGGAATGAAACACTTGTGGAACCAGTCCAGAAATAATATGGCCATCACCCAAACCTTTTTATTTGATTGCCAGAACACAGGCAGGAGATTTTTGTTCTTGCCTTTCAGGGCATGGGGATTTGCAGCCCTGTAGAGCAAGCCCGGCTTTATTAAATGTCCAACCGCATTGCCATAGAACAACACAGTCACACAGTCTTTAGCTGCTTTGAAGCCAGGGGCTTGTCTTTCTGATTTCAAATTTTTTTTCCAGAAGACCCCAGTCTCGTCGGCATTAAAAACTTGTTCCAGAAGATAGCCCTTTTCTTCTATGATTTTCTGTAATTGTTTGGGGTAGGCTTTTGCTGCCTCTTCATCGGCAGATGCAGCTTCACCAGTAGTCTGCACATTTTTGAGGTTGAAGCGGTTCCTAAAACTGTTAAGTCAACCTTGGCTGGCTTTGAATTCCTTCTCATCAGAAGGCCGTCCCTCTTTGGTGGGAGGTTTGAAGAGCACGTAGTGCTAAGAGCCTTTTCTCGCAATGTGTTGCCATCGATAGGCACATATTTACGGTTCATGACTTCCAGCCATAAGTTTAATGCCTTTTCAGTCTTCACTAAAGTCTTATCATGCACCTGGCTTGTCACCTTAGCAGTTATTGGAGCACTTGATGCCACGGCTTGACGAATTTCTCTCTCTCGAATCTTGATGGCACAGATGCTAGATTCGTTGCAGCCATATTTATGTGCCACGTTGGAGACTGACATACCGTCTCTCAATAAGTCCAACACAGCCAGTTTTTCCTCCAGCGTTGGAACAGATCGCTTTTTCTTTGGCTGAGCACCAGATGAAGTAGTTGGCTTGTGTTTAGGGGCCATGTCGTACGAAAAATACGTATCTTTAAACACTAGAATCACACTTAGCGCGGAGAGATGCTCACACTATGAGAGGCACGCAGGAACTGAGACCAACTGAGGGAACAGCAGATTCACTTCTCCCATCTCATGCTTATTCCGGGGCATATGCTCATTGTGTGCATATAGTTGAATTCATATAAGTTAAATGCACATATGATGCGACTCCACTGTATTGAGAAATGGTTTTGTTTGGTTGACAGGTTTGGGCAAATAGGTTGTTCACCTTCTTAGCTGAAAGATGTGAATAACTGCTAGGTGGATCAGCCTCATGAGTTCTGTTCCACTAATTCAGTCACACTTTAACTTATGTCCTAACCTTGATCTCTGATTGACCCCCCCATATCTACAGATTTATATGAAACTAAAAAAATATAAAAGTACTAACTAATCCTTGCTACATTTCTGGGAGTTCAGTAATTAAGTATTATTTACTTCCAATCCTGTACTTAGTATCAGAGGGGTAGCCGTGTTAGTCTGGTTCTGTAGAAGCAGCAAAGAATCCTGTGGCACCTTACTTAGTTCACTTGGTCAAACCTTTTTTTTAATAGTTCTATAGTGATAAAAATGTGTTAGAGCAAGAGGAGAATTTGTTTACAGAAAGGTTATACAAATAAGAAAAATATTATCATGCAATTTGGCACTCAGATTTTGTCTTTGTTAGAAATTGTACAAGGTATTGAAAAATAATGTCCTAAAGAATAGAAAAATAAATATGCGAGAAAGGAATTTGCATATCTGAAATCCTTATATAGTGTAATTTTATCAAATAGAAACTTGTGCCAAGATATGTTAGTAGTGAATTATTGTCTTGAAATGCCAAAGTGAGGGAAAGGTTATAACACAGAATCAGGTCTATGAAATTAATATCAGTTTATCCTAGCAAAGGGTTTCAATACAGATACATATGTGATAACACTGTAATGAGGGATCTCATGGGGCCTGACTACATGGAACTTTACTGCCCAGCAAGCCAGGGTATGAATCTACAGCGCAGTAGCTTGCCATGTAGTAACATCACTGCACCCCCAGCTAGCACAGATATAAATAGTAGTGAGGCAGTGGGTAGGTGAGTTGGGTAAAGTTCCCTACACTCCTGAACCCTAGGGTATATACCATAGACAGCTCTTTAAATGCTCAAGCAGTGCCTCTGGCAGCAGAGAGCTGCTATAGACTTTCCTTGCCGCCTCCCCGCTGCCAGAGCCTTTCCTCACTGCAGTGAGAGGCTCTGGCAGTAGGGAACTGCTGGAGCATATCGCTGCTGCCTGTCCCCCACTGGAGCCTTTCACTGTCGCATGTAGCTACACACCACAGTGAGGTTGGACCCAGTCTGCCTTTTGCTGTGGCTTGTAGATACAAATACCTTCCAGGCTACCGCAGGTGTAGGCAAGTATAGATGAAGTCTAAAAGTCCCAGAGTGCACTTTGTGTGTGGCCTGTTGTTTCTATTTTTATACACACATGCTTTGCTTGAATAATACTATATATAAGAGAGTAAATTGAAGTCACCTATTCATTCACTGATGAATTTCTCTTTAGAGAAAGAGAAAAATATTGCGTGTTGAGAGCATTCTTTTTAACAAAGATACTAATTAAGTGCTCAATTATTTTCAATCAACCTACTAATTATAAGTTCAATTAAATAAATCTAATAATTATGGTTTAAAGGGTAGCTGTTAGAAGTTTACATCAGTTGTATAAATAGTTAAGAATGAGTCAATACAATATTTTTTGGCCAAATGAGGACTCTGGGGACCAAGTCATTGTACTTTCACACTGTAATGTCTCTCTCTGATGTGAATTGACAGATGAATACATGTATTAGCCTGAAGCATAGTTTCCATGGAAATGTTAATTTCTACCTCATAGTTGTCCCAAAAATGCTGTTATTGTTCAATTGCTTCAGCAAATCAATGTAATGAAAGCATCTTTGAATATAAAACATCTATTAAGATTTAAATTTCATTCTCAGTTGTAAAAAGCTGTGTAAGAAAATCTTGAGGGGTCTGCTGACCTCATAAGAGACAACTATGATGAAATATCTTTCTGCAGCAATTAAGAAATCATTTTCCCCCTAAAACATCATAGTATATTAGTTCATTACAATTCTATGGCAAAATGAAATGTTAGATTTATAAATAAGGCTACGTTTTAGTCACAGGTATTTTTAGTAAAAGTCATGGACAGGTCACAGAGCAGCCCGTGGGTACTGAGGGAGGGTGGCCTAGGTGCTTGAGGTGTGCTGAGCAGTGGGGCACATCCTGGGATCCCCACTGGGGTGCGGACAGTGGTGCGTGGCCTGGGACCCAGAGCCCTCACTCCATCCCGTGCCCCAACCCCCTACCCCGTCCCACACCCAAACTCTTCTGCTGGGTGGGGGAGACTGCCCCAGCAGCAGTCGGTGCACCTGGCGCAGGGGCTACCTGAGCTGCCCCTGAGCCAGGCCCACCAGCTGCTGCAAAAGTTACGGAGGTCACAGAAAGTGATGGAATCCATGACTTCCGTGACCTCCATGACTTACTTGCAGCCTTAGTTGTAAATGCTTCATTTCAATAAAGAATCATTCATTAAAGAAGTAAGAAAAACCACAAGGAGGTATTAATATTGGCATTTTTATTGGAGAAAAGCAAATGACTTCAATATAAATCAGATTCTAATATTTACATCTTTAGTATAAAGACAAGAAAGTATTGCTGGCCCAAATTTATTTTACAAATTAATCTGCAATTCAGGCTTTAAAAAATAAAAATAAACAGTAACAAAATTCTACAAGATATCCAATAAGTGAGATACAATTATTTAGATTATATCACTAGATAAAGAATTATAATCTAGATCTAACTTTTGATTCTCTAAAAATTATTTATGTTAACAATATTGCAAATATAAAAAAGAGGCAATGTTTGGTCATAAAGTTTTTATTAAAGCGTATTTCACAAGTAAGTTATAAATAGTAAAATATTTGATACATACACATCAATTGTTGGCTTTCAGTTATATTGTGGAAAACAAATGATAACATTTTTTTACTTTTTCTTAGTAAAAGAAAATTAAATTAGATACTTCTGTAAGTAACTTTCCACTGATTATGCAGTTACTGAACTTCAAAATTCCATTTTCTCAGTTATAGCTCTGTAACCTATGTGGAGTCCACTATGTTGTTTCCTGCAACAGATATTCTTGATTCAGAACCAGATTCCAATAAATACTTTTAGTCACATTTAGTAGCACTGTACTCAAAAAGTAGTCACGATGACCTCAGAGGAACTACCCAAAGGGCAAGGAACTATTTTACGTGAGTCAGGTGTCCACAGTCTGTCTCCAACCACTAAGTTGGCAATATTCAGAAACTGGACTTTAGCAATGTCATCATGAATTACACAGAGAAAGAAATCGCATAACTAGCACATACCCTTATATGTAGGCTTGGCATAATTCAATTTTTATTTTTTATAATTTTGACGTCTATATCAATATCTATTTTTAAGCATTTTTAATTTTTTTTATTTAAAATTTTCACAGTTCCTCAAAATTATGGGGTTTAAGCATTTTTTTATTGTACATTTTCATAGTTGTTATTGCGGGTCTGACAATGGGGAAGAGTCAGACAATTATTTACTGACAGCAGACATTGAGATTCAAAAAGTTGAAGCTTTATAACCATTAAAACAGAAATTGTCAACATCACATGTCAAAATATACAAAGTAAATATCCTTAAATTAAATTTTAATAAATCCTCACACAGCATTTTTCTTAGTTTGCCTATCTGTAAATTTCTGTTATCATCAATGGAAATATTTTTTCCTTGGCTTATGTGTGCGTGGTGAAACTGATGCTTATGACACATACAAATAAATCTCTAATTCTTCCAACCTTACTTATATGGGAGGTGGCTTGTGACATAAGGCTGACCCATACTGTTAGAGAATGCATATTCTAACACATGAGAAGGGACATGCAGGTAGTGATTGACTAAAACCAGTATTTCAGCAGATTAAAAGGATGTATATATATTGGGTTTATTTCAAAAAGAGTTTTGCAAAAAGGCATTTGTAGGCTTTGGAATATGATATTTGCAAATCATTGTATTGAACTGTCACAGGATGGATTACCTACTTAAGGGAATTGGGCTCAGCTTCATGTGTGTCTTTTTAGCTGCTTCCACCAATTGAGGGAATTTGCTCGGCTCAGTTTGGGGGGTAAGAAAGACCTCTGAGGAGGGAGAGCATGGTGTCATGACTGCAGGAGCTGGAGAATCAGAGAGGGCAAGGGGTTCTCTATACCAGCTAGACACAAAGGCCTGACTTGAGCTACCAACAGCGATGAGCCTTATGATGAAGAGGCTTGAAGAAAGGCCAGGCAGCAGGACCTGGGTTACAGGAAAGAATTGTTCAGTCTAGAAAGTGGCTGAATGAACTGTAGAGCTGGAGAAAGACTTGTTTTGATTTAAGTTGATATTGCAAATGCAATATTATTGGAATAAACCAGATGTGAAAGAAGGGGTATTGTTTGACTAGCAAGAATCAGGGTGCAGTTTTTGAGAACCCCAAGAAGGGAAAGAGAGTGGCAGGGTATGATGCTGGATCAAGTACAATCCTAATACAATCTGTATTTATGGAAGGATTGTGGTACAGCACGTGATGATTTCTTTAACAAGATGTACACATACCCCATGCAGTCAGAGACATTTGTCTGGAAAATAAATACATAGAATATTTCTCATTTGTTTTTGTCCCACATCAAAAGGCATCACTCACTTTGATGTTCAGTTATATTTATGCATTTTTGTCTTGTTCATTCCTTGCCAATTAAGCTTGTTGTATTGGAAGCTTGTATGATTTAGTACTTTTTCTTAGTTTGCTCTTTGTTCCACTGGCTACTGGATTGTGTGTATACAGAGTGAGTGGGCAGTACTTCCCTCTTCTACAACGTATGATGACCATGGAAATCTCAATGAGCTTGTCATGTACTTGAGACTATATAACTAATTTGTATAGCAGCAAAATGTTTCTGTGGACTTAACACATTCCATTCCTTCAATACAATTCTGGTTGGTTTGCCACATATTATAAGTTTCAAGTGGCATTATCTAGCATAAGGAGACACATAATCTCAATGTTTCACTGGCATAAAGGAAAGGTTTTCTGCATAAATTTGGCATTTGCAGTACTATCCAGCCCGCATATGTAAAACAATTTCTGCCTGGAACCTATTTTCTAAGGCAAGAATCTGACTAGCTAGTGAGGACACCACCTGATCTTAAGAAATGGGCAGAAAAGTAGCAGTCAAAAGGCAAAGTATGTTCTTCAGATATGGGTGAAGAGGAAATATTTCCTAGTTGAGAACATTGAAACAGATGAGGAGTCTGAGCTTTGACTGCGCTAAAGGACAGTGTGCTATCAGCCTTCAGTGAGTTTGAATAACTCTAAAATAAGTAACTTCTGCAGGCACGCAAGGTGCCTGTGAGACACTAATGAATCAGTCAGAGACAGGGAGAGTCGGAATGATGAAGTTTCTGCCTGGTTTCTCTGTTTAAGGTACAAAAAAAAAGAGCTAAAATAAATTTCCGCTAGGAACCCACCAGCAGCTCCCCATTGCTACATTTTTGTGGTAGCTCCAACTCTTCACAGCCCCCAGAAATTGCTATGCTTTTGACTCCTAATGGAGCCCCTCTTACATGGTACAATAGCTCCTAGGACCAGTGCAGCACACTAAGGTGCTTCTGCAACTATGTAGCAGGCATGATGTCCTCTGCAGCTGGTCCCTTTTGCCCTATGAGACCTTCACTCTCCCCCACGGAGGAGGAGAGACTAGATTGATTGAATGATTGTATTAGATGCTTTTGTGCTTTCTGACATGCGACAACCCAGTCTTTCCACCTTCATCTGGCTACTGCCAAGTTTCTTGCTATGACATAGCCTGTTACCATGACAGTGGGATCTTTCTTATATGGCATCTTTTCTCCTCCTCTCTTCTGTCTTCAGCCTGGTAGTATCCAATCAACAGATTGTCTAGGAATACAGTTTTTTGACATCATACCACTTTTCATATCCAAATCACTTCAGCCTTCTTTCTCCAATAATTGTCTCTACAGTCTGCTGGACAGTCCTTTGTAACGTATCAGCGTTGGTTACTTTATCCTATCAGTGGACACCAAGTATTCTTCACAAGCATCTCTGATGGAATGCATTAAATTTCTTATGTGGGTTTCTAGCACTTGCCAAGTTTCAGAACAGTGTAACAATGTGGGGATCACAATGGCATTGTATAACTTTATCCTGCTTCTTGTGTGAATCTCCGTATTTTTCCAGATATTTGCCAGTCTTGAAAAGGAACTACTTGTCTTCCCAATTTTTGCTTTGATCTCCTTATGGAGTTAGCCATCAGTACTAAATTCTGCTTCCACAATATACAGACTTGTTAACCATGCTGTATTCTTCATTATCGATCACATATACATCATCATTGCTGACTCCTCTTTCAATGTTCATGATTTTTGCTGTCTTTCAGCTGATTTTTAATCTTACTTTGGCGGCCTCACATTTGACATTGATTAATGGCCTTTTTCCTAACATCATCATCTGTGTCCAACCAAACAATGTCATCTGCAAAGTAGAGATCTTGAAGTTTTCATCTACTCCACGTAATTCCTGTATCTTCCTTTGATGTTGATGTCTGTATTATGTAATCTATCACAATGCAGAAGAGGAGAGGTGATAAGATGCATCACTGTCTTACTCCAGAGACAATATCAAGCCAGTTGGTCTCTGCACTTTCTGTCTTTATACAGCATTTTGAACCTTCATACAGCATCTTAGCCACTGCCACTATCTTTCTAAGAAGTCCATATTGTCACAATATCTTCCCTAGCAATTCTCTATGAATATAGTTGAAAGCTTTGGTGAAATCTAGATGGTTCAAGACTGATCTTCTTTGGTAAGCAAGCCCTTTCTCAATCAGTCATCCCAGGTGTTATGATTCCCTCTGAGACCATTTCCACTCAGCTTATCCAGAACATCTCGTCCAGTTCCGGAGAACACTTTTTCCAGTTTTATGAGATAACAAAATTCAGTTCAACTCCTGCTCATAAGCAAGTTATTTTATTTTACAGCTCTATGCCCATGTTATACAGGCTTAGAAGCAGGGGGGTTAAGTTCAAGGTGAAACCATAATTCCAAATCATGTCACACGATACACAGTTTGTATATATTTTTCCTAGCTACTAACATTTATATGTCTTATATCTAATTGGTTTGAATATTGTATGGATCATGTAAGGCCCAATCACTTATGTCCTCACCTTACCTACATTTCAAGCTTATCCATTCAGGGTGTTCCTACTTATCTCAACTAGCTCAAAAACAGTCTCCATCACACAATCTGTCACACCCTTGTTTACAGCTTAATTTAGCACTCAAATCAAGACATATGCAAGTTTACTCATGTCCAGCAAAATCTATGCCTACATCAGGGTAAAGATGCGATCTATACACAGTCTTTTTTATCTAAAGCCTGTTTGCTCAGTACACAGTTTTTCATCTATGACCAGTTTGATTGTGTTCAATAGTACGTTACAGAACACTGAATTTCCTTCTTAGGCAGATACAAGGCAATGACCTGTCTAAAATGGAAGACACCATGACTGAAGCAGAGAAGTGAAGCAGAGCTTAGTCCTGCCTTCCAGCCCTCATGGGGCGCCTACTTGTCTTCCACCTCTCTAAGAGGATCTCCTTTAGGCAGGTGAGAACTCTTAGGGTCAGTCAAAGCAGGAAGAGACCACTCTAGACATTACGTTCAGGGAGTGTTCCTCTGTCTCATTTCCCCAGTCCTTCCTATATCAGAGAGTGATGGGGAAGGCAGTTTCTTGCCATTTGATGTCTCAAATTTCTGGGCAGCTCTGAAGAGGTAGGAAACCTCTTCCCAGAGACAGATAACACTCCCTGCTTTGAGATGAAGTTAGATCTTGGACAAAGAGGACGTTGAGCCCCATGCATTTAAAGCTGATGCATTCAGAAACATAATTTCATCTCTCCACAAATAAGGACTCAAGGTACAAGCTTACCCACTCTGAATTTTGTACCTTCCACATTTTAGGAAATGCGTCAATACTAGATTTTGCCTGACCATGGATGGAGAGAGTGCACAAGGAGCTTAGAGAGAGCAAGGATTCCAGAGCCTATAGTAGCACCAAGGACAGCACAAGATTTGTCTAAGTACTATGGCCATGCTTCCTACCTTCTATAACTGGCCAGCAAAGCTGGTTCTACCTACGGGTGAAGTATATTTTGCATACATTTGGAGTATGGACTTGATGCTATGCTCCTGCATGCTGGTGCTGTACATCTACGCTCAACCTCCTACATGGTCCATGTCTTTAAAAGCCATGATCTAGTACTAATTATATAAGTACAGTCCAAGTGCAATAATTCCTTTTTAAATTCATTGCCTTCTCTCATTTGTTTTGTTGAAAAACTATATTCTGCTTCAGCTTTGGGAATTTGTTCCTTCAAAGTTTCGCTGTTTTGTATGTAATTACCGTATTAATTTTATGAAAGTTAGGAAAAAAACATTGTAAAGCGACTTGTTCAAGGGAAAACTTGGCTATGACACGTGATTATTCCATGAGAAAATATGAATGTCCCAATTATCTATTTTTTAGTTTGTTCGGAACAAGTTGTTATATTCAATTGCATATATGTAAAGTTGTAGTCATATATATGTTATGGATCTATGCATTTCTTTTTAATTTACCTGGTATTAGTCATTTCACTTGTCCTTCGTACAGTAAGTACCACCAAACAATAGTTGCATTTCATGCTGCACTTTGGGAAAAGTGCATAAGACTCACAACTGAGTGAGTGGAGCTAGAAAATAAATTTAGCAATGTTGAAGACCAGCTGGAGAAATCATTCGCTTCTGCCATTCAGTTGTATTCACTACAATATTAAGGACCTGATTCAACAGAGCACTTAAGCATATTTCTACAATTAAGCACATACTTAAATCCCGTTTATTTACACACATGCCTACAGTTCATATTCAAGTGCTTTGCTGATTTGGGGCCTAAGTTAGGAGGCAATTTTTGAGCCCACTGGGTTAGACTTGTTGGTCAGTCAATGAACCCAGACTTTGTAAGTGCAAGTTAGTCACTTGTCTATGTAATAAGTACATTTCACCTTCTGGACCACTTTGTTGTTATTGTGGTCTGCCAGACAATTATCATTTGCCTAATGATTTAGTTCTCCCTGGGTTTTTAAGAGTATTTATTACACATAACATTGCTCTGACTTGATTGGAAATGGCATTCTTCTTTAATATTTTATTTATTGTGTATTTTTCCCAGTGCCCACAAATTCGTGGTAATGTATTTATTATGAATGCACATGTGGTGAAAGCTGTATTTTGTGCTCCCTTCTATCATTCTGTGAATCATATTTCCTCAATAATTACATCTGTACAGTGACTGTCTAAAATACTGTATTATTTTTTACACTGGATAGTCTAAGTATGCACAGTGTACCTGATATGCAAGTATTATGAAAATACCAGTTAAAATAAAAGAAGCAAGGTGGATGAGATAATATCTTTTATTGGACCAACTTCTCTTGGTGGAAAGTACAAGCTTTTGAGCTACATAGAGCTCTTCTTCAGGTCTTTGTAGCCCAAAGGCTTGTACATTCCACCAACAGAAGTTAGTCCAGTAAAAGATATTACCTCACCTACTTTGTCTCACTCATAGCTTCGGACCTACACAGCTACAACAACACAGATAAAATGAAGTATAACAAGCATGTTATATGTTTTTTGCCACCCCAAGCACGGCAGGCAGGCGGCTTTCAGCGGCACGCCTGCGGGTGGTCCGCTGGTCACGCAGATTCGGTGGCGTACCTGCGGGAGGTCCGCCAGTGCCGTGCCATCGGCATCCCCGCTGATGAATTGCCACTGAAGCCACGGGACTGGCAGACCTCCTGCAGGCGCACCACCGAAAGTTGCCTGCCTGCTACCCTCACAGCGACCGGCAGGCTGCCCCCCGCGGCTTGCCACCCCAGGCATGCGCTTGCTGCGCTGGTGCCTGGAGCTGACCCTGATAACAAGCCCGGGTTTGTATTTGCATTCCAAGGCTCAGACATGTGGCATATTGGTGTATATAGACTACTTATGATTCAAGTACTATATATGGGAATTTCTTAAACTTAAAACTAAATGTATTTTTATTACCATGTACCTATCAGCTTTTTACATAATCAGACCCATTTAGATCTGTGAATCAGAGAAAAATAATAGTTTTGTAGTCTTTAGAAAAAAAATCTATAGAGAAGTCTCATCTTTTTTCTATCAAAGAAAAGATTGTGGGGCTGAGTCTCTTCTACCCTAAGGTCTCTTTACATTTCTCTGACAGAAAATGCCCCCTTAGAATACCAGGTAGTTATTTATGTGTGGACAGGGATGATCTTTTTGTTCTGTGTTAGTACAGCACCTAGCAAAATGGGGTCCTTGTCCAGCACTAGGGTTCCCAGGCACTGTGGTAATACAAATCAAGAATGGTGCTGTAAAACCGTCCAATTTAACCAAGAGTGAGAGGAAATGACAACACAGCCCAACCCCCAATACTTTTCCCCTTGTGTGAGGGATAAGGGTGCCCCTGAGAATGACTTGGTCTGTGCAAGACTTAAAACATCCTTTGTCCCAAGCCAATCCAGGCTGAGGACAGTAGCCCAAGTGAACACAACCCAACATGGTCCAATCTGATCCATCAGGGATAATCCCTTCCTGATATCCTAAAAGGCAATCTGGCTAGGCCCACAGCATACCTGGAAATCCAGCCAAGCTACAGGCATCAAGAATGGGATGGATGAGTACAACTCCGTGAGGGCTGAATGGCCATGCAGTCCTGAAAGAGACCTTTTATCCCTAGAGGGAGCTGAGGCAGGAGCTAAACTACTCCTGCAACCTCCACTCAGACTGGCCAGTCACAGCCTTACTTGGAGGCATAGTTCTCCCGCTCCCAGTGCCCCCTCAAGCCCACAATGTACACACTTCTCATGCCTATGAGGATGGGAGCAGAAGTAGGGGGCTGAACACACTGCTAACTGTGGGACAGTGAAAGGTACCGGTGCCTTCCACTCTTCCTGCCCATCAGGACTCAAAGGGCTGTTTGCTCCCTGCCATTCTGACAAAATAAAATCTCTCCCTGTGGGGGTGGGCAGGCATTTTATGCAGATTTGAAAGCATGTACTGATTCTCAGATAAAGCCATATTAACATGGATTTAAAGTTTGTACATCTCAACAACTTAAGGGTAAAAACATTACACTGGTGTTGCAATTATTCCCAAACAAGTATTACCAATCGAGGAAAATCAGAGATAAGGTTAAATTCAAAAGAAATCCAAACATGTTAAGGTATAGAAATGTATATACAAAGCACCCAAACAATCTTAACCCTGACCTAAACAATGCCATGCAATAACCACACATTTATGATTAGTGCACAACAGTATCTGTAGTTCCAGATAGATTAAACTGATATTTAAAGACACTATATTTTTCCATTTCCTACCCCATCCCCACCCCCTGCTCACCTGATTTTCTCACCACAAGTCAGAGTTAAAGTTGTTTGGTTGCTTTATTTATGCATTTATATATCTTAACATGTTTGGATTTCTTTTAAATTTAACCTTAACTCTGAATGTCCTGGGTTTGTAATACTTGTGTTTGGGAATAGCTGTTTTTGGTAGTGGAAAATGTACGATTCAGGCAAATACTTACAAAAATCTACTGGTAAAATCTGAATTTGTCCTACATTTTGTGACCCAAGTAAACTTTCAAAATTACTAATTTTTACTTTTCACACAATGGAAAGTTTGAGATTTTACACACAGTTCAGAAGCTGAAGCCCTTTCCTTATATACTAGTTTGCTTGACAGAACCTACCTGACTGAAATCTACTTCATTGTCTACAGGTAGACAAAGCAGAACATGACCTTATGCTTCCAATTCTTAGGTACCTAACTGTAGTGAACTAGCTGGCTTTTCTAATATGTAGTTCTTTAATGATGAGGTACAGTACTCTGTGTCTAATGGAATTATAGTAACTTTGTTTGACAGCCATTTTAAGCACCTTGCTACAGATTTATTTAATGGGGATGACTGTTTGAACCTCTTTCATTTAGGGGGAACTGAATAGCTCAGCCTAACGATTAGTAATGGCATATTTCTAAGTCATGCAGGAGCATTCACTGCTGTACATATTTTGTGGGTAAACAGAAGACTTTAGTTTGGAGTGCTACCACTCTAGGACCTTTCCTTTCCCCAGCATTACATTCATGTATTAAATAATGCAATTTTTATTTGCTACTTGGAAATTAACAGTTTTATTAACACAATTTGAATATTTTTCCCTAAAAGTTTATAATTGATAAATGGCACCACAGGATGTAAATACCACTTTCTGAGTCCTGCAAGGATTTTACTGTAAGGTAGTCATGCAGATAGTTGCTCTTCCCATTATCAGTCTTCTCTGATCTTACAAGGATTTTATCATGCAGATGATGCTGACACTGAGCATTACTTCGTGTGGACTGGAATTGTCCCTCTGTGTTGTAACCCCTAAAGATGTCCAAGATAGACACAGTTGGGTTCTCATAACAGTTGACAGGACAGTTTTTAAGAGAATATGCTGCCATAGGTGAAAGACCCTGGTAGTAGACAACCACTTCTTTCCCTCCCTATCCCACCCCATTCCAACTCCTGTTAGGTTTCTGTTCAGTTCTTGGAGGACACTTTACACATGTGCTGAACCTGGAATGGCCTTTTGAGACAACAGCCTGTTTCCTCTGAGGGCAAGTCACACTTGGCGCCAACAATAGAATTCTGAGTAGGATACTGCAAGTTAACTCTCAGAGTTTCTTAAGCCTACTATGGGATTTTCCTGTGTAGGATATGGCTTGGCCTGAGCTTTTAGCTCAGGGGTGAGAAACGTTTGGCCCTAGGGTTACATTGGATACAGAAATTGTATGGCAGGTCAGGTAGGGAAGGCTGTGGGAGGCTATGCCTCCCCAAACAGCGAGGGGTGGCCTGGCTCCTGCCCCCATCCAGCCCCTTTGCTCCCTACCCCTGACTGCCCCCTGGGACTCCTGTATCCTATCCAAACACCCCTGCTCTCTGACCCCTGCCCATCCCCCCAGGATGCCTGTCCCCTATCCAATCTCCCCTGCTCCCCACCCCCTGACCGCCCCCTGGGGACCCGTGCCCCCTATCCAACCCTCCCTGCTCTCCCTGCCCTATGTTACCTGTGGGATGGGGGAAAGGGGAGCTCAGTCCTTTCCCTGTGCATTTCCCCTGCTCGTTTGGCTGCTCTCCAAGGCAGTCGGGCAGGGCTAACTCCCTGCCTGGGCTTGGCTGCTGGGGACAAGGACCAAGCATGCTGGAGGTGGAGGGGGGCCCTGGCTTGCTCTGCCCCTGTCCCCGGCAGCAGGCCCCAGGGCCCTTGACCACCCCCCTAAACCCTCCTTGCTCCTTGCCCCTCCCATCCCTGGAATGCCCCCTGTTCCCCACCCCCTGACCGCACCACCCTGGAGCACCAGGTCTGGCGGTGCTATAGCCGTGCCGCCATGCTGGAGCTGCAGCTACACTGCCCAGGCACCGGGGGGAACTGTGACTGCGAGGGAGGCAGGAAGGGAGGGGAGCAGAAGGGCTAGCCTCCACCCCGCCGTGCTGCCAGGGAGTTGGGCTGGCTCCTCTGGTTGCTGGCAGGAGCTTGGGGACCAGAGGGAAGGGTGCTATGGGCCAGATGTGGCCCACGATCCGTAGTTTGCCCCCCCCTCCCGTTTTAGCTGCTCCTTCCTACTTAATCTCCATTTCTTATGTAATTTAGAGAGGCAGCAGCCTCTCCATAGCTAAGGTTGCAGCCAAGTCTTACTTGAAGGCTGATTATGGAGGCCTTTTACAGTTAAAAAATAAAAAACCCTCACTGCTTCATAATCTCCTGGTGTAAATCTCATTGGAAATTAAAAGCCTCAAAGGTGACTCTTTATTCTCCCAAATTGCCTAACATTTCTATGGCTCCTTTTTTTTACCTACTTATTTAACAATCTGGACCAATGGGTATCCCTCCTGTTTTACAGACTTGCTAAACTGAGTGACCAGTCACTGGCCTCCAAAAAAAATTTTCCTCACCCCACAGTTGTATTTCCTCTACAGACTAGCTCCTGCACTTTCCTCTGCTTAAGCACTGCCTGGGCTCCAGGTAGAGACCTTTGCCTCCTCATGTAGCAATCAGCCAAATGACAGAAAGTTATAGGTCCCCAAATTTCTTCAGTGGAAGGTTCTTGGTGCCAAATTTTATGCCCCCTCTCATTTTCCCTTGATACCATGTGGAAGAAGCCGTCTCAGTCTCCCTTCACTCTTATAACAAAGGCCATAGCAGTGTTGGCAGACCATCAGGCTCATCTCAGGCCCTGGGTTTTGTGTCCACCCTCCTGTGCTCACCTCATCAGGCATGTTGGGACCTCAGGCTCCTGCTTCTCCTCCTACTTCAGTGCAGACAATGTATTTCACAAGTTTTCCAAACTGTTCTGGTCCTCAGCAATCTTGCTCCCTCTTCAGGGTGAGCGGTGCATTAAACGGGCCTTACTGTTTATTTGCTGAGCAGCCTGACAGGTTTCAGTACACCAACCTTTCTCTTTCTGCAGGGACAGAGCACCTCTGCTGGCACCTTAGGGACAGTCACCCATAAAAAAGTTTCTGTAAGGCTCAGGTCATGTGAGCACTCTAGTTCTACCTCCCCTTGGTGGGGCAACAAGGAACATTGTCTAAGGCCCTTACTCCTAAAGCATGGGCCTTCAGTTGAGAGAGAGTGAATTTCAAGCAATAAGAATTTTTTTTTCTAGAGGAGTTTTACTCTGAGATCTTATCCTTAATGGGTCAAGCTGTCTAAGAGTCTAAGGCTTCTCTTACTAATGAGGCTACCCTGTCTCCATACAGTTACTCATCACCTCTTTTAATTGTCTGATTCATCCTCCATTCCTCAATCAGACACTGTAAATGTAAGTCAGGATCAAAAAGGAAAAGCTCTGTAATTTGCAAATTCTGTCTCTCCTCACACCCTGTATCCCTTCACTTCGCCCAAAAGAAAATATCTTCTTCATCTTCTATCATCTTGCTCCTCAAAAGAGCCTAACCTTGTTGGATTCTTCAGTTCTGATTTGTGTTCATTAATCACATCATATTGATTCTCCAATAAGCTTCCCAGTCCTTGAAAAGGACTTAAGGATTCACAGAAGGATGGGAAGTAGCATTTCCTTGATACTGAAGGGGAATATGTTTACTCTTCCCCCAAAACTTTGCCAAGATAATCACAGAGATTTGCAGTGATCCAGATTCCCCACCTCTTAATTTTCATATATTTCCTATGTTCCTTTTGCTAATAAACCCACTTAATTACATGATCCTGGACCACCCATGACTTATCCTTGGAATCTTTGGGATGGAGATGTCTGATGTTCAGTCTCCCTTCCCCTGTAGTTATCATGTTGAAGTGAGTGGCTAGCCCACCTCCTTATTCAAGGAGCCAGATCAGTGAAGGGGGCACTCTCTAAAACTGTCAGGAGACTGGTTATTGTCCTTCCTCTGCCCAATCCGGCTGTCACCCTGAGGTAGATGAAGTCTCACTCTGCTTCTATAGGCATCATCATTGAGGGAAGAGTTTTCCTAAAATGGGGAACCCTGCCCATTAGGGGATTGGGTTTCCCTGACCTCAGGCCCACTAACAGCTCCCACTATCCCTGTGGTATCTCTAGTCATAGAAGAGGCAGATCTGCTCTGAAAGTCAGCATACTTGTTTTGTTTTTCTCACAATTAAACATATTCAAGTATGCAGTATTTGTCCAGATGTTTGCGCTTTACTATTTATAGATAGTGCCCAGGGATGCCTAGTCAGGCCACTACTGCAGATTAGCTTGTAAAGTAGGTACCCAAACATAATAGCAGACTTCCAGTAATGTGAACTGACATACCAATTGCTTTGTTCATGCTGAATTTTTTGCTTCTCCAGGGAGGGAGGAACAGACTCAGTCACTCAGTACAGTGGAAACTATATTTGTGTGAGTGTATAATAATGGAAGAATGTGTGCGCTCTGGAGGGCACCACATAGACTCAGTGAATATGTTTATAACAGTGTAACATCTACTGTGGGAACTGCAAAAAGCAAAGATGCCATCACTGCTTTTTCAAATGGATGTGGAACAAAATAACTATGGGCCAGGGGGCTGCTGTTGCCTGTGCAGGGTCACAAGTGAGAGAGTCACAGCATTACCCCATGTAGGGGTGAAGACATTTGCAACCCCAGTGTTCACCCCAAAGACAGTAAGAGGCAAGGTTATGGCCCCAGTCCTCCTCTGCACTAACCAACAGAGCTGGCTGGCTCTACAGGGAGCACATGCTGGATCCCCCCGAAGTGGATCCACTCTCCTTGAGTAGCGGGAGCTCCAGGAGGACTGACTACTTAGGACTGTGGCTAAAAGCCACACTGGAGCCCTCTGCTGGCGGAAATCACTCACTCCCTATCTCAGTTCTGTGTTCAAAACAAACAAACAAAAAGCCTTTGTTAATCTTTGTGGCATCACTATTTGTAAGCAAAACTGTTAATTATTTTCCTTGCCTCACTAAAATATTCCACTTTGTTCTAGTTTTTCTACCCAGCCCTGTGTCTAAAGCAGAGTTACCAAGAGTAGGTGCCATACCAAATCGAACTAATAAAGGGCCGAATCCTGTGCAAGGAGTTCCCATGGAAGTCAACATGGAGACCTTGTAGCAGCAGGCTCAAAGTTAACACAAAAGTGCAGTACTGTAAAGTGTTCCATATATTTCTTTCTTTCTGAAGGGAGGACTTTAATTTTTTCCCAAACCATCCACATCATGCATCTCAGACAGTCCTTTTTCACCAAATGGTATAACACTGATCTATGTAGCGCTCACATCATGATTCATGGAACACTTATAGGTGAGCATGGAGCTGCGTCTGTCACACTGCTTTGTCATTTACCAATTTTTAAGTTGTGATACTTCATGTTAGTTGACCCCCAGTCACAGATGATTAGGGTTTCCAGAGGATCTTTTGACCAAGTAAACTAAACAAACAAAAATAAACACCCACCTGTGACTCCAGCAAAAAGAAGTACCCATCTGCACTCTGCTGTGCAGCCACTTTGTGTCTTTCTGTGTAGGATGTTTCTTTAGTGTAAATAATAAATTTGTGGATGACACCTATGTTGTAGTGGCAGCAAACATACATAAGGAGAGAATCAAATTGCAGTGTCACCTAGGCAGTATAATGGGAGATGCAGACAACAATAGGAATGTGGTACTAATAAATGTATGGCACAGCACAGATACAAAATGCAGGGGAGGAAAATAAGCAATTAGCCCTCCCCACCATGTTGAAGCAAGCTTATTTTTATTTAGTCTCCTAATCCTGCTCTCATATTGCTTTTTCATGTAATTGTGCACCATAGTTCCTGAAAGGAAGGCGAGGGATCAAGACTCGGAGGTTGGGGAATAACTTGTTCATGATCATTGGGAAGTGACTAAGAGCAAGTCTTTCTTACCAAGGGGTCTGCACTGTGAAATGGTTTGGGAATCACTGATCTGAGAGGCTGATCACTTGCAATTATAAGATAATATACATAAATGTCAATATAGTGCAAATAAGTTTTAGAATCAAGAAAGAGCCTACTCAGGAAAGAGAATCCAGTGCAAAAAACTACTCATCTACTCAGGGATTCTGCAGCACTAGATTTTTAGTTCAGAAAAATGACATTACAGATGACACTTTTGATGCTTATTTGCTTTGCCTCTTTTGCCTGGTCTAGGCAATCTTTGCTTAACTGATTTGCAGAATCTGCCTAGTGGCAGACCGGAGGAACAGATGTGTGTAATTTGACTGGCCAAGAGTTAAACATGGAAAGGAAATACTGAACTAATAAATTGTATATTAAATATGAAAATACATGATGTTTTCCCTACATTTACAAATGGTATACAAGTGTATTTATCATTATGCTATATGTAGATAATGTACTTTTAAGAACTTTCATAAATAGAAGGAAAACCTTTTAATTAAAAAAAAAGTTTAACAAGTGACGTCTATGGTTAAAGAGAGAAAAACAATGAAGTGCTAGCAGAAATTTGACAATTAAAGTTGTTCCTCTCTACCTCTAACAAAAGCAAAACCCCACCTGTGTGAATTAGCTGCTTTGCCCCTACAGTCTCCCAAAATGTTTCATCTGAAACCTGTCCTTTTCTGTCTTCCCCTTTTCACTCTTCTGTTGTCTACATTGTTTGTCCATCCATCGGCTGACAGTGTCTTTACATCCAAAATGCAAAGCAGACAGATGGGCGCCTCAGGAAAGAACATGACTAAGAGCACCAGCATCGGCGGGGACATGTACACGCTAGAGAAGAATGATGGCAGCCAGTCTGACACAGCAGTGGGCACTGTGGGCACTAGTGGCAAAAAACGACGCTCCAGCATCGGCGCAAAGATGGTAGCGATTGTGGGTCTGTCACGAAAAAGCCGCAGCACTTCTCAACTCAGCCAAACTGGTAGGAATCAGATTTTTTTCTTCAATATTTTGTGATTTAAATATGTATAATATGTATATATTACAATTTAGTCATTTGAATGTAATGCTGAAGTTTCCTAATTAACAATATTGTAGGGGAAAAGAGGAGAGTGGGAACTTTTTACCTGGCTGAACATTTACCAAACTGGTTTGTTTGTTTAGCAAAGATCCTCCTACAGATTGGACTGTGGCTTGTGTTTTTATGCTTACTAGAGCACACCTAATGCAATAATCCATTCCTTCTCAGGAACCAATGTGAGCTGTTATGCTTATGTTTTGGGGATTGTTATTAATGATTTGTGAAGGATCACTGAAATGCAGTTGCAGAATTGTTTGTCATTTGTTATAAACATTCTTTGTATATTTCAGTCCTCGTTTTCTCACTTTTGAACACGCAAAATTTATTTGATGTGAAATAGTTTTAATTACCAAGATGGTATCTTATATTTTATTGGATTAGTATAACCATTTAATTGCTCAATACTTCCCTTTTCAATTTGCAAACACATTTGTCATTGGTAGAAATCTTCCTCATTGCTTTTTACATTTACTAGTTAAAATTCAATACTGAAATGTTCTACATAAGCAGGGATAGAGTTATTTTCTGACTTAATACCAGGACATCCAGAATCAGTGTTAGATACTTTGTTTATTAAATGCCTTACATCTGGAAAAAAATCACTTATGTATAATTCACTCTGAAAAGCTGTCATTAGCAATTAAGGAAGTTGAGTAAAACTAATGTTTCTTACAAAGGAAATTGGATATTTTATATTTAAATGTGTGTCTCTGTGTAGTATGCGATGTATATTGTATACTCATTAATATTCATACAAAAGTAGTGTGTTATGTTGGTATGTGGTTTATACTAAATACAGTAAAAAACAGCTCACTCTCTTCTGTTCATACATTCCTGGAGAAATTATTATTTATTATTTGTATTATGGTAGCACCTAGGATTCCCAACTGAGATCAGGCCCCCATTGTACTAAGCACTGTTTTGACGTGGAACTAGAGACAGTCCCTGCCCTGAAGAGTTCATAATCTAAACAGAAATTACAGACAAAGGGAAGGAGAGAAGGAATATAACATACATACAGAGTGAACAATGGAATGATTTCCAGGTGTCACAATTTTTTGTTGTTTTGTCAACTTTTTTGGGTGGTGTTTTGTTAGGAGGAGATTAGCTGAACTGAGAAAGGGAGAACAAAGGAATTGAGAAGGGACAATGAAGGGAGGGGATAGGAAAAAACAGAATAAGGGGGTGGAGAGGAGCATGGAGTGAGGTTTAATGAAGAGACTGTGTGGGTCGGGAGGCTGTTGTACCAAACAGCCCAATCACCAGAGGGAAAAAATATTCAGAGTGAAAGCTGTAAAAACAGTGTCATAAACAGATAGTTAAGGGTTAAGGTCTCTTTTACCTGTAAAGGGTTAACATGCAGTACCTGATGACCACCTGACCAGAGAACCAATCAGAGATGAGATAATTTCAAATCTCTGTGGAGGGAAGCCTTTGTCTGTGTTCTTTGTTAGAGCTCTTTTTGGATCTAAGAGAGGTCAGTCATGTCTCCAAGTTTTCCTGGAGTAGTTTCTACTGTTTAATAGTGAGTATTAATTAGAAAGGCGGATTAGTCTTTTGAGTTGCTTTCTATATTTGCAATTGTGTGTTTGCTAAAGGAAATTCTTTATTCCTGTTTGCTGTTACTTTGCTTTCACTGAGAAAGAAAGGGGGAGGGGGGAATTCTCTCCAGAGATTGATAAATTTAGACCCTGTATTGTTCTATCTTGGATTACAGAGACAAGTTACTTTCTTTTTATTCTTTAATAAATTCTTTTCTATTAAGGACTTGGTTAATTCCTTCTCTTGTGGAGATTCAAGGGAAGGGGAGGGGAAGGTGAGTCCCTCTTTGTGTTGAGTCAAGGATTTGACTCGGGGTAATCTCTCCAGAGCAGGCTGGAGAGAGGGAAGGGGGGAGGGGAACTGGCTGTTTCTCTCTCTCTGGTGAGATTCAAGGGGTTTGAATCTGGGTTCCCCAGGGGAAGCTTGGGGGACAGGCAGTGAGTCAGACACTTTAACCTGACTGGTGGCAGCGAGAACCAGATCTAAACTAGGATTTTAGTTTAGAGGGAAACCAAGGCAGGTCCCCACATTGGAACCCAACAGCTCCAAGTGGGGGTGAGACCTATGACATGGTGGCAGAGGTGGGATTTTTCTGAACCAAACAGCCATTGCTATTCTCTTCTCCTAAAGCAGGACTGCAGGTTAGGAGGGAGAGAGACCCCGAAGGCAAACAGACACAGGTTTTCTAACTGGTATTGTTAGAGGCAGTTTTTTTTTCAGCTGGGCTAAGCTGAAAAGAGCTATTCTCTTCTTCTAGAGCAGGAAAGCAACCTGAGAGAGGAGGAGGAGTTCACAAGTATTCAGTTTCTAACTGGTATTGTTAGAAGGAATCTTCAGCCAGGTTGGCTGGAGGGAATTAAGTTTTCCAGCAGGCTTTGTTGGAAGCAGTTTTTCTTTCGGGTTGCTTGGACAGGCAGCTTGAGGAAAAGGGAGTTTTAAAGCAGTTTTTCAGGGTTAGAAGGAATCTTCAGCAAGTTTGGCTGGAGGGAATTAGTTTTTCTAACCAGGCTTTTGTTACAAGGAACACCCTGCTGAGAGGGTACTTAGCAATTGTAAGAGAGAGTTGCAAAACCGGGTTTTCTACCTTCTTGGGAGCCAGGAGGGGGAGATTGTTTTTTTTTTTGGAAACAGATTTTCAGCTGGGTTTAGCTGAGGGAAATAAAGTTTTCTAACGGGCTGTGTTAGGAAAAGACTTCTTTTTTCTTCTTTTCTTTTTTCTCCTTTTTTCTTTCTGTCTGCTTGAAAAAAAAACAGCTAGCAAAAAGGTGTAAGTTTTCTAGGAGGCTTGTTAGAAGGACCCCCACTGTGAGGTACTTAGCAAGTGCTAGAAACAGGACAAACCAGGTTTTTTTTGGTCTTCTCAGTATATCAGCAAACAGGGGCTACACATTTGCAAATAAAAAGTTTTTTGTTTCTTTTTATTCAGTCGTGAATAGAAAGGGTAGCAAAAGTGAACCAAGCAATACAGTTCACTGAATGCAGAGGGGTGTGGCCAGCACCAAAAAGCACAAGGACATGGAGAAGCAACAGGCCAGAGAGGCTAATCACAAGAGGGAGCTGGAGAAACAAGAAGCTGACCACAGAGCCAAAGAGGCAGCCAAAGAGGCTGAGCACAGAAAACAAATGGAGTTAAAAAACAAAGACCTGGAATTAGCCAGAGCTAACCCACATGTTCCAGCCAACCCTAACAATCCTTCTCCAGGCACTGTTCTCCATCCCCAAAAATTTCCCACCTACATGGCAGGTAAGGACACTAAGGCCTTCTTGAAAAATTTTAAAAGGACCTGCCATGGGTACAGCATCCCTGAAGACCAGTACAAGGACTGGTCAGAAAAGTGGATTTTTGCTGTCTATGACAATTATTCCATCCCCATGCTACTGGGGGAAAACTTGGCCAACCATGTGCAGCTGGCCAAGAAGGGGGGAGTGGTCACCCGCAGCCAGGCCAAACAAGCAGGCACTCCCATCCCTGTTCCTAAGCCATCCACCAGGACCCCGTCTGTGTTACCAGAGACCCAGACAGAGGTGGTGGAACCGGATCCCATGACAACAACTACAGCAGCCATAGTACATCCAGTCCCAGGACCGGAACTGGAAGAGCAACCAGCGGCAGAACCAGCGCCAGCACTGACGCCAGCGCTTGCAACTCCACTG
The DNA here is from genome assembly GCF_016161935.1 of Mauremys reevesii. Classification (NCBI taxonomy): domain Eukaryota; kingdom Metazoa; phylum Chordata; order Testudines; family Geoemydidae; genus Mauremys; species Mauremys reevesii. The sequence continues at coordinate 253,098,209 of NC_052624.1, forward strand.
CCAGGGGGCGCCAAAGAGCCTGAACTGGCAGAAGCAGCAAACAACCCTACCCAAGAGGCTCAGCCAGAGCCTAAAATATCACCTTGTGCACCAGCGGAGAGCGGTCCACAGTCAATGGAAACAACCTCATCACCTACATCGCTTCCAGAGGGACCAAGCCCAAATCCACAGTCTAAAGAGGAACTAGTGTCTCCAGCTTCAAGGAAACAGTTCCAGACTGAGCAGGAAGCTGATGACAGCCTTAAAAAAGCTTGGGCGGCGGCACGGAGCAACCCACCGCCTCTCAGCTCTTCTAATCGATCCCAGTTTGTTGTAAAACAAGGACTTTTACATAACAAGATTCTTTCTGGTGGACACCAGAAAGGCCAGAATCCTTAAAAACAGTTGGTAGTTCCAACTAAGTACCAGCACAAGCTCTTAAGCTTGGGCCATGACATCCCAGTGGTCATTCTGGGGTGAACATAACCAAGGACAGGTTGGGGAAGTCCTTCCACTGGGAGGGGATGGGCAAGGACGTTGCCAAGTATGTCCGGTCAAATGGTTAAAAAGTGTTCTTAAATGTCAAATATCTTGTTGTTTACATACTTAGTAGTATATGTAATAGTGCATGTGTTTTGTTAATCTGTTTATTTTAAAGTTCTAGAAGGAAATCACCGCCAGTGTGGTTCCCCCACTGTCTGCGATTTGGGGGGCATGTCATAAACAGATAGTTAAGGGTTAAGGTCTCTTTTACCTGTAAAGGGTTAACATGCAGTACCTGATGACCACCTGACCAGAGAACCAATCAGAGACGAGATAATTTCAAATCTCTGTGGAGGGAAGCCTTTGTCTGTGTTCTTTGTTAGAGCTCTTTTTGGATCTAAGAGAGGTCAGTCATGTCTCCAAGTTCTCCTGGAGTAGTTTCTACTGTTTAATAGTGAGTATTAATTAGAAAGGCGGATTAGTCTTTTGAGTTGCTTTCTATATTTGCAATTGTGTGTTTGCTAAAGGAAATTCTTTATTCCTGTTTGCTGTTACTTTGCTTTCACTGAGAAAGAAAGGGGGAGGGGGGAATTCTCTCCAGAGATTGATAAGTTTAGACCCTGAATTGTTCTATCTTGGATTACAGAGACAAGTTACTTTCTTTTTATTCTTTAATAAATTCTTTTCTATTAAGGACTTGGTTAATTCCTTCCCTTGTGGAGATTCAAGGGAAGGGGAGGGGGAGGTGAGTCCCTCTTTGTATTGAGTCAAGGATTTGACTCGGGGTAATCTCTCCAGAGCAGGCTGGAGAGAGGGAAGGGGGGAGGGGAAATGGCTGTTTCTCTCTCTCTGGTGAGATTCAAGGGGTTTGAATCTGGGTTCCCCAGGGGAAGCTTGGGGACAGGCAGTGTGTCAGACACTTTAACCTGACTGGTGGCAGCGAGAACCAGATCTAAACTAGGATTTTAGTTTAGAGGGAAACCAAGGCAGGTCCCCACATTGGAACCCAACAGCTCCAAGTTGGAGTGAGACCTATGACAAACAGTCAGACACTGGTGACATCATGCTGCAGTTAGTTGTCTCAGCTCCTGCCAGCTCAGTTTCTGGTTGCAGAAACTGCAGAGCTTTCTGCTGCTTCTCCCTTCCCCAAGCTCACATGTCTGAGTGGGAAAGGATGAGGTTACAAAGGGCTTGGTGCCACCTTATGGAAGCTCTCCCTGGCACAGTTCTGGGAAACCGCTAACTGGGTGTACAGTTTGCCCATGGCTAGATGCATGTCCACCTAGGCACGGTGTACAAGCAAATCAAGGATTTGCACATGCAATAATGTTCTTGTAATGTAAATGTGCAGATGTGTGTGGATTTCAGAGCTGAAAATAAGGTGCTACATGATTAGGGATAGTCTGTCAGGACTCCCTTACTAGGAGAGGCATCAAATGATTTCAGGGTGGACGTTCAGTTCGTAATACATTGTTCTCTTAGAAGAGTCGGAAGATTGCCATAGCCTGGATCCAAAGTAAGACAGGATCAGACTAAATATCATGTTGAGATATTTATGTGGCCATCACTACTTTTTAAAATCAGTTTGTCGGTATTTTGTATCCTGTAGTTATAAACAAAAACTAGGGGTACAATTTTCAGAGTTTCCTCACTGAAGTAGGAGTCTAACTGACATTGATTTTCCTGGACTGAGAAGCAGGTGGTATTTTAAATAATTCACAAATATAAACAAATGCATTTCACTTTCACAGTAATGGCAGACATGCAGACTTTTCCTATCTGTCTATATTTTCCCATGTATCTTCTGCTATACCTATTTCTGTGTGGGTACTGGAGATGACAAATCTTTACTGGATAAAAAGTAGGCCTGCTAGGATGTAAGTTTATTTGATTAATTCCAAATAACAGTCAGGTTTCAACAGGTGAACAATAATTACTTTAACTCTGTAACCTTATGGAGTGAGGGACTAAGTTAAGAACAGAGTGTTAAGCTTTTCAAATTTAATTTATTTACAAGTACTTGTAACTTCCGTCTATTTTATCACTGGGTCATTTTCCAGTCTTTAGACTATAAGCTCCTTGATACTGGGGCCATGGCATTTAGTGTAGTTGTACAATAGCTATAAGACCTAATGACAAAACACTGAACGTGCTGTAATGTTCTTGTAAATAGATTTTAGTATAACTAGGAAGTAATGGATACAATTAAAATAGCAAAGCAGTATCATGATATAGAAACTGCCTGAAATAAAGGGAGTAGGAAATTAATTTCCAGCAGTACCAACATAGTTCAATGGGTATGTAATGCGGCTCGGCCGCGGTTTGTCCCTCAGCAGGGCTGTGGGGTATCCCACGGCATCGCTACAAATAGCCTTAAGCCCTGTCCTTGGTCAAGGCGGGTGACAAACACTGAGTCAATAGGCTCAGGCCCTCAGGCAAGGCTGAGCAGCAATAGTCTTAAGCCCAGCCCTTAGGTCAGGGCGGGGCAGCAAACACAGAGTCACTATGCTCAGGCCCTCAGGCAGGGCTGAGCAGCACAGTTATAAGCCCGGCCCTTAGGTCGGGGGGGGGGGGCAACACAATGAAGTTTCGGCCTCTTCAGGCCAGGGAAAAGGGGGAGTCCACCACCCAGGAGTTGGGTGGCAGAGGGGAATGCAGGCCCTCCCACTCCACTGCGTTCCAGCCCGGGGCCCTAACAGCAGCAGGCAGCCTGCTGCTGTGTCAGTGGGGATCCTGGCCGCAACACACTGACATTGGTTCTGGCAGTGCTGCAGCCAGACTGGGGTCGGCTACCCCCGGGCTACTTCCCCTCTCCCCCTCGTCGAGTACCTGCGTCGTTGTGGTGTCCCCGGCGGTCTCAACCACCATCGGCTCCTCGGTGTAAGGGTTCGAGGGTAGGTCCAGCAGGTCGTTGGAGTAGCGGGCGAGAGGCAGGCTCGGCTCCTCCGTGGGGCAGCTGGTTCGGGGTGATCTCGGCCAGTCTTCCTCGGGGTAGCTGGCGCGGGGTAGGCTCGGCCAGTCCTCCTCCGGGTAGTGAGCACAGGGCAGGCTCGACCGGTCCTCCTCCGGGTAGCTAGTGCGAGGCAGGCTTGGCCAGTCCTCCTCCGGGTAGCTAGTGCGGGGCAGGCTCGGCTAGTCCTCCTCCGGGTAGCGAGCGTGGGGCAGGCTCAGCTGGGGAGGCGTGTGCCCCGGTGGGCCGCGGCCACAGACATCTGGTCCCTGCGGTGGCTGGGCCCCTACTGAGTTCTGCAAGCCAGCTTTAATGCTTCCGGGTCTGTGCCGTGACCTCTGAGGGGCGGGCGCAGGACCCGGTGGCCCCTCCCACAGCGGGGTTGGGGAAGGTTTGTCCCTCAGCGGGGCAGTGGGGTGTCCCACGGCCTCGCTACAGGGTATCATGCTTAAGCTGTCAGCTAAGCGTCTCTTAAATTGGTATGCCAAGGCTGAAACAACAATTATGAAATAACAACACAGCATTTGTTGAAATTACCATCACACTTACAAGTACTTAACTTTTACTGTCCGAAACATGTTGGCAAATTTAAGTCGTTACATAGCGGTAGGTTAGTGTCACTATAAAATTGCCTTCTGATGCCTCCAAGTTATATGTTGTAGTTGTTCTTTGTTTATATTTAATGGCTAAAAACTGTGACAGAATGTGGCTTTGTTTAAAAAGCTGAGTTCATCTCATGACTGTTTTTGTGGCTATGAGTCAAACAGCCTGTAAATTCATAATATAATTCCATAAAAGAGCTAATTTCTATTGTCATTTGAATTTAACTTCATGTTACAGGCAAACTGAATGCATTCTTTGTTGTTAGGAGATGTGGAATTGGGAAATTTCGACTCTAGGGATGAATAAATTAATGTACTCTGTATTCTGATCTTTAACATTTGTTTAATGTATTCAAATATTTTTGTTATAATTTTTTTTAAGTCCCAAAATTGTGTTAGATACACATGAAAACAGTCCTTGCCCTGAAAAGATTAATTCACCAAGACATAACAAGTGAGTGAACAGATGTCACTCTGTTCCACTGTTGGTAGACAGATACTGGGCTAGATGGACCTTTGGTCTGACCCAGTACGGCCGTTCTTATGTTCTTATGATCCACAAGAGGGGAGAAAAGGGGGCAAGGAGACAATAACAATATCAGATTGCTACTCGATAAAGCATGTACACATCATAATCTTTATGGTTCTGGGGGGTGTGTGTGTGTGCACGCGCACATGCTAATAGGCTTTGTGGCAGATGTGAGTACTCAAGAAGGATTTGAATATGGCAAGACAGGTGGCTTCATGAATAGGTTGGATAAGGGCATTCCAAGCATGGAAGAAGGCACAGAGATGTCTGAGGTTGTCAAGACTACATCATAGGTTGAGTGGAGATGGCAGGGGGTAACATTAAAGTAAATCAGGTCTAGGATGTATGGCCATGAAGGCAAAGCAAGCAGAGAGGACTGAATTTGATTTTAAATGTTTTGTTATTTTTAGTTTTAAAGTGACTTTTTTCAGTACTCTGAAAGGTGCTATCTTGCTAGTTTGACAGCACTGGAAACCAAGATCCTATCTCCACAGAACAAATACAACACAGGGACTATGCTTCTTCATACTCCCCTACTTCAGACATATTCTAAAGATCCACCTTCAGTCATGAAAGGACATATTTGTCAACAGGCTGCTTTGATCCTTGACCTTTTTGCTGGGATTGTCAACCAAAGTGCCAGATGTGAATTGAACTAAATACATCAGAGGACACTGCAAAGCGTAGTGATCCTGTAGTAGATTTACAATGATTTTGTAATAGCGATGTTGCAGTAAGTTTACAATAGGACAATTCAGTTTTTTCTTGGTCTCCAATTTATCTATTTTGAATAAATGAATTATTTCTATCTAATCAATATGTGATGTCATCTATATCTTCATACCACATCCATCCCCATAGTATCTGAGTGCTTCATAATAATGAAATTAATTCCCTCCTGTGGAGTACCACTTTCCAAAGTTTGAAGTTGGATTTAGCCCAGATTCTAACCACTGATTGGCATGGCTACACTGGTGCTCGATGCCATCCCAAAGTGTAGACAAAGCAAGCTGAAACATACATTAGTGGAATTCACACTGGTGTCAAGCCATGGTAAGTTGTCTACATTAGGCATTTGCATTAATGTAGCTCCTCCATTAGCTGATAACAGGGCCAATTCCCCATGTGGACAAGGTTTATGAGTTTTTCAGGAAATATCTAATCTTTCTTTTTCACTGGCATTTTTCGGTGGGAAATGCCTATAAGAGACAGCTAAATTTTCCACATAGTGAAAAGGCCTGATTCACTTATGCACCATTTTCAGGCCCTTCCATTCAACAGAAGGGGCATTGGTTAGGGTTGGCAGGTGTCCAGTTTTCAACCAGAATGCCCAGTCGAAAGGGGACCTGGCTGCTTCGGTCGGCACCACTGACTGGGCCGTTAAAAGTCCAGTCGGCAGCGCAGCAAGGGGCTGAGGTTAAGGCAGGTTCCCTGCCTTCCCTAGCTCCGCATGGATCCTGGAATTAGCTGTCATGTCTGCGGTCCCTACACACTGGTGTGGCCAGGAACTGGGAGGCTCCACGCACTGCCCCCGCCCCAGTGCCGGTTCCACAGCTCCCATTGGCCTCGAACTGCAACCAATGCATAACCGTGCAGAGCCTCCTGGTGCCCATGTGCCTAGAAGCCACAGGGTCCTGGCGGTTGCTTCCTCGGAGCTGCAGTAAGCGCCGCTGGGACCCCACTCTCCCTTCTGCACCCTGCCCCAGCCCGGAGTCACCTTCTGCACCCCAAAACCCTTATCCCCTGCCCCACCCCCAGCCAGAACCCTCACTCCCCCTGCACCCCAACACCTAACCCAGCCCACAGCCCCTTCCTATACCTCAAACCCCTCATTCCTGGCCCTAACCCAAGCCAGAGCTCTCACCCCCCTGCACCCCAATTCCCTGCCCCAGCCCAGAGCTCCTTCCTGCACCCCAAACCTCTCATCCCCGGCCCCACCCCAGAGCCTGCATCCCCAGCCCAGAGCCCATACCCCGTCCCTCATCCCAACCCCTTGTCCCAGACTAATGAAAGTGAGTGAGGTTGGGGAAGAGTGAATGATGGAGGGGGGGGAATGGAGTGCATGGGGGCGGGGCCTTGGAGAAGGGGCATGGGGAATGGGCAGAGCCTCAGAGAAGGGGCAGGGTAGGGGGCTGGGCAAAGGTGTTTGGTTTTGTGTGATTAGAAAGTTGGCAACCCTAGCGTTGGTCATGATAATAACAAAAACTTTCCCACCCCTGGGATGGTAAATCTAGAAGATTGGATTTGGGTTTGTGCAGGACTTTTCCTATTGCCTTCTCCTTTCCTCGACTGATTGTCCAGACGGAGGATGGGAGGTGTGGGGAAGGAGGAGGAAGAAATAATGGGGAGGGAATAGTTATTTAACAAGGCACCATAGGTTTTCCCGATTGGTCATATGAAACTGTGCTGTACCTAAACAATTCCTCTTCCCCTTGGTACTTATACCCTTCAAATACTTGTGGTCATTATTTAGCTATGCTGTACAGTTTGAGTTCTTCATTGAGCCTTTCATTCTAAATCAGTCCCTTCCTATGCCCTTAGTAACTAGTTGTAAGCTTATTGTAGATGTTATTCTGATGTTGAATTGGCCTAGAACTGTCTGTATATATTGTATTACTTTTAAGCCAACCTTTGTACTTTGAATAATATAAGCACTATTCCCAAATATACAGACACTTTCCTTAACCTGTGTATTATATAATTTTAACATTAGCTTTATTAAAGGACTCACTACTATATAAAAGAACTATTCCTAACAAGTCCTTGACACAATGCCTCTGTGTATACAGGCCAAACTCAGACTGAATTTTTGCCAACGTATCATATTGCAAGCTCATATCCAATTTTCTATCTTCTGCTTTACTGCTTTCCAAATATCAGCCTCCCACTGAACCTCTGTTAGATTACTTTCCCCAGGATGAATGTTTGCATCTCACGAGTAGTTCTGTTATCTTCTGTCTTTATATCTCATCTCTCTAGGTCCCCTTATTTTTATGTCCTCATTTGTACTTGCAGTACCTCCCAAGTTCGTATGTTCTGAGTGTTCAATGTGCTAGTTACCTCTTTTGCAATATCATTAATAAATACTTTAAATAAAACAAGGCCAAAAACTTATCCCAATGGATATTTCTTCTTCACCCAACTTGACACGGTACCTTTTATCATCATCTTTTGTATATGGTCTTTTGACCAGTTTGTCCTTTATGATCTAATGCTGTTTGTTTACAGTTTTGTTATTCTCTTGGTGCTTGCTCCTACAGAAGCTGAATGCCTTCAGATAGGTGCTAAGAGTATTCAATTGCCAATAAGGGCTCTCAGACTGGTTTTCTAGCTACCCTCATCACTACTGATCACTGCTGATATTTATGACCTACCTGGTATGGACAGATTGTTACAGAATGATTCTACACATTTCTTTCAGATTGTTCCTTGAAAGTGATAATGGGTAACTGCTGGTTCCTCCACACAAGGGTTGTCATCTGTGAGGTCCTGCACAGATCAGTCCTATCACCTCTACAACATCCATCGAAGGAGACTGAGAAAATATGGGTTGCAGCATCATCTGTATGCTGATAACACCCAATTCTGTTTCTTCTATTCTGACCTAGGCACTGTTATTTCTAGGCTTTCTCAATGCCTGGCAGAAGTTAGAAGTTGAAAGAAAGCCAGCTGGCTATAGCTTGGCATGGGAAAATTGGAGGTGTTGCTGATGGTCAGGGAAAATTGCTTTGAGGGCCTGGCAAAATCTATAGCTACTCCATCAGTTGCAAGTATCTGCTTGGCCTTTCTCCATGTGGTCCACAATCTTGGGCTTTACAAGAATCCTATATACTCCTAGATTGTGTTATTTTCAGTCATATGAGGCTCTTTTGTTGATCATCCACACTTTGTAACTACTTGGCTGGACTCATGCTCTCTATTCAGAAGTTGTGGGTAGGTGAGAATGCAGTGCCCACCTAGATGCTAGAAACAGGACATTTTTGTTATTAGGCCTGGCCCTCTAAAACGTGCATCATCCATAAATACAATTAAGCATGAACCTTGGCCATACTTAGAAAGAGCTGTCATCTTTTTCCATAGGCCTTCCCACTGACCAATGACATCTTGGGTTCATAGATTCTAAAGGCAGAAAGGACCATTAGATCATTTAGTCTGAGCTCCTGTATATCACAGGTCACTATTTTTCATCAAATTAGCCCAATATTGAGCTCAATATCTTCTGTTTGACTAAAGTAAATCTAGTTCCTACTTGACTGGTTAGATTAAAAGATGTTGGATGTTGGCATCAGGCAACATGGAACCTAATTTTCCAGGATGGTAGCGCACACAACTCTCATTGAAGCACCCCTTAAAATCAGGACCATGGTGTTTTGTTGCTCCTATTTGGATTTTTGATGATTTAGTTGAAGCATTGTAAAAACACACAGATACCGTGGTGATATACACGCTTTACATACTGGCAATAAACTTATCAGCTATTGGGGTTTGATAGTAAGTGAGTCAAGATGTCAGATAACCAGGCTCAGTGGATTTATTTAGCAAAAGTAAAATCAGCATAATACAGAAAGGTCAATACGTTACCAATCTGAAGAACAGTCTTTTAGTGGTTACATCTTCACTCGGTTCCAAATTATGAGCTCAGTTTTGCTCATATTTACACTCCCCTTGTTTGTGATAGGTAGAACATTCCACAGATTCAATAGACCCTACACACCTTTTCTTACAACATTCCAGAGGTCAGTAAACCATAGAGCAGAGGTCCCCAAACTATCGGGCGCACCCCACTAGAGGGGCACAGAGGGTCCAGTGTGGGTCTGGCCAGCGAGGGAGCACTACCCAGCCTCGCTCAGCTTCCAGCTCTGCTGTGGCCCCAGCCGTGGCCCCAGGACCTGGCCCCACCCCCAGCCTTGGCCTCTGGCCATAGCTCCGTTCTTCTTCGAGTGATTGCTCCTATGCATTCCAATCAGGTGTGCGCGCCGTGCGTGCACGGCTCTTTGGAACATTTTTACCCTAGCAACTCCGGCGGGCCGGCTGGCGCCCCCTGGAGTGGCGCCGCTATGGCGCCTGTTATATACCCCAGCCGGCCCGTCCGCTCCTCAGTTCCTTCTTACCACCCGTGACGGCCAGTTGGAACTGTGGAGTGCTCTCTGTCCTCCACAACCCTAGCTCTTGCTACTTTTTCCTGTATATAGTTCTTTCATTACTTAGTGTAGATAGTTCAGTTAGTTAGTTAGTTAGTTTTAGGATAAGGATAAGGGGGGTTCCCCCTCCCTTTCCTCTCCCGGTGCGGGCTCATGCCCAGGGCACCGGGCTTTAAGCCCTGCACATCTTGCCAGCGGCCTGTGCCTGTCGGGGATCCTCACGACTCCTGCCTCTGTTGCCTCGGGGAGAGTCACAGGACAGATAAGTGCCCTATCTGCTCCGCTTTCAAACCCCGGACGTGTAAGGAGCGGGACATTAGGTTAAAGCAGCTCCTAATGGAGGCGTCGCTCCAGCCCCCGGCACCGTCCGCGCCGGCACCGAAGACTACATCGGTGCGGAGCGCACCGGCGGCCCTGAGCCGCTCCGGCACCGAGGCTCCGCAACCTCAGCCACCGGCACCGAAGGCCCGGCACTGCTCCCTGTCGCCATCAAAGAAGCGCAAGCCGGCGAAGGCAGCTGCCAAGTCCCACGCTGAGGGCCCAGCAGCCAAGTCAATTACGCCACCTGTGGTCTCTGCTGTGGCCGTGCACAGGATGTGCACCGGGCCGTTGACTCAGGCGCCGCAAGGGCCGTCGAGTCCGGCACCGCCATGCTCCCTGGCACCGACCGCGGTTGAGCTTCGGCTGCCATCCACGCCGGAGACTTTCTCTATGGCGCGCGAGCTCATAGAGCTCACAGACGCTCCGAGCCTCCGGCCCCCGGCACCGCCGGTACGGGCTGTTGTATCGGCGGGAAAGCCGGCAGTGATGATGCGGCCCCCCTCTCCGGACGGACGACACAGACGGCGCTCCCGGTCCCGGTCTTGTTCACGGTCCCGACGCAGGTCACCGTCCCGCCGCTCAAGATCCCGGCGCCGCTCACCATCGCGGCACCGGTCACCGTCCCGACGCCGGTCGCAGTCCCGGTACCGTTCGACATCGCGGTACCGGTCGCACTCCCGGCGTCGCTCCAGGTCCCGATCGCCTTTGCGCCGGTACCGACGGAGGTCTGCTTCATGGCACCGTTCCCGGCACTGTGACTCGCGCAGCCGCTCCCGGCACCACAGGTCCGGATCCCAGTCGAGCTCCCGGCACCGGTCGAGCTCCCGGCACTGTGGCGGACGTTGGTCTCGGTCACCATCCCGATACCGTGATGCCCAGCACCGATCCTCGGCACCGTCCGGGGCCAGACTGCCTCTCTCCACGGCGCAGTCCGTCAGCACCTCTGCACCCCCATGGCCATCCCGCCCCGCGTCGGTCGCTTCCGGGGCAGACAGCAACGGGCACCTGCCACCTACTCCGCAGAGCCAGCCTCAGGGTGCACAACAGTGGGGCTTCTGGGTCCCCTGGGCCCAATACGACACTCAGGGGGTACCCTTTCCTCCAAGAGCCCCTGCCTCTGAGCGCAGGGTGCCGGAGGCCACCGTCAGCCGACCGCCCCCTTCGCCACCGGGTTCGGTTTCGGTACCGCCTGACCCCCAGAGGCATCCTCAGCCCGAGCCAGCCGATCAACCGCTGGAAGATCCATCCACGGAGGCTGTCGTCCAGGGCTTGTCCTCGTCGTCGTCACCAGACGAGGCGGTGGCCGGAGCATCTGCCAAGGATCCTCCACCGATAGACCTGAGGGCCCACCAAGACCTCCTTCGCCGCGTGGCGAAGGCCATAGATCTCCCTGTGGCAGAGGTCCAGGAGGATGAGGACCCCGTCACGAACGTCATTGGAGCGGAGGCTCCAGTACGGGTGGCCTTACCGTTCATTCGGACAATCCAGAAGAACGCCACCACGCTCTGGCAGTCGCCGGCATCCATCCCTCCTACGGCCCGCGGGGTCGAGCGCAAGTACTCAGTCCCCCCTACGGGCTATGAGTATTTGTATACTCACCCGACCCCAGACTCGTTGGTCGTGCAGTCGGTCAACGACAGGGAGAGGCATGGTCAACCCGCCCCTGCGCCAAAGTCAAAGGAGGCGCGGCGAATGGACCTGTTAGGCCGCAAGGTCTACTCGGCCGGAGGCCTGCAACTTCGCATCGCCAACCAGATGGCCCTCCTCGCCAGGTACACGTATGACATCATGGTGTCCCTGGCGAAGTTTACAGAGCTGCTCCCAACAGCCTCCCGCCAAGAGTTCTCGGCGTTGTTGGATGAGGGAAAGAAATCTTCCAGGTCCTCCATCCAGGCCGCCCTTGACTCCGCGGACTCGGGAGCTCGGACCCTAGCCTCAGGAGTGACGATGCGGCGCATCTCCTGGCTGCAGTCCTCCACACTGCCACCGGAGGTGCAGTACACATTGCAGGACCTGCCATTTGACACCCAGGGTCTCTTTTCCGAGAAAACCGATGCCCGGATCCAGACCCTGAAGGACGGTCGCGTAGCGATCCGCACCCTCGGGATGCACACACCGGCTCCACAGCGCCGGTCCTTCAGGCAGCAACCCTCACGGCCTTTCGCTCAGCATCGGTATCGCCCTTACAACAGCAGGCGACCGGGCCAAAATCGCCGTCGTCCATCCGGCAACAGGCGCAACCAGACCCAGGCCCCTTCCAAGGCCCCGCAAGGCTCCAAGCAGGCCTTTTGATGGGACGCCCGAGGACGGCCCATCAGTCTCTCCACCGGATCCTACCCTTTTGTTTTGCAACCGCCTCTCCCATTTCTTTTCGGCGTGGTCCCATATAACTACGGACAACTGGGTGCTCCAAACAATCCAGTCGGGATACCGCCTTCAGTTTGTTTCGCCCCCCCCCTTCCCACCCACCCTCCCTGTCCCTCTTCAGGGACCCCTCTCACGAGCAATTCCTCTTACAAGAGGTCCAGACTCTGTTGAGCGTGGGTGCCATAGAGGCAGTGCCTCAAGACAGGCGGGGCAGGGGATTCTATTCCCGATATTTTCTCATCCCCAAAGCGAAAGGAGGGCTACGTCCTATACTGGACCTTCGAGAGCTGAACAAGTATCTGCTCAAGCCCAAGTTCCGCATGGTCACCCTGGGGACCATCATTCCCTCTCTGGATCCGGGAGACTGGTTTGCCGCCCTCGACATGAAGGACGCGTACTTCCATGTCGCGATCTACCCTCCCCATTGACGCTACCTGCGGTTCGTAGTCAACAACGTTCACTACCAGTTCGCAGTGCTACCATTTGGCCTATCCACCGCACCGAGGGTGTTTACCAAATGCATGGCGGTGGTTGCCGCAGCCCTCCGCCGTCGTCAGATACACGTCTACCCGTATCTCGACGACTGGCTGATTCGCGGAAAGTCTCGGCGGCTGGTAATGGACCAGATGACAGAAATCCTGTTCCTCTTTCAACGACTCGGTCTTCTCATCAATGCCGAGAAGTCCTCATTGATTCCATCGCAGCGGGTGGAGTTCATTGGAGCGGTTCTCGACTCCACGTTGGCCAGGGCCTGCTTGCCACGATCGCGGCACCAGACAATGGTCTCCATCATCAGAGACCTCGTCACCTTCCCTACCACGACGGTGTGATCCTGCCTCCGCCTCCTGGGCCACATGGCATCCTGTACGTATGTCACCGCGTACGCGCGGCTCCACCTACGCCCGTTCCAGTCCTGGCTAGCGTCGGTGTACCGGCCGCATCGAGATCCCATCGACATGGTGGTCACAGTCACCAAGCCAACCCTCGAGTCCCTCAGCTGGTGGCTAGACCCGGAGGTCATGTGTGCGGGAGTCCCGTTCCACCCTCCTCGCCCATCCGCCACTCTGACCACGGATGCCTCAGCGCTCGGCTGGGGAGCTCACCTGGGCGACCTACACACCCAAGGTCTTTGGTCACCCCAAGAGCTCGCTCTACACATCAACATCCGCGAGCTGCGAGCGATCCGTTTGGCGTGTCATACCTTCCGCACCCGCCTGCAAGGCCGCTGCGTGACAGTCTTCACGGACAACACAACAGCAATGTTCTACGTGAACAAGCAGGGCGGAGCCCGCTCCTCCCTCCTCTGCAAGGAAGCGCTGCTCCTGTGGGACTTCTGCGTGACCCACTCGATTCACCTGGAAGCGTCCTTTCTTCCGGGAGTGCAGAACACGCTGGCCGACCATCTCAGCAGGTCGTTCCTCTCCCACGAGTGGTCTCTCCGTCCCGATGTCGTCCACACAATCTTCCGGAGGTGGGGGTTTCCCCGGATAGACCTATTCGCCTCCAAGGCAAACAGGAAGTGCCACCTGTTCTGCTCGTACCAGGGTCGCTCGCCCCGGGCTCCCTGTCGGACGCCTTCCTTTATTCCTGGAAGGATCACCTCCTCTACGCCTTCCCTCCGTTCCCGCTCGTACACCGAGTGCTACAGAAGCTTCGGAGGGACAGGGCCCGTGTCATACTCGTCGCTCCGGCCTGGCCGAGGCAGCATTGGTACACCCTGCTCCTCGAGCTCTCCGTTCGGGATCCCATCCCCCTTCCGTTATGGCCCGACCTCATCACACAGGACTTCGGCAGACTCCGCCATCTGAACCTGCAGTCCCTCCATCTTACAGCCTGGTACCTGCGTGGTTGACCCACGCAGAGAGGGACTGTTTGGCGGCAGTACAGCACGTCCTGCTAGAGAGCAGAAAGCCTTCCACTCGCTCCACCTACCTTGCAAAATGGAAGCGATTTGCGCTCTGGTATGACCAACGAGGACTCAATCCATTCGTAGTCCCTGTCCCTACCATCCTGGACTACCTCTGGTACCTTAAGGAGCAAGGTCTTGCGGTCTCCTCCCTGAGGGTACACCTGGCAGCAGTGTCCGCCTTTCGTCCATCTGTGGAAGGTCGGTCCATCTTCTCCAACCAGATGGTTTCCCGCTTCCTTAAAGGCCTGGACCGCTTGTACCCGCCGGTGCGGCGTCCTGCCCCGGCCTGGGATTTGAACCTCGTCCTGGCCAAGCTTATGGGTCCGCCCTTCGAGCCTCTGGCCACGTGCTCTCTGCTCTACCTCTCCTGGAAGACAGCCTTCCTCGTCGCAATTACATCAGCGAGACGAGTCTCTGAGCTCCGTGCTCTAACGGTTGGTCCACCATACACTGTCTTCCATCGAGACAAGGTGCAGCTTCGACCACATCCGGCCTTCCTCCCTAAGGTGGTGTCAGCCTTCCACCTCAACCAGGACATTTTCCTCCCGGTTTTCTTCCCGAAGCCGCACGCCTCACTTCGTGAGCAACAGCTGCACACCCTGGACGTCCGCAGGGCGCTTGCCTTTTACATCGAGCGGACGAAACCCTTCCGACGTTCGACCCAGCTGTTTATCGCAGTCGCCGACCGCATGAAGGGCGAGCCGGTCTCCTCACAAAGGATTTCCTCCTGGGTGACGGCATGTATCCGCACATGCTACGAGCTTGCTCGCGTGCCAGCATGCCGCCTCACCGCTCACTCCACGAGGGCGCAAGCCTCGTCGGCTGCCTTCCTGGCCCATGTCCCCATCCAGGACATCTGTAGAGCGGCTACCTGGTCTTCTGTCCACACCTTCACCTCCCACTACGCGTTGGTGCAGCAGTCACGAGACGACTCAGCCTTCGGCTCCGCGGTTTTACACTCCGCCACGTCTCACTCCGACCCCACCGCCTAGGTAAGGCTTGGGAATCACCTGACTGGAATGCATAGGAGCAATCACTCGAAGAAGAAAAGACGGTTACTCACCGTAGTAACTGTTGTTCTTCGAGATGTGTTGCTCCTATCCATTCCAGACCCGCCCTCCTTCCCCACTGTCGGAGTAGCCGGCAAGAAGGAACTGAGGAGCGGACGGGCCGGCTGGGGTATATAACAGGCGCCATAGCGGCACCACTCCAGGGGGCGCCAGCCGGCCCGCCAGAGTTGCTAGGGTAAAAATGTTCCGAAGAGCCGTGCACGCGCGGCGCGCACACCTGACTGGAATGGATAGGAGCAACACATCTCGAAGAACAACAGTTACTACGGTGAGTAACCGTCTTTTCCTGGCCCCAGCCCTGCTCCCTGCCTCTTACCCGCCCACAGCTGCAGCCACAGCTTCCGCCCCCTTACCTCTGTGTTTCTCCCCACCAGAGCTGTGGCCCCACTCCCAGCCTCATCTCGGGGAGGGAGTGGTGGTGTGGACACCAAAAAAAAAAAAAGTCATTCAACTAAAAAATAAGGCAAAAAAATGCAAATGAAAATAAAAAAATAAAAAAAAAAATGCACATTGGAAAAAAAAAATAACCCCAATAATACATACAACTAACTATACATACAACATGATGAGGAGTCAAAAAAGATCTTTGGATAGTTCTCGATAGTTCTCTGAAGAAGATAGTTCAGAGTGTGCAGAGGGCCAAAAAAAAAAACAGGAAAAAAAGGAAAACAGGAAAAAGGGATAGAATAAAGAGATAGAGATATATACTATATAATATAAATCATATATAAAACATCCATGATACTGTGTACTGTGATGTGGTGTCCTCTACCTCAAAAAAATCTCCTAAAAAAAAAGGTCTAGAAAAAAAAAAGAGCAAAAAAAATTGGGGAAAAAGAGAGAGGAGTATAGAGAGTATGATAAAAGGAAAAGGCTAGGACTCTTCAGTTTGGAAAAGAGAAGAGAGGGGGAGATGATATAGGGTATATATATAAAATGAGTGATGTTGAGAAAGTGGAAAAGGAAAAGTTATTATTTATTATTATAACCACTAGAGGAACTAGGAATTAATAGGCAGCAGGTTTAAAAAAAAAAAAAAAAAAAAAAAGTTTCTTCTTCTTTCTTCAACACACAGTCAACTTGTGGAACTCTTTACTGAGGAGGTTGTGAGGACTAAGGATATAAACAATGTTAAAGGGACTATGATAATTCATGGTGGCTATGTCCATAAATGGCTATTAGCCAGGATGGGTATGAATGGTGTAGCCTCTGTTCATCAGAGGATGGGGATGGGAGATGGAGAGAGAGAGATCATTTGATCATTGCCTGTTAGGTTCACTCCTCAGGGGCACCTTGGCATGGCCACTGGTCGCAGACAGATACTGGGCTAGATGGACCTTTGGTCTGACCCGGTACGGCCTTTCTTATGTTCTTATGTTCTTATGACACGGGTAAGGTGGGGACACGACTCTGAAAAGTTTGGAGACCACGGCCATGGAGACATCTACACTAACTGTACCAACCATACAATTCATATTTGGCAAACCTCAACAGAATGTACTTCTTGCTTAAGATAAATTCTGCATATATGAAGAACAAAGGTTACAACAATTTATATCTTAGTAAGTTTCGACAAACTTAGCATAAGTACAAAGTATTATAGGAGATTTTAACAAGCTCAATACACTGACAGACTTCAGAGTTGAGACTCTCAGAATTAAAGCTGGTTGCAAACAGAACTTTCCTATGGAAAATTTATACTTTTTGTCAAAAAAAATCAAAAACATAAAACCAGATTTTTTTTGGTCTGAAAACTGCCAAAAAATGAAGAAAATAAATAATCAAATATTTTCAAAGAAAGCAAACCCTTTACATGTACATTTTCATTTAGTGAAAAATCCAATTTTATGTCAAAAATATTGATGGATAATTTTCAACCAGCCATACTCAAAATCCAACAGTCCCTTTGTCCTTGAAGATTAGTTCTCTGAATATTTGTAATTGTTTAACTAGAGATTCAAGTAAGACTTATCAGTTAGTATCTTTTTAAAGATTGGTCCAACATTATTTTTTTCCCAGTCCTCTAGTATCACCTTGACTATCTGTAAGTTTTCAAAGACATTTGCCAATGGTTTAGTAAGTTCATTAGTGAATATCTTAAAACTCTGGATTCATAATGTCTGGGCCTGCTGCTTTGTGAGTGAGTGTGTGTGTGTATTCGGTTTTTTCCAAGTATTACTCTACCTACTTTTCATTACCGACTCCTGTCTACAGGCAATATTTTTATTCATTCCTAATTTCAATACTCCCTTTTTAAATGTTCTTATTAAAGACATTTTGACAGTGTTGCCTTTTAACGTTATTGCTATTGTTCCTCCATGTGCACTGCTTCTCCATTATCGTAGTGTTCTCACAGGGTCTTCCTTCTCCCACCTTGTGATCTCTTCAGGAGGACCAGAGTTAGCTGTGCTGGGATAGTACTGTTGTGCACATTATAGAGAATTGGAGAATTAAATCTCCATTTCATATAACTTGTAGGTCTTGTTTTTAGGAAAACTGATAATTGTTTACTTTCTCGCTCTAAAAAAAAAGCTTTAAAATAAAATTAATGTTTAAAGTCCACACCTCATTCACCTATTTATTCACCTGGCTTTTCCTTTGTTGAACTCATGTAGTCCAGCTCACTCTATATCCTCTATTCAGTAACTGCTAGCCATGCTTCTTCTCTCAACCCTCGTATACCCTGTTCACTCACAGATGCTGTAATCCCTTTTGATTGCTGCTCACCAATTGCTGCTGCTTTGATTGTCACTTAGCGGGTTTAGAAGCGCACCTCATGCTTCTGCTGTGATAGAATGGCCCTGAGATTATGGATACAGGCTATATGTGTTAATCTTTAGAGCACTGCCCTTTTCAAGGCTGCCACACAGAGTATTCTGCATATAGAACATGTAGTATATGTTTGCATTCTCCAGAGGCTTGCATTTTAATGTGATATTGCCTTGTGCTAATATGGTGTTTTTGAGACTCTAAAAGGTGTAAGTTTCCTTCTTGAAAAATGAATAAACAGATGTTGTAACAGGAAAAAGACCATGCTCCTTATGGGACTAAAGAGTCTCATACTTGGAAGGACAATCCTCTTTTGCTTTCTTTCAAGTTTAGAAAGATTTCTTACCCTACATGCCATATCCTGAAGCATATATATCTATTTTAGATACTTATATGCTGCCTGGGCCATCACTGTAGTAAATGAGCACCTCACAATCTTTAATATATTAATCCTCACAGCACTCCTGTTTGATAGAGAAGTACTGTTATCCCCATTTTACTGATGGGAAACTGAAGCACAGAGAGGTCCAAGGTCACACAGGAAACCTGTGGTGTAGTAGGGAATTGAACTCAGGTATCCCAAGACCAATAGGCCAGGACTAATCATATTCAGTTGTTACTTAGACAGAATCACCACTGAAGTAAGTTAGTAATGTGGCCCTGTGACTGACTGTACAGTCTTTCAAATTAGAATATTAGCAATACTAGTCTAGGTATGTTTTTATGAATACAGCATTGCGCACATGCTATACTGATCCACCATGAAAAGGAGATCTATTTATTGCCCCAATATCAACAGTCCTCATCACTGGGGTCATGACCTCAGAGTAGATCAAGAGGGGAAGGTAATGAGTACAAAATCAACAAACCCCTGTTTTTATTTTTTTTAAATTATCCTACTGGTTAGAAGTGGTTGCTAGGGCCTAGGATGAGAGAATGAGAAGAACCCTCTTTCAGCTACTGCTGCCCTCCACTGCAGATCTTCACTTCTCCCCTAGCCTCTGTACCATATTCAAATCCTGAGTTTAAAGATGGTGTGGAATTTTCTCCAGGGAGCTGCCTGGACCTCATGGCTCACACTGCTCAAAAGCACTCAGCCCCACAGTTGATCAAATGCCATCCTTAAATGGTACCTCCCCCAAGAGATTAGTTACCATCCAACTCACAAGCACACATCCTAGCAACACCCAGTTCTAAGCACCCCCACCCAACACTAATCCTCCCACTCTCTGCATCTAGCATTCTTCCCAGTCCCCAACCAGCAATATCTGTCATCATCACCAAGCACACCCCACACTCACCAGTCTCATCTGGCATGCCTCAACTAACACTCCACCACCACCCAGTACACCTCCCCGACCGATGTCCAGCAGCACATATCCTATGTGCATGTTTATTTTTTAAATGGCGCATGGTATAACAATTCCTATATTTAATATGCACCCTATATGTTCTCTGCATACATTTACTATAGTTAAAATCAATTTCAAAGAATTGTAAGATGCATCTTCAAATTATTGTGGCAGTCTAGTATTGTCATTATTGTCATTCTATTCTTGAGGGACAGAGAGATTTAGTGATTTACTCAAGCTCACACAGCAAGTCTGAAAATGGTACCCAAAACTCTTGACTCCCAGTCCTACACTTCAGCCACCTTTTCACAAAGTATTTCCTTTGGTGCTTAGATGGAACATAATATCATAATCGGTATTTGGACATGCAGTATAAGCAAATGTGGCTACTGAAGCCTTGTTATTAGCATTACATATTGTATAGTGATTTCTATGTTATCCCTAAAATACAAAAATAAAACCATCTTTATTTCTGTGTCAATATTAGAAGCAGCTTACATCGCAATCTAATAAGTGCTCAGATATTGCATGGGACCTGGAGGGAGCAGCATAGGTTGCATGGAGGAAGTGTTTGAAGGAGGCACAAGGAAGTCAGTCTGTGGGAATGTTAAACTCCAGTTTGACCAGCTGTTTAAATAGTTGCTTTAATAAAGAACTGTTTTAGTTGAAGAAAGGAGTTCTCTGAATCTCTTACCTAGCGTGGTATATGAAATACTGTAAGTTCCTAGACAGAGCAATAGTCAACATACTGATACAGGGCTTGATTTTCCCAAAGGGTCTTCTAGTGTGAGTCCTTACTCCTGAGTGGAATCCCATTCACTTTAATTAGACTTTTGTGCAAGAAAGTGTCTGTTCAGGACTGTAGTTTCCAGCACTGAAACCCCTGCTCATGTCCAAAAATTCAGCTAACCAATACAAATACATATTTTAGGGTACAGCTTGTTTAAAATTAGTTAAAGTTAAAAATTTAATTTAAAAACTACAAATAGTCATCCAGCTGACTATCCACAGCTGAAAATTTTGAAGGCTTTGCATATAGTAATGATGAACTTCATGAACAGATAAATCAGCAGCAGACAGGATGTGGTACCACAGTAAAGCATGGTAAATTCTTTAAAAGAAGATGAATTGAGTTAATGTAATATCTTAAATAA
Organism: Mauremys reevesii; assembly: GCF_016161935.1. Lineage (NCBI taxonomy): Eukaryota > Metazoa > Chordata > Testudines > Geoemydidae > Mauremys > Mauremys reevesii. Next base: position 253,118,835 of record NC_052624.1, read on the forward strand.
ACTCACAAACATTTAAAAATTATTAAAGTATTTAACTAGAAGCTAGTGCATATTTATCAATACAAGTCAAGCGTGAGAAGTTATTTAGTTAATGTTAAATCCCGGCATAGGCAGTTTGAATCAGTTCAGTTGTAGCTAGTGTATATTCTGGTCTGGAAGGACTCCAAAGTGAGTGTGGTGCTAATCCATCTGAAATGTAACAAAGGCCTAGATAAGCAATGCTGTGGTCTCCTGGGACCAGTAATAACACAAACTTGCAATGCTTAGGAGATGATAAATTGCTAACCTAATTAACCCTGCTGACCAAGCTCATCAAAAGTAACTTGCCAGTGCAGCATTAGGACTCAGGCAGTTGTGAGAGATCTGAGAGCTAACCTGACTGAAACAACTAGTAAGCACTGACCTTCTTTTCACTTGATCATAGGACACAGCACAGATTATTTTGGGAATTTGGGGCAATGAGCCAGAGAGGAACAATATGGAGGCCAGCAACCTAGAAGTGGAGCTGGTGACAGTGAATGGGCCCCCAAGTGTAGCAAGTAGGTCGGGTACGCACCCAAGGAGGTCAGAGGTAGAAGGTGTGCCATGTTGTGGCTGAGATACAACTGAGAAGGGGCAGCAGCTGTAGAAGGTGGTGAAAGAGGATCTGGTTTTCTGATTCCATCTACCCTGTGTAATCATTTACACCAGTGAAAGATGTGTGTAAAGTATTACTGTTCGGACCTGGTAACATTTCAAAACAGGTGTTACTTTTTATAAATATTCTTGTTAAATTATGAAAGTCATAATGATACTCGTGAAATTATACCAATGAAATTCTGGTTTGTAAAAAGGAAAATAATATCAATCCACTGCAAATGGAAAAAGGCTGACTTACTTTAGTGTCTTGCATAGTGCATGCAAAGAAGCACTTCAGTTATAGTCAGTTACTTTTACAGAGCTTTTTTGGAGACCCAGCATGTAAACTTAGCAAAACTAGACAGAAGCCTTTTGCAATTCTAATTTGTCAAACATGTAAATGTATTTTATGTTCTTTACAGCACTTGGGCATGAGGGAAGTGGGAATGTTATTTAGATGAAGAGGCTGTAGAGTGGAATGAGGGATCCAGGGGAAAGAACCTAGGAACAATGAAGCATTCAGTAGAAGGTTTGAGCTGAATTTTATCCTACTGTAACTTTCTGTGCTAATAATGCCAAACTGCAGGAAACTGGAGAGTTTGGACTCTGCATAGTAGTTGTTGCTCTGTTATTTTTAGTTATGATGATATCTGTCCTGAATAAAATGTACAGTATATCTAGATCGCGTTTCACAATCATTGAAATAATTGAAGGGAATCAGCCAAGTACTGGCCACAGTCATGTCTGGGATCTTAAATTTCTCATCTCAAATTTATATCAGACTTTAGATTTTGTAAAATCAAGCTTTTACCAAATGCACATCAGAAATGTTTCTTTGTTCTCCTCGCCCCCCCCCCCCCCCGCCAATTCCAGCTGACATGGTTGTTTTTAACCAAATGTTTGCTTACTCGCCTGCAAGGTTAGCAATCCTAACACTGAAACTGAAAGTGAGTCTGATTTCAATTGACTGTCATTGTCCAAAATGAGGGACATTAAAAAAACAAAAAAACCCAACCCAGAGTTTAGATAGGGAAAAGCAAATTGGATTTTATAATCTAAACTGTTGTTGGTAACAGCTACAATAATATAAGGCTGAGGATTTACTCATGATTTTTTAACTGTGTACCTTTTACATTCTTAAAGAAATCTTTAAAGGAATTTGTACAAAGTTATTTTTTCCCAAAGAAAGTTATGTAAGATTAGTAAATTATTTTTGCTTATAATATTGCACTTTTATAAGTATTTCTAAAGTTTATTCTGAGTAAATTTCAAAATAAACCACACATGTTGAGAATAAGAAATATCATCTTAACTATGGATAAGAGATTAGGGCCTAAATTTCCAATTTTTAGTTGTGAAATGTGACCTGGATCCTTTATCAGGTAGAAAGTACTATTATAATAAATAATGTTACCAAAAAGAGTAATCAGCTTTTACTAAATAACATGGAGGGAGTGCCATAATAAAAGCATATACTTGTTTAATAGCAAAGTTCAAAGGCTAGTAAGTCAAGATTTTTGCCTGTATATTTTCAGATATGTAGTTGTAGGAGTTGTGCCACCCTCTTTCCAGTGGGGAGCTGAGGTGAGCTAGACAGAAAATTGCGGGGGTCTGTACTATACATATAACACAGATACACACATACCATACCATGCCACCCTTACTTCTGCGCTGCTGCTGGCAGCAGCCCTGCCTTCAGAGCTGGGTGCCTGGCCAGAGACTGGCAGCTGCTGGGCGAGTGCCCAGCTCTGAAGGTAGCGCTGCCACCAGCAGCAGAACAGAAGTAAGGGTGTCAATACCATACCACACCACCCTCACTTCTACATAACGTTTGACCTTTTTGCTGAGAGGGGTGGCTATAGGGCGATTAAGGCAAATTTTGGGGTGGCTATAGCACCCAGCACTGATGTGTGTGGTTGACTTTTATTTCATTTCATTTTTTTAACCTGTAAGTAGAAAAGTTACAAGTAAGATGTGTCTCTTTGGAGTAGAAAAATAGGAAATAAAGTAGGAAATTAATGGATTCATGCCTAACAGTAATTTTGAACAGAACATAGGTGCATATTTGCCTCTCAATGGTTGCACTTCCTATAAGGGATGCCTACATTGAAAGTAAATACATGGCTCATAGCTCAATGCTTAACTCTATACTTAGACAAAACTCATGTTGACTTTAAAAAAGACCAACTATTGTTGTACAACAGTGGTTTTGTGGCCAATCAGCCATAGGAGGCCCTTCCCTTATATAAAATATAGGACATTCCATATGCCATACATGGGTTGAAGATGCAGGTATATCAGAAGAATGTTTTCTGAAGGGAGTGGGAAGAAAAATAAAAGGATTTATCTTTGAACAAAGTGTGTGTAGATATATAGATATAGATATATATCAAAGTAAGCATTTACATAATTGGCGAGCTGGAAAATATCGGTATTCTTAGATTTCATTTTGTGTTCTGTGTAACTTGATGCTTTCTTCCAAACAGAGGTGCCAAATCAAAGAGTTCCATGGACATAGTTCAACTTGGTACCTGCTGGACCAATGTATTGCCATAATTTTTATTATTTATTTATTTTCTAGTATTATCAAAGTTAGCTATAGAAAAGATCTGTTCTATTAGCTAACTTCTTATCCTGCATCTTGACTGGGGGTTAGACTAGGTAACCCTTGCAGTCCTTTCTAGACCTATGATTCTAGTCTCACTAAAGGCCAGTTCCAAAGTACACTGATGTCAGTAGGAGTGTTTCCAATGACTTCAGCCAGCTTTGACTCAGGCCCTAATTCATTTAAAAATGTGCCCTGTAATAGTTAGGGCCCAGTCCAGTTAGGCACATGCTTAATGTATGCATATGAATCTTCTGTTTGACTTCAATGGTAGTAAAGTTAACCCAGGCATAAGTGGTTGCAGGATCAGGATGGTATCGACTAATAAACCTGAGCAATATTTTCTGCAAATGATTTTCAATGTTGTCAGCCTCTTCCTTAAAAAAACGAATAGAATCTATATTCTTACACCAGGTCATCTATTTTATTATCAAGACAAAACTGAAATGTGGAAAAAGCTGCAAGTAAAATATAAACTCTAGTTTGACCTTCTTCTACCAGTCTTCTTTTTGTTTTGTAATTAGCAGTATGAACAGTGAGATAAATGTAGTGTGATATTTGTTGGTAAGAGTATTGCTAAATTAGCTTGATCTGTGCTTAAAAAATACACACACCTCATTATAATAAGTCTTCAGATTTTTTTATATCTGTTTTCACAATAAAACAGGTTTTTCTAAAATGTGTTACATAAGAAGAGTCTGTGACAATTCCTTATAATCTAATTCAGCTGGGACCACAGCCTAGATCCTCAGATGTTGATTTATATCAGCTGAGGATATGGCCCCATTTTTTTGTTTTGTTTATGTCAGCTGAGCTCTATTCTATAAAAACAATTTTGGCTTCCTGTACAGAAGCTACATTTTGAACTGAAAGGGACCGGGCAGGCCACCCCATTGCTGATTTTCTAAGCCTCCTGCTAACTTGATTTAGTACATATGAATTTCTTGACGGATGTTCTGCCGAAGGGAACTCTAAAAAAACTTGAGAGCATAATAAATACGTGTATAAGCTACTTTCATATTTTTCTTCTAGTAATTATTCACTTCTTCAATCATAGAATCATAGAATCATAGAATCTCAGGGTTGGAAGGGACCTCAGGAGGTCATCTAGTCCAACCCCCTGCTCAAAGCAGGGCCAATCCCCAACTAAATCATCCCAGCCAGGGCTTTGTCAAGCCTGACCTTAAAAACCTCTAAGGAAGGAGATTCCACTACCTCCCTAGGTAACTCATTCCAGTTCTTCACCACCCTACTAGTGAAAAAGTTTTTCCTAATGTCCAACCTAAACCTCCCCCTCTGCAACTTGAGACCATTACTCCTTGTTCTGTCATCTTCTACCACTGAGAACAGTCTAGATCCATCCTCTTTGGAACCCCCTTTCAGGTAGTTGAAAGCAGCTATCAAATCCCCCCTCATTCTTCTCTTCTGCAGACTAAACAATCCCAGTTCCCTCAGCCTCTCCTCATAAGTCATATGCTCCAGCCCCCTAATCATTTTTGTTGCCCTCCGCTGGACTCTCTCCAATTTATCCACATCCTTCTTGTAGTATGGGGCCCAAAACTGGACACAGTACTCCAAATGAGGCCTCACCAGTGCTGAATAGAGGGGAATGATCACATCCCTCGATCTGCTGGAAATGCCCCTACTTATACAACCCAAAATGCCATTAGCCTTCTTGGCAACAAGGGCACACTGTTGACTCATAGTCAGCTTTTCGTCCACCGTAACCCCTAGGTCCTTTTCTGCAGAACTGCTGCCCAGCCATTCGGTCCCTAGTCTGTAACAGTGCATGGGATTCTTCCGTCCTAAGTGCAGGACTCTGCACTTGTCCTTGTTGAACCTCATCATATTTCTTTTGGCCCAATCTGCTAATATTCCCAAGATACTTGAATTCCAGATCACTACACTGTGTATATATTCAGTACATAGTTTATACTTTAGTGAATAAGCTTTTAGTTTTTCTTGTTTCCAGATGGAGCAATATTTCTAGTATTGCCATGGGTTTACATGGCCATTCCCAAAAGTCAAGGCTTGTGTAAAATAACCTCAGTTATCCATAAAGGGTGACATTTATTCACCCACAGAGTGCCTGCACAAAACCTTCTGCACCGCAGAAATGCTGGTATAGGACACCAGAGGGCGTTGGAGGGACACCAGCTGGCTGTGTGTTGTGGAGGGAGACACTGCTCTAGCTCCAAATAGGCTGATGAGGAGAGGGCTATTAGGATTGGCCAAAAGGAAGGCTACTGGGTCTATTTGTGTGTGTGAATAATCAGAAACTTGTTCCAACTACAAAAAATTACAGCATTTGAACTTTGATTCAATTCATATTTTGAACGGTGCTCAAAATTTGAGTTACATTCTATATATTACATTCTGTGTGATACTATTTTATGGAGTTATTGTGATAATTGAAACAGTAGAGTTTTATAGGGCTGTATATTTTTAATTCAGTAATTTTCTATTACCATAGAAGTTGTTGTACTTTCAAAAGAGATGTGCAGTGCTCTTTAGCAAGTGAAATCTTACTAGTGACATTACATTTAACCATCATCCATGCAATCAGCAATACAATAATGATCTTATGGTAAATGGGGATTTGTGTCTAAGGACAAAAAGTAATTTGTAAACTAATTGGTCTCAACAGACAATAATAAGGGTAATCCAAAAAAGTAAAGCTCATGTTAACAAACATCCTTTGCAGAATAATTCAAGACAGTGCTGCAGACTCAACCGTGTACACTACACAATGGTTGCAGAATAAAAACTTTTCTGTTACCTTTTTGCTAGCATAGCAAGTAAAATATTGCAGCTTTGAGCAGGCCTTCTGTCTGCTTATAATAAACCACTGTAATAAATGGGACTTTACATTGAGGCCCCCCTCATCCAGATTTGAGGGCAAAAAGTATTAATATTACTCTTCCAAGCTCCACCTTCCAAAACTGTATCCATGACATGCTGCTCACTATAGTTTGCGCAGATATTCAAAATGTGATTGTGTGTGCTCACTGACTCCACTGAGATCCTTGAGCTTGACTCCCTCTGAAGGTATGCTTACACTGCAATAAAACACCCATGACTGGCCCATGTCAGCTGACTTGGGATAGCGAGGCTCGACCTGTGGGGCTATAAAATTGCAGTGTAGACGTCCAGGCTCGGGGTGCAACCCAGGATGTGGGACCCTGCCTACTTGTGGGGCCCCAGAGCCCAGGTTCTAGGCCAAGCCTGGATGTCTACATTGCAATTGTATAGCCCTGCAGCCCAAGCCCGATGAGCCTGAGTCAGCTGACATGAGCCAGCCACAGGTGTGTTATTGCAGTGTGGTTTGAATATACTCATAGGTGCTGCTAGACTCCTTGGCCTTGGCTCTCTCTTAATTGGGGAAAGAATAATGGTGGTATCTCCCAAATGCCACCTGCTTGGGGCACCAAAATGAGACTCGCTCCCAGTAAATTGTACAGATTGGTGATTGTTCCTTTCCTCTCTTACAGGAAGAATGAAATAGTTAACAATTTTGACATTTAAATTATCATCACTCGGCCCCTGAGTTGTCACCTCCCTGAGATGAATGAGTCAGTTTGCACCTCTCTTCTCAGAGCTGTTGTTCCAGGGTGTCTACAGACTCATATCTGCATACACTTGCTTCACATTTTTTAGGTTTTCTTCTGGAGAATAAGATGATAGCTTCAGAAACGTGCCAGTATGGTACATGGGTGTGTTTCAGCTGTTTCTAAGCCCTGTGCCTATCAGACAGCAGGAAAAGGTCATTCAAGAACATATAAAACAGTGTGTGGGAAAAACCAGATGACGTCAGGGTTGACATCACACAGTGCATTCAAATATCAGTATTATCACATTAGTTAGGGGCTTGATTGTAACGATTTAAGTACAGAATTCAACAGATTTAGTTTGGCAGTTGCTTTGCATTATCCAAGAAACATTAAAATGTAGTTACTTTAATATCATTCTTTTAAAACAATCACCCCTTAACCCTTACATTTACTGTGATTCTGTAGTGTAAGAGCACTGGATTGAGCTTCCATAAACCAAGGTTCTGTTCCCATCTCTGACATACTTGCTGAGTGACCTGGGGAAAGCCACTTAACCTTTCTATCCCTCATTTCCCTGTCTGTAAAATGTAAACAATGTTACTTCATAAAGTAGATATAAATCTACTGAGGAAGAATGGAATATAAGTAGCATTCCTGCTGAAAGTGGAATGTCATATTACAGCTGAAGCATAGGTCAGACCTTAGCAGGATTTATTTCCTTTGTAGCTACACCAAGCCTGGTTTCCCAGTCTGATTTTGTTGTCCTGGCCCTACCTGTCCACTGGCTGTTCAAAGCCATGGTCATCCCTTGTTCTTTACTCTCAGATCTTGCAAAGGTGTTCTTAATGGCCTTTTGCCAATTTTTAATGATGTATAAAGGAATCCTGAAAGCTTTTTAAAACTTTTTTTCTGCCTTTTTTTTAACCTTAGAAATATCAGGAATATAGGCCTTCTCTACACTACACAGTTTTGTCGGCAAAAGACAGCTTTTGTTGATAAAACCGTGGAGGTGTACACCCTACAGTGCTCCTCCCACAAACAAAACTCTCCTGGTTTGCCAACAAAATAAATGACCTCAACGAGAGGCATAGAGCTTTTGAGGCAAAGTTAGATCAACAAAGCAGCAGCATAGATACTGCGTTTGTTATGTTACCGTAACTGGCCTCCAGGAGGTATCCCAGAATGTCCACTGTATCCGCTGTGCTCACCATTTTTAACTGCGCTGTCCTGCATCCATCTATACAGGCATGTGCCTCTCCTCTTTCAAAACCCCAGGAAGTTTTTGAAATTGCTCAGCTTACATAGCTACTGCCCAGTTGAGCATGCCGGCTCCTAGCAGCAAACACACTCCTGCCTGGACTACAAGGGAGAGGGTGGATCTCCTTGGTTTGTGGGGAGAGGAAGCTGTGGGAGAACTCTGAGGGAATCATGGAATCAAAACAGTAATGCAGAATTCGACTCTCCCTGGTACTAGGATCACAGTGGCAGGCAGGCAGGGTGGGCTGCTGCTGGAGGGTGGGGGGTAGGAGAGACTCGTGCTCTACAGAGCCAGGGAGGGAGGTGGGGCTGATGTCGGGGTGTCCCCTCCCCCTGCCAGTGAACTGATGTGGGGAGACTAGGGGACACCAGATATCTGTGCACTACCTTCTGCCTCAGGATTGGCTGCTTCCAGCTGCTGTCTGAATTTAGAGACTGTATGCTGACACACTCACTCTCCCCCAACTCACACACTCTCCCAAGACACACTCTCTCTCTCTCTCTCTCTCTCTCACACACACACACACACACACACACACACACACAATCTCTCCTCTCCCACCCTCCACCCTTCTATGGGCTTCTTATGTTAGTGTTCAACAATGTCAGTTTGGTCATATTACCGAGTGCAACTTTAAATAGTGATTTAAAATATGTTACTTTTCGGGCACATACCGCAACCATTACAAGCCTCAGAGCCTGGTGCAAACAAGCAATGCCAGGCTCAGTGCACTACAGCATCATCACATTACTGTGACTCAGTGTTAATATGCTCCTTCAAGGCATTCCCCCAGCCATATAGCCCCCACACCGTGCTCCTATGATAGCCTTGTGTTCATAACACACAGCACAGTACTGAAGAACAGATCCTATCCATGCTTCTGACAGAGATGGCTGGGTTGCAGGTAACCAGGGCAGTTGAAAAGCAGCTGACACTCTAGTAAGGTGCCCATGGAATGATGGGACTGAGAAATTTTCATCATGTGATGCTGTACCTGGCCTCATGAGGCATTGCAAACCCTTCCCTACCCTGTGGCCAGTTGCACAGTGGGATAGCTACCCACAGTGCACTGCTCTCTGTGTTGATGCAAGAGCTACTATAGCAGATGCACTCTACCAACACAAGGAAAATTGTGTGGACATGCAACAGCCATTTAATGACAGCAGTGGCTGTACATTGGCGTAACTTGCATTGACAAAACTTTGTAGTGTAGATACGGCCTTAGTCTGTTTTGCTGAAGGATCTAATTGAAGACTCAGAACATGTTTATAGTGAGCTCTAACACCTTAATTGTTAAACCGGAGGTTTTGTGGCATCTTTAATCAAGATGTTTTATCCAGAATGTTAATTAGTTATTAAAGTTCAATAGCTGATAACAAAAATAAACAAAACCAGAGTTTTAAACAATCTAACTGACCCCCCTCTTGCCTCTTAATTGCTCAACTTTCATGACTATCTTGAATATATTACTAAATTTAAAACTCATGCAGTATTTTCATGAAACCTAATATTGTTTAGAAAATGACATCTAAATAATTGAGTAAATTAGATGACATTAGCACATCATTATTAGAGTTATGTTTTTTTCAGATACTCTTTATTGTACAGATTTTTAAGTAGCGTTAAAATATTTTTTTGTTTTAACAAGCTGACTGTCCCTCTGTTCTTATATAGCATCAATCTGTGCTATGGTACATAAGGATTAGAATTACTTTCCGTAGATTTGTTTATATTGCATGTATTTACCCATTGATATATTCAGTATATTAGTCATGATAATAAGCTCCCTTGTAATAAGCATACTTACAATACAGTACCCACTTGATTTAAATGTCAACATTTTATAATTTGAAATCAATTAATAGTCTTTTAATTTTTTTAGTAATGTCAAGAGTGAGCAAGATTAGTTAGTGTTTTTCAAGCTCCGTATACAGTAATTAGAATAATTTATCTTGTTAAAATTTATACGCTCTGAAAAGGTCTTTAAAGCTAAAGTAAAACCACTATTGAAGTTCTAGTTAATAATATTGCCTGTAATTTAACAAAAAATATATGTGGCTTCTACACTGAGACAAGGAAATTGATTTTATAGAGACTCTGCTTTCCTGATGCCAGTTGCATTTCTTTGTTGCATCAGACTCCTCCAGGCTGCATCCACTCAGACACAGTCGGTATTTCTCAGCATTAGGAAATTTCTGTCTGTTTCTCAGATAAGATAGATCTGATCAAGACTGAGTTTTCATTGTTCTGGGTGCAAATCTGCAGTAGTATCTTCGAAGGAATTTCAGCATTTTGCTTGTTGAGGTTTGAGAGATGCTTGAGGCACAGTGATCTGCATACTGGATTATTGTTCTTTACCTGACCTAGAATGGATCCATTACCCTTTCTCCCGGTCTAATAGTTTTTCTGAATAAGTAGCATTGTTGAAAATGAAGGTAGTTTAGGGGATTTAGAACTGAACTATGTTATTATGGAGGTGTGACAGAAGCACTCTGATATTATTTATGAGCTGCTCAGTCCTGAAAGCTGCTGAACACTCTGGCCCTGATCCAGCAAAGCATTTGAGCACATGCTTAGCTTCAAGCACCTGAACAGTTGCATTGAAGTCAGTGGTACTTGCTGCACAGCAGGGAGATGCAGAGATACTCAAGAAGTGGGGAAATAATGTAAATTCATGCCCTACTCAAAAGCAGCCCTAGTCCATATTTTAAACTCCCTTTCTCTCTCTGCTCGGGCCACATAGAGATCAAAAGTGACTACAGCCCTTGAGCTTCACTACCTTTTTTGTGCAGCCTCAAAATACTCCATTACATCAATTACTGTGACTTGTAGTTTAACTCTTCCCATCATATTTTATATGCTAGTTCAGTTCTTTATTGGTGAAGAGATTCAGCTACCCACGCATAAGAGGTATAGAAAATACTCCTGTGCTCAGTTACTGGCAGTATCCATACTGGGTCATATCTCATCAGTTTCTTACACAAACAGTAATGCACATCACTTTGAAACACATAGAAAACTATAGAAATGCAAAGAAAAAGGACAGGAACAGAGATACTCCTTTTCTTCTAACTTCTGATTCTTATCTCACTGTCTGGTTGCTTGGCTACATGCAGGTCGCATTTTCTCCTAGGGAAATGACCATAGAAAATCTGTTTCTTAAGGTTGTTTTGCACCTGTTATTTTAGGGATGTTTGGCTGTTTCTGGCTAAGTTCCCGTGAGATCATACCAAGTACACCCAGACTCAACAGACATAAGCAGATGTTCATGCTTGATCTGGTTCATTGCTGATTATCAGAAATAGAAACAAAGTGGTATAGGAAAAATAACTGAGGCAATGGTAATAATTGCCCTACCCATGCTAGACCTTTTACACAAGGGCTTTTCTGAGGTGAAATGCCCCATATTTCAAATGGCAGATGTCTGAAGATGCCTCTGTACATTTCCAGTAACTCACGCACATCAAGATTATTCAGGTTTGGTTGATATTTCTCTCCATTATCATTGGATTTTTCTCCCCTTAGCAAAAGACGCACAAAAATGTAGCTGCTTATAAAAGTCCATACGTAATATAGTCTAGTGTATTTATTCCAATATTGTACATGGAAACCCAAGAATAAAAATGGTGGCATTAGTTGCTCAGTGTCTCGGTTTCCCCATCTGTAAAATGTGTGTTGGCAGGCTTAATTCATTAATGTTTATAAAGCGATCAGTCATCCTTGGATAGAAGGCACTATAGAAGTGCAAAGTAGTATTAAAATATTATAAAGTAAATATTAACTCAGCCTTACTAACAATTACTATTAGTGGAACAAAAAAATCTTGATTTTTTTTTTAAATAGGAGTCTTCTATTTCTAAGCATCTTCCAAAAATGATTGAAATGAAAAGAGATGTTCTGTGGAGAAAAGGGATCAATTCTCATTAGTCTACAAGGACAGAACAAAAGTAATGGATTTAAGATGTAGCAAAGAGACTTCAGGTTTAATATTAGGGTAGGTCTATACTCACCATCCGGGTCGACGCGGTGAGTTTGACTTCTCGGAGTTCGAACTATCGCGTCTAATCAAGACACGATAGTTCGAACTCCCCGCGCGCTCCGGTCGACTCCGGAACTCCACCACCGTGAACGGCGGTGGCAGAGTCGACCTTGGAGCCGCGGAGTTCGACTCCACCGCGTCTGGACGGGTAAGTCAGTCGAACTAGGGTACTTCGAGTTCAGCTACACTATTCGCGTAGCTGAACTTGCGTACCCTAGTTCGACACCCCCCCCTTAGTGTAGACCAGGCCTTAGAAAACATGAATAATTATAACACCACCTGGGCAGTAGGACAAACTGCCAATGGAGACTGCTGAAGCATTTTCAAGGCTATTCTAAGTTAGGCAACCACCTATTAAAAGTGACATAAATAATTAAAGCAATCATTCCATAACATGGGGTGTTTGGCTAGTTATTGATAAACCTCTAGAAATTCCTACCCAACTGAATTATTCTATGAGTGATTTTTTTAATAAAATATTAGTTTATTTTTATAACTTTTATAAAATATTCGTTATTATTTTGAATAAGGCTATTCTGTACACTTGTCAAAATAATCAGAAATATGTTTTCCCATAAAATGGTCTTCCATAGTCTTCATAAGTAAACTTTGTATCTTAAAGTGTGATCTACTGAGCCTGTTATTATGACAAACATACATTTCATTCTGCATGCTTGTCAATAATCAGACAGAAACTTCTCGGTAAATGCTGCATGTAGTTCCATAATCTTTTTAAAATGCCAGATAACAGTTGATCATTTGGAAGGGTGGGAATTCCAGACTCAGTGAGGAAAATCCAGACTCTGATGATCTTGAGGATATGTTGCAAAACCTCTCTTTGAAAAAGCCTTTCCACCATAGCAGGAATGCCACTCACAGTACTGACAACCCCTTCTTCCCAAATGCTCTTGCCTCCCCAAAAAACCTGAAATAAACATATCAGCTAACCAAAAAACAAGGTTAAACTCCAGCACATATGCCAAGCAGATTTGTTGTCCCCAAAAGGGAGAAGAGCCAGAAAGTCTGTGAAGTCTACTAGGGATTTTGTTATTGCTATTGATTTTACATGAAAGGCATTCAGATACTAAGGTGATGGGTGGCAGTAGAAAGGGATGGGATTTTCTTTACATCAGTGGGAGTTCTGGAGATCTCCTGATCTCTTGGTAATAGGTGATAGGTGTGATTTATCTTAGAGGATTGCAATTTTAGCCAACTGTAATTGTCTTTATAATTACTGTAGCATACTCACCCATGTTTAGTTTCAGCAACTTGAAAATAAAACAAATATATGTTTCATTTTTAAATATGCCATACGTTTCAGTGGGTTGTACTCACCTCCATGTGGGTTCTCAGCCTGAGAGTCATTTACCTCATGGTGGACATTAACAGGTCTAAAGGGCCACAACCACCCTCTTTTTCTCTATAGTCAGGTGGGAGGGGTTGGTCCTAAAACTATGGGAAAGGGATTCTGAAGCCTTTTACTTGTATAATATGGGGCAGGGCCGCCCAAAGGATTCAGGGGGCCTGGGGCAAAGCAATTTTGGGGACACCTTCCATAAAAAAAAAGTTACAATGCTATAGAATACTATATTCTGGGGGGGGGCTGTGGGGCCTGGGGCAAATTGCCCCACTTGCTCTTACCCCCCCCCCCGGGCAGTCCTGATATGGGGTCACAGCATGGAAAAAATACTGATCTAATGCATATCACAAAAGAGCCAAAGGTTTCTGGGTTGTGGTTCATTTCACACAAATTTTGCTGTAAGCTATATACAGTTAAACTTCATGGAAATCTGTCTGTTTACTTCTCCTCACTAGCTCCTTTACTACAACTGAGTAATGTTTTCTTGGCTATTCAGAGGAAAAGGCCTCTCCTGGTAATGTGACCTCAAAAGTAAAAATGTGAGAACGGTTTCCCAGTCATTCGTCTTATTTCTCGAAGAAATCAGATGGGAATTTGGGCTCCTATTATCATATCTCTCATCTACAATTTCCTTCTTCAATTTAATTAAAAATTAATTCAATGGAAAAAATCTGTGGTGATACTATCTACTTTTTCTTCACATAATTAAAATATATTAAATAATGTTCTGCACAGTGTAAAATTATACATCTTTAATTAAATACATTATGTCATCTGACAGAGATTCCCCATGTCTACCCAGTTGAGGATCACCTCATTTTTTTAATCTGTATAAGCACTCAGGTACTCTGGTGTTGAGCACCATAAAAACATCTATTAAATTAATAAATAGAATAAAAGACAAAGTTAGGGCTAAGGTGCATGTTATTCAGACTGTAACATTTCTAATTCTTTACCTAAGACTTATTTCATTACAACCAGTGTATTTGCATCTTCCACCCTCCCTACATAAGGAAGAAACTAGATTCTCAACCGTTCGTTGAAGACCATAGTCTGCAAGGCCCTGATTTGGGAAAGCATTTAAGCATGTGCTTAACCTTACCACTTCAAAGCGACTTAAGCAGGTACTTAAAGTGAAGCATATGCTTAAATGCTTTCATGAAGAGGGAGGCTTTCCTGAACTGGGACCTAATGTTGATTGTAAAATGATCCTTTCTTTTCCGTCCAGGGAAGCTTTCCTGTTTGAATCCTTGCAGGAAGAGAGGGGAAAAGCTACTGCTAGCAGTGAGGGTGTTAAAATTCAATGGTTTTAGTTAGAGGAGTTGGTTTTCATTCAGCTGAACAACAATCTTTGATGGTTCTTTTTCTGCTTGTAAACTGAGCATGTATATTGGCATCATACTCAGCATTTAGATCAGAGGTCCCCAATCTGTGGGGCGTGCCTCGCTCAGGGGGCATGGAGGAACATTCGGGGGGACATAGCTGGGGCCCAAGCTAGCCGCCACAGGGCACGCAGAAGGAGTGCCACCCAGCTCCGCTCCTGGTCCCGGCTCCCACTGCTGGCTGTAGCTGCTGGCCCCATGCCTGGGGATCCATCTGCGAGCTGTGGCTGCCTGCCCTGCGCCCGAGGCTTGACTTTTGGCCACAGCTGCCAACCCTGTGCCCAGGGCATTGGCTGCCGGCCTCGGCCCCCAGCCGAGATTCTGTTCCCACCCTTGCCCCCAGCTATGGCCTCAGCCTCAGGCCCTCTTGCCCTGTCCGCATTCCCCCGCCTCCCAGAGCCATAGCCACAATTCTGAATTTGAGTTTGCAATGTGACATGACATCAAAAAGGTCGAGTGCAATTTGGGGCTGCATAGTTAGAGGTGTCATGAAGATGGAAACCAATATTTTCCCTTTCCATTCATCTCTGTTGTGACCATGCTTGGAAAATAGTTATTGATTCTGGATACTATGTTAAGAGAAACATTTTAACAAATTGAAAAGTTAGAGAAGAGTAAAAAACAATTAGGGGCTGAAGATTCTGACATGGGGAAAGATGAAAAAAGCTAAAATAACTGATGTTGACTTGGAAGAGGTTGACTGTGTTTAGCAAATGTTTATACAGCTCATCTGGTATGTATAACGTGTCTAAGAGCCCACTAAGGGGCACATACCAGTTACAAATATTTGAAAGATGTAAACACTAAGGAAGAAAGGAATCATGTTTGCCAGTCTTGCTTCAGCTGATCTTGAATTCTGAAAAAAGTATGGTAGGGCTGACTGAAATAGGATTTTTTCTGAAGATCTGCTGACAAAGCAATTCTGAATATTATATATACAATGCAGTTTTCCCAGGCCTAGGACCTAGGTAAAGCAGTGGTTGTTTATTTTTGTTTTGTTGCTGTTGTTGTTGTTGTTTGGTTAGTTGGCTGGGTTTGTTTGTTTGTTTGTTTTTGCCCTTTTAGAAACATATTGATATCAAAATGATAGCGGCTAAAGAGCAAGACCTCACTGAAAACCAGACACTGTGATTAAGCTCTGGTTTTCTGAGTAAATAAATTAGTTATAAAAACAGTCATGCTACAGCTCTCATTGCTTCAGGAGCCGTTTCAGTCAGCTTTGTAAATTAATATGCCATGTCTTAATCTCATCTTTAGAATAAAATATTTTTAACATCCAGGAGGAACTGAGTAGGCAGTGAGGGGAAGTTAAGGGAACAAAGTTAGGCCAACGGGAAATAAAGCAGTGCAGGGGTGGTTAGGAACTGAAGTAAGTGCCAGTCATTGATCTTGTGTAATCAGTAGGTTAAGCACAACACAGGTTGGCTATTTGGTTAGTAGCTTTACAACAAATACTCGCTCAAGAATTACTCTGTTTTGAACCTTCCATTTTTATGGAAAGTAATTGAGAAAGTCAGTTCTGACTGTACCTGGATTCCTCTGCTTTATTTCTTCCCTATACATCCAAGTTAAATATGGAACTGAGACTATTGATAGTGTCCATGATGTTTCTTCAAAATATTTTGGCAACTTTTGATATCATTTCCCACAAAGGTGGCTTAATACTTTATAAATGATAGCTTGAAGCAGCAACTGAGGATGTACCATCCTCCATGAAAAGACAGAATTTTCATCAAGCAGAAAACTTCACACCAATACATGTTTCTCCACAAGAATTAAAAAAATGTGGTGAAATTAAGAGGGAGATGATGTAGCTGAATCTATTCCACATCTGGATCAAGGGCAGAAGGAGAATCCAAGAAACATGAATAGCATATTGGTAGTATTCCCCCTCCTGCCATAAATACAGAAAGGAAAACTTTTTCATAGCCAATGTGATATATGCCCCCCCGCCCCGAAATTATGGAACAAAAATGGTGTAAATCTTGAGAAGATTGTATCTTTCAGAGCAGCTATTCAATGAACATCTTCCTGTGTTAGATAAGTATTCATAGAATGTCATTGTACAGTTCTTAAGGCATGCAAAACCAACAGTTGTAAATTCTTCTTAAAAAAACTGGAAAGTTACAGACAAAGTTACTCAATCCTCAATTATTCTAATAAGGGGGAAACCATGGACCAAACTTCCATTCACTTCATGTAAGCAGTAATTAGTAAGGAGTTGAAGGCTGGGCCTCTGTTGGTTAATAATAACATTTTCTCTTGAGTTATGAAGGATGGAAGATGTTCTCTTGTATTTGATAGTGGGCAATAATGTATAAGTTGATGGTGAATGGCAGACCCACCATTGGTGGAGGATATCTGTTCTCTTGCTAGTCCTTTAAATGATCAGCCAAGGCTCACTGTTGGAAGGACCAAACTGTGAAGTCTTTAATTTTTTATTTAGTCTTCACTTAGGCTGTTTACTTTGTTAGGAGTTTTGCCTGAACCCATGCATCTGGACTTGGCCCATAAAGAATAATTAAGAGATAGTTTAAACTGAAGTTTTGCACATTTGGGTAAACGTTGTCCAAGGAACTAATAAAACTCTAATGGGCAAAACTAGTTAGACAAATTCAAATTGTCAAAGGAGACCATCCTTTAGTAACAGCAACAGTTCACCGTGTCATCACTGTGCCTACCTGCTGGCTGAACGCAAATATCAGCTCAGGAGTCACTCTTGAAGACAATACTGCTTAGGTAGTATTCAAGCCAAAATATTTTGCTGCTTCTGTGAACACGCTCAGAACAGCCAGATGACAGCAAAAGCAGCAAAACAAAGGTCAATTTGAGTAATGATTATGATGAGCTGTCAAGGTTCCTTCCCCACTCTGAACTTTAGGGTACAGATGTGGGGACCTGCATGGACACTTCTAAGCTTAATTACCAGCTTAGATCTGGTATCGCTGCCACCATTCACAAGCACTCCCTTCCTTGGGTAGCCTTGAGAAACTTGACCAATTTCATGGTGAACACAGATCCAAACGATCTTAAAACAAGGAGAAATTAACCATCCCCCCTCCTTTCTCCCACCAACTCCTGGTGAATCCAGATCCAACCCCTTGGATCTAAAAAACAAGGAAAAATCAATCAGGTATTAAGAAAAAGGCTTTTAATTAAAGAAAAGAAAGGTAAAAGAAAACCCTCTGGGAGAGATTAGCATACCAGCTACTCTCACAGACAACAGATTCAAAACACAGAGGATGTTCCCCTGGGCAAAAACTTAGTTACACAAAAAATACCCAAATACCCAATTTTGATAATTCCCTTAATGGTATCAAGACAAGTTACAAAGAAAATAAACATAAACCTATTTATTCCTTTCTAATTCTTACTACTCTGATAAGAGGCTGGTTCCTTGATCTTTTTCACTCCGGCTGAAACTGAAACTCTAAACAAAGGAAAACTTCCCTCCTTCCTTTTGAAACATCTTGTTCTCCCATTGGTTCCTCTGGTCAGGTGTCAGCTAGGCTCGGTGAACTTCTTAACCCTTTACAGGTAAAAGAGGCATTAACCCTTAATTATCTGTTTATGACATGAGCAATGAACAGTCTGCAGAACGCAATTCAAACAAGTAGGTAACTGCCTTTCTTAGGGAAAACATCTGTATACAGTGGAGTACACTGTGCAAATCATTAGTTTTCATGCTTTCTACTATTCCCTGTACTAGATGCTTTGATGCTGTGTATTGTGAGATTCTGCAACACGTTGGACATCACCATATCAGGAAGTTGCTTCTTAGCAACTATTTAAAATAAGGGTTTACTGTCTTTGTTCAATGGGGAGATGAGCATAAACATCTACCAACAGGTTCATCTGTGTAATCTAAACAATGTTAAATTCAGGAGAACAAGTCTCTGAGGAGTGACAAGCAAAAGCTGCATTGTCCCTGGGCTCTGGTTATGCTCCCTACAAATCACCCTAGAGTCCTTCTTAGAGAAACTGCTGGCAAACTGCTCCCAAACTCAGCTCATGTGGGTATGTACCTGGGAAACCAAACCTCTCTAAAAGCAGTTAAGCTGCAGCAACATGGTCTTCAGCATGGGCTGCTTAAGCTTACTCCTGGGGGAAATCTGCGTCACTGTGCGTGCATAGAATTCATGGCCTCCACAGATTTCTTTGCTTTCCCGCAGAGAAATGACTTCTAACAGGGAAGCCACAAGAGCAGTCATGCACCTAATTAAATAAATTACCAAAATAATTGAAACCAGCTTGATTATATTGCATTATTTTGAAAAAAATATGCAGAATTTTAAAATATTGTGTGTAGAATTTTTAATTTTTTGGTGTAGAATTTTTAACTTTTTGGCACAGAATTCCCCCAGGAGTATTAAGCTGTGCTGTCCTCCGGAGATGTACTCATGTTGCTAGCCCACTCTCACTCATTGCACAGGGTTCCAGAAAAAGAAAATTTGGTTGTCCATGTCCTGAATGTTGACTCCACTCAGAGCCTGTGAACTAGCTAATTAAATAACAAAGAAAATACAGCTTAGGGTACACTACACTACTCTGCAATCAGAGGTGTGATTGGATAGGCATATCTGCCCTGTCTTTTTAATCTAGCTAGCACAATTTCAAAAAGCAGTAAAGTTGCGGCAGCATGGGCTTCAGCATGGGCTAGCACCACGAGTGCATACCCAAAGGGATAGATCTCTCTCATTCAGAAGCCCTTTGGAAAGGAATCAAATGCAGCTGTCTTAAGTAACTCAAGCTGTGATGGGATTTTGTTGCCCTCTTTCTGCTTTCCTGGGTTGAGGAAAAAACTTCCTTTGCTCTGACCCTCTGCTGGTGCCCTCCTGTACCCATGTTTGGTTTTCATATTGCTTCTTCTAAATGCAAAAGTGAACTAAAAAGTGTCATGACATTTTGAGGGCCCTAAAAATCTCAACTAACCATCACATGCCAGTATTCTGTGGTAATATAGATCATGTCACAACTGGAGCAGTCTGAATTTGGTTTAAGGGCTATTCTAAAATCAGATGTCTGTAACATATGCAGCCAAGTGCAGCATTGAAACAAACACTATAGTCATCAACCAGATGCTCCTCTGACAAAAGGATGATCCTTCTTTGTACTCTACTCTTTGAATACTATGTAAATCAATTCTGGGCAGGGAGCATTCTTCATGAAGCTAAGTATTCTATAAAAAAGACTAAGGTGGGCATTTGATAAAGGTGTATATGTCTCTCCCCAAGGTTAAAGACCTTAATTAAACTGTGTGCTTTTCGGGGGAAAAACCATCTTTTTGTTATATGTTTGCACAGTGCCTAGCACAATAGGACTCAAGCATCTGGGCACTACTGCAATACAAGTAATAAATAATATATTCATGCTGTTATTATGCTCTTTTGATATATTTCTGTCCTGACTTGGGAGTCTCCTGTTGTTCCACTTCTAAGCCTTTGCTGAGCAGAGACTGCCAACGGGATTTGCTGGTCATTGTGTTTATTATTTTTTCTTAGGGATTAAATTGAGAACACTGAATTCACTTCACTTGTGCCCTAAACCAGATTTAAACCCAGCTCTCCAAAGGGGCAAAACCTAGTCTATTAACCACTTTACTTCCTAGGCCCCTTTTAACAATTACTCCTGCATTGTAGTCAAGTTGAATTATTTAAGAAAATACAATTCATGTGATGAATAGCAGCATCTGCAGCACCATGCCCTGGGACTGTCACTGTGCTTTGATTATTCTCTGTTCTGTACTGCAAAGACGTTACATCCTGTAGTGAACAATGTTGCATCAGCAGTGGGATAGACTAACTGACCTAATAGGCTTTTTTCTATTCCTAATTTTTATAATTCTGCCTTCTGAAATATTGTATTATACATATTTATGGGTACATACTATTCTGCCTTAATTTTCCACCCTCATCTATTTTCTCTGAACTGAATAGTTCACAACAGGAAAGACACCACTTTGTCAGATCTGAGTGTCTAGTGTAACAGATTCTGCCATCCAAGAGCCAGGGAGCAGAGCAATTTGTATAATAATTTTGGCTGATATTTTCTTATGTACTGTGTTGATTATGCAGTCTGGTTTGTAATACTTTTTCACTAAGCACGAAATAGGGCTGTGCTTCTTTGGCCTGTTTATAGGGGACTTCAGTTGATACCTCTCCCACACACAGATCACTGAATCCTCAAGCAAACCTCCATAGGTCCAGAGACATAGGTGCTGTGGATGCTGCTGACTCATTCCGCACAGGAAAGATGAGATCCATGTGCAGATATGATCCTTTGAAAATACATTCTCAGGGAATGATCTCTCACATACTTATTATAGGGTTGGAAATACGCAGCGGTCCCCATTTGTTAAGCTGTGAGCGCTAGGAAGGAAGGAAAAAGTGAGAGCATGAAGAAGTCATTATTAATTATTATCTGAGCTGTATTTGCTTGTACTCTATTTGGATCTTTATAATTGAATATTTTGGGGCAAAGGTTTCTACTAATGGTTCTTATCTGGGATATATTTTTGGTAGATAGATGGGGGTCCAGTTGTTAGAATAGAAGCCAGGCAGTCAGGAGACCTCCTTTTCTCCCATTCTTAATCTGTAAATTAGGGGATTGATAGGTTTAATCAATTAGAACCAAATTATAGCTTGCTCTCATGGGTGCAACACAGTAGACAGAGGGTGCAGTGAGCCCCTTCCTCACATACACATACACAACCTGTTCAGAAGGCAGCCATAATTTGACTGGCTGTGCTCGGGAGCACAGAGGGTGGAGGCTGGAGAGCGCTGCTGGCAGAATGTATCAACCTAGTAGATGTGGAGCCAGAGATCCACCTGAGAACAGACAATGCTGGCAGTGGAATTCAGGAAGAAACTCAGGCTACAGCTTTTTAATTATCTAAAAAGACCTGCCCTTTATTGCATTAGCCCTAGCATCCCAGAATGCCCATTTGTTACTGCTAGAGATGCTGCCTACACCAGAGTGCTCTAGATGCTCAGCAAATCATACTTCGGTCCTCGCTGCTGGTAAAACTCTTTGAGCCCCTTTCAAAAGAGGCACTGTATACTGACGAAGGAGGAGGAGGAGGAATGGTATTAAAATGTTTTAAAGTAAATATGAGTAATGGTGCTGAGCACCCACAATTCCCCTCCTTCGCCAAGTGCTTTGAGATCTGAGGAAAAGCACTATATAAGAGCTAGGTGTTATTACCATAGTAATAATACAAGTAAAATATATCAGGGCAGGAGCGAGGGAAGCAAAGGCAGTGATGTGGTTAAAAATTTACTTGTTTTGTCAAATGACTTAATTCATCCATGAAAATCACTTGAGCCCTTTAATTCCAGTCAACATTTAATAGGTATAGGAAAGAAACATCATGAGTAAAGCAGGTGCAATTGCTGTGGACACCGGTTCAGATTCTTCTTAATTACATCAGTTCAGATGTAACTCCAAAGAAGTCAATGATGCTACTTAGATAAATGTAACTGAGAGCAGACTGAGAGAGGGCGTTTTGAACACAAAATAATATTTCTAAGGGAAAAACAGGAAAAAAGGCAAAAATAAGAGTCTTTCTTACTGTATAATTCTACATGGCACACTTCAGTTTCCCATTTTGTTTCGTTCACTCCACTACTTTATTTTGCTGTATAATGCAACTGCTAAAATCACCTTCCTTAACTACTGATCTGACTATATCACCTTTCTGGCTCCCTGTTTCCTAGTGCATCAAATTCAAGCTGCTTGTCCTCATCTTCAGTGCTCTTCAGCATCCAACTCCATGGATGCTGGAAAACAGAAGTTTATATATGGTTTATTCTTTAAAGATTATTCTAGTTTCTAAAGAACCTTTTCTGTTTTCTTATTCTAAGCTTTGCATTGGCACATGCTGGGTTTTATTTGATTCTTTATGGAAGTTTAATCACCTTATCTTAAGCTGATTTTTCATCACTCCAGTTAGACAGGCTTAAGGTTTCATTCAGTTATTGCTCTTCTTAAAAATTCTTATCCCCACAAGCTGTATTCTGATCTTGGTTATACCAATGTAAGGTTGATTTTCAAAGCAGCCTGAGGGCATTAGGCACCCAACTCCTACTGAAATTCAATGTAATTGGGTACCTAAGTACATTAGGCTCCTTTGAAAATTACCATCCTAGTATGCAGAGACAAGGTGGGTGAGGTAATATCTTTTATTGGACCAACTTCTGTTGGTGAGAGAGCCAAGCTTTCGAGCTTACACAGAGCTCTTCTGCAGTCCACTGACGTCCTTGGAGTGACTCCAGGCTTAAATATATGTAACCCTGTCACATCTGCAGCATTTCCCTGGCTTGGGCCAAGTGGCTGGGTAGCTTTTGTATAAAACTGAATTTCTCCCTTTCATTCAGCTGAGTTTCAAGCTAAATCATTTGCTTAGTTTTTGTCTGTATTATTGGGGGATTGTATATTGGGGGGTGAGAGGGAACTACATATCTTTCTTGTTGCCCCAAGATCTGAAACTGGAGCTTTGAAAACTATCATAAGAGTATGTTTTCTTCAGTATACTACGCATTATTGTCACATTGCAGGGACTAAAATAATGTTAAAGTGCATTTGTCACATTCAAAGGTAGAGAACATCTTTCCTCTATTTTCATACATACAATATTGAATTAATCCATGTGTTATATAACCCAAAGACTGGAAGCATATCCCAAGTTGTTCAATAGCGCATGGCAGTTAATAATTATGGTCAGACTGGGTTTGAACCATATGTAGTGAAAGTTAAGTGAGCCTTTTTTTTGTAATTCACTAAGGTATAGTTGAAACATTAGCTTAAAATCCAGATTTGTAAATTTAAGGCAATGAGACGAGAGTTGAGAACTCTGTTTGATGCACTTCATAACAGGCAGATGAAGGAAAGTTATATTCAAATAATCAATTTGCATTAGTGAGCTGTATCTATTCTAATTGGATTTTGTAGAGGTTTCTCAGCATTATTAGAAGGCTACACATGAATGCTGGCTCAGAATGCTGATAAGTATTTGGCATTTGTTAAATCTGCAAAATACTTTTTTAGAAAGTAACAATTGCCAGAGAGTTCATTCAGCAAAAAAGGCATTTTAATTTACAAAATGATTGTCGTCTTTTGTTCCCAAAATAGATGTATTTTGAGAATTTAACAGTAGTATAGTTTTATTAAAATATTATTTTCATTTATGATTTTAATTTTTTTAATATATTGTTTTGCTTGCTGGTGTTGGAAGGTACCTACAAAAATATACATCACCATGAGATATAAAGATAAGAGCTATAATCCTAAATGCTGTTTTCAGTCTGTTCTATCTATTCTCGGTATAGTCTTGGGTCCTCTTTCATTGTTTGGGTTTGGTTCTTATTTATGTCCCATAATGGGGTCTAGGTAAAATTATGGCTTTCCATTTTCCAGTTTTCAGAGTGGTGGTTAGTCTGTATCAGCAAAAACAACGAGGAGTCCTTGTGGGACCTTAGAGCCTAACAAATTTATTTGGACATAAGCTTTTGTGGGCTAAAACCCACTTCATCAGATGCATGGAGTGGAACATACAGTAGCAGGTATATATACACAGTATGTGAAAAATGGGAGTTGCCTTACCAAGTGGGGGGTCAGTGCTAACGAGACAATTAAATTAAAGTGGAAGTAGGCTATTCTCAACAGTAGAATACCAAGGGAGGAAAAATCACTTTTGTAGTGGTAATGAGGGTGGCCAAGTTGACAGGAAGGTGTGAGTAACAGTAGGGGGAAATTAGTGTGGAGAAATTACTTTTTGTAATGACCCATCCACTCCTAGTCGTTATTCAGGCCTAATTTGATGGTGTCTAGTTTGCAAATTAATTCCAGTTGATACCAGCAGTTAACTGAAATTTCTTTCATTTAGTATAACCAATTCTCCAACTCTAGAGTTGATTTCCAGCAGAATAATATTGTGGGCAGGGCCGGCTCCGGGCACCAGTGAAGGAAGCAGGTGCCTGGGGCGGCCAATAGAAAGAGGCGGCACTCCATCCGTTGTTGGGGCGGCACGTCCGGGTCTATGGCAGCAATTCGGCGGCGGGTCGTTCAGTCCCTCATTTCCTCTTTGGCGGTACTTCAGCGACAGCTCAATTGGGTTTCTCTTTTTTGCTTTTTTTTTCTTCGCTGCTTGGGGCAACAAAAAAGCTGGAGCCAGCCCTGATTGTGGGTAACGATTTCAAAAACATTACTTGATTCAGGAGCCCAAGTCCCATGGAAATCAGTGGGACTTCAGCTCCTAAGTCACTTAGGCACTTAAAAAAAAGTTTCCATGTGTGCCGTACAGGATATACCACCTACAAAATAAGACCTTTTTTTCTGCTTTGATCTCTAACCCGGGGACAGTACTGTAGTACTTAGTCTGATCCTTTTACCAGTGACCATAAGTGTTGCTATGACCACATTCTTCCAAAAATCTTGAATTAATGGCTGTCCTCAGCAGGTGTTGCTATAAATCCTAGCTCCCTCAGTAACACTATTCTTCATTTTTAATTTTAAAAAAAAGAAGCAAATTTTGATTTCCATTTTACTGGGTGAAATCTGAAGTAAATCCACTGACTTCAGTGGTGCTATTCCAGATTGACACTGGTGACATTTAGATCAATATAATCTGGCTCATAAAATATTAAATATTAAAAATGACAAAAATTTTGCTACCAATGTTACTGCTAATGCACACAGAAAACTGCAACCTGATAGTGGCTAGGCAGATGGCAGGTAGTGATCACTGCTTCTAACTAGCTAATGGCTTGTCTGTACGGAGAGTTAGTGCTCAGCAAGCTAGAGTATAAATCTCCAGCACTCTAACCTGCCATGCAGTAACCTGTCTCCTTGGTACAGCAAACTATTAGTTCCACAGTATGTTTTGACTTGCAGCTGTTTGGAACAGCAGCAGGTCATAGAGCATTATGGAACTTCTAGTGCGTGGTAGAAAGGTCCACATGGAAACTTAGTGCATGGCAGGCTGGTGTCCTGTACATTTACACTCCAGCTTGCCGAGAACTAACTCTCTATACAGATGAGCCCTAAGAATTGAACGCATCCTGTTAAATTTGTTACTCTATCTCTGTGACCCACTTGTTTGTCTTGTCCACCTGTTATGTCTTGTCATTTAGACTGTATGCTATTGGGGCAGAACTGGACTTTATTATGTCTTTGCAGAGCAGAGGCGACTCTAGACATTTCGCCGCCCCAAGCAGGGCGGCATGCCATGGGGGGTGCTCTGCCGGTCGCCGGGAGGGCGGCAGGCGGCTCCGGTGGACCTCCCGCAGGCGTGCCTGCGGAGGGTCCGCTGTTCCCGCGGCTTTGGTGGACCACCGGAGCCGCGGGACCAGCGGACCCTCCACAGGCGTGCCTGTCGGAGGTCCACCGGAGCCGCGGGACCAGCGGACCCTCCGCAGGCGTGCCTGTGGGAGGTCCACCGGAGCCGCGGGACCGGCAGAGCGCCCCTCGCGGCATGCCACCCCAAGCACGCGCTTGGCGTGCTGGGGCCTGGAGCCACCCCTGTTGCAGAGTGTCTAGCACAATGGGGCCCTGCCTTGTTGTAGCCTTTAGGCCTTATCACAATATAAATATTAAATAATGACAATAAATGCATTCCTAACCTAGCTGAAGCACATGGGGCATTGTGCAACCTTTTAAAATACAATCAATTTACAATATAATAAAATAATATTAAAACTAATTAAAATGCAAATAACATGGCAAATAATGCATTTGTGCAAGTGTTAAAATTGTTCCGCTGCATACACAGATGCACATGTACAAGTGGAGGCTAGAGAATGAAAATGTATCTATATCTGAAGTGCATCGGTGACACTTCTCTCTTTTCCTGTCACCTCCTTTTGCTTGCACTGCAGGGAACAACCTGAATTATATTTGAAAGATTTTGTACAAACTATCAGTGCTTTTGAAATTCAGCTCGCATGTCAATTTGGGGTTTAGACACTTAATGTAAACTATGTGTTGGTGCATTGTATGAGGGCTTGGGAGCGAGGAGACAATCAAATAAACCCAATTAAAGAATATCTTCTAACATTAAGTAGCTAAAATATGGCAATTTATAGACATTCTCTTCTGTTCTGACAGTCTCTTTTAGAAAAAACACAGATTTGGAGCTAGGTAGCTGTTGGGTTTTTCTTTAGTGATGTCAGCAGACAGCACAGTGCAGTTCTGAAAAACACTTTATAAGTATTTTACAATTTTGTAGTTTAGCCTAATATCAAATGTATTATGGTAGCATTTTTTAAAAGGATAAATATCTGTGGGGGGATAATTTAGTGCCAGAAGCATGAAGTTTGAACACCTCAGCTCTTTTGAACCAAAGGATCAATCCTCAGCAAGATTGATTCAGCGCATTATCCCTTATCTGAATCAGCTAAAAGGAGTGCCAGGCAATTTTGCTGTATGGAGGTCTTTGAAAGAAACCTTAATAAACTGAGTACTTGTCTGCTGTGTAGAGATATTTGCAATTCCATGGCACTTTTCACAAGAGTAGAGGTTTGCCCAACTGTACATGGCCAAAATTTCCCCTGTCCTCATTGTTGTGTTGTAGGATAGTTGGTTCCATTATTTCTTTGATATCTATAACTGAGCTGTCAAAAACAATGAGGAGTCCTTGTGGAGACTAACAAATTTATTTGGGCATAAGCTTTCGTGGGCTCCACTCCATGCATCTGGCAAAGTGGAAGCCCACGAAAGCTTATGCCCAAATAAATTTGTTAGTCTCTAAGGTGCCACAAGGACTCCTAGTTGTTTTTGCTAACACAGACTAACATGGCTACCACTCAGCAACCTGAATTGTCAAAGTTCACTGCATTGGCTGAATATCATGGAAATATAGTCAATCTATTTTTATTCTCTGTATGATAATCAGATTCCTACACTTAGTTCAAAATGACAGTCAAAAATGTCTGATTTCTGCTTGAGGAGTTATATTAATTGTTGCCTGGCTTGATTTTATTTCTACATGAATGACCTCAGAAAGAGTAAATGCAGCTGTCATATGTGTTATGTGCTCAGTTTTTGGACCTGAAATTGACCTCTTTGAGAAGAGCACCTATACCTTATACAAGAATTCATGTATAACAAGATATTGAACATTATAATGTATACATGGTTTATATAGTATAGAACATTTAATAAACCATTCAGTACATTATATAAAACCTCTAAGGCACTTACCTCAACATTTCAGACGTAAATGCTTAAAGCATTTTGTATGATGTTTCCTGTTACAAATTCCACTTTTATTACATTATTCTAAACTATTAATGCATTTTTCAGGCACTTTGTGTCTGAGATCGTTTCAGACCACTCTGTCACATACGGCATGCTATACTGAAAGACATTATTAGAGACATGGTAGATGAGGTAACGTCTTTTATTGGACCAACTACCTCACCCACAAGGCTACCACGACACTATATACATTATTAGATATAGACATACATTTCCTTAGCTACAGGCCTGATTCTGTAGGGTGCCTTCAGTGGGAGCTGAGAGTGCTCAGCACATTGCACAGGATTGAGCCCAGATATGTGAACACAAAGAGCCAGATACACACCAGCTGGTCTATCACTAGGGCTCCTAGATGCTATGGTAATACAAATAATAATAATGGTTAGTGTTTACACATATCAATTTTTCTCATCCCAGAATTCTGAAATGCCAAAATTAGGCATCTTACATATTCCAGAGATTATTTATGCAGAAAAGTGCATTGTATCTTTATAAACTGTAGTGCTCATCTAAGAAAAAGGGTTAGTTTCCCTTTAACTTACATGAAATCTAGGGTAGCAAGTTTAATCTTAAACTGCCAGGGTTTGTTTAAATGAAACTGAAATTCTT
This sequence comes from Mauremys reevesii, assembly GCF_016161935.1. NCBI lineage: Eukaryota > Metazoa > Chordata > Testudines > Geoemydidae > Mauremys > Mauremys reevesii. The sequence goes on from NC_052624.1 coordinate 253,147,511, forward strand.
TGGGGAGCATTTAAAATCTACATAATGTTTGTGTGATAATGATTGTGTGATGTAACCTTTAAATTAACAGATATATGTGTGAAGATATGTACTTGCCATCTGCTTAGTAGCTTCACATTTGAAGATGCGACAGTGTATTAATTATTCCACCTAAAGGCTATAATGTTTGGATGGAACAACTTATTTTCATGATGTCTGATGATTCTGAAAATGCCCCCTTTTGCCCAAACCATATACCCCGTGGTGACACTCAGTTCCAGCCAGTAGCCGCGTGGATTTGATACACAATTTTATTTAGAGTGGGAAGGGTTTCTATAGATTCCAAATTATACATTTCAGTAAAAAAAGTACTTCATTTTGGTTGGTATCTAACGGTAGAATTTGGCTGCAGACTATTATACCTTTAAACACAGAGCTCTTTAGCCATATTGTGCTCCTATTAATCTTGGTGTAAATGCTGAGTAACTCCATTGACTTCAATAGAGCTACTCTGGATTTACACCAGAGTAACTGAGAGCATACCTTTGTCCTTGACTACAGTAAATATACCGAAATACTTTAAAAATAATTGTCAGTGATCTTACAGAAGCAACTGAATCAACAGAATTCAGAATTAAACTTTCAAATCACCTTAGAGTTCAGGAACACAATGAGGTATCTACACCTAGCCTTCATAATGCTTAACTCTGTTCAGAAGTTATTTGTGCTGTACTGCATAGAGGAGTTTTGAAACAAAAAATAATGGTGCTTGCTGTACGCTATTTTTATATTTCAGTAACCATAATCCTTTTCTAGCTCAGCAGTTTCAAACCTATGGTAGTGTCTGACTTCTGAGAGCAAATTGATTGCCAGAATAGTGTCAGACTTTCCCCACATGCCATATAGCCTCATTCTTTACACTTCTGTTTTGTTAATGCTGTTTAAAAGCAGAATTTTAATGGAAATGGAAATTTTAGAGGATCTGATCCAAAGTCCATTGATGTTAATGAGATTCCTCCCACTGACTTGAGTGGTCATTGGACCTTCGATAGATACTCTGCCTTAGGGTACTATACTGCTGCACATTACTATAGTATCTGACACTTTCCATGTAAAATCTGTAGCAATAGTGAAGTCCGTAATGGACTTAATGGAGTTTCTGGCACTTCAATCTTTTCTGGGTTAAAACTCTGCTTAGGGGAGGGCTTGTGATTTTTTTATTTGATTAATTTACATTTATTGGGGGTTTATTTAGGTTGATTTGTATCAGGATTTTTTTGTTTGTTTTGGGTGGGAAGGGTTGTTTGTGTATTGGTTGGTTGGAGATCTTGAGCAGAAGAAGGGGGTGTCAATATTGTGAGTGCCACTCTTAAGTCCTTTTGGGAACCAAGTTGCAAGATGCTTCCAGGACTCAGCTCCTATAGTGATGAGTGCAGTATAAGTACCTAAATATAACAGAACAGCAATTGTAAGATCTATAAAATCACGGCCGGCTCCAGGGTTTTTTGCCGCCCCAAGCAGCAAAAAAGAAAAACAAAAAACAACCTGCGATCGCGATCTGCAGCTCTAACGCTGCCGCTTCAGTGTTCAGCGGCAATTCGGCGGCTGGTCCTTCACTCTGAGAGGGAGTGAGGGACCCGTCCCCGAATTGCTGCCAAAGAGCCAGACGTGCTGCCCCTCTCCATTGGCTGCCCCAAGCACCTGCTTGCTGGGCTGGCGCCTGGAGCCGGCCCTGTATAAAATAAAACTAAAATTTGGGATTCTGTCAGTTAAAAATTAAGTTGGTAGGAAAAACTGATGAATATTGGATGGGTCCTGATCTACACTGGCAGCTTTATAAACTCCAGTTCTTGTAGTCAGTGAGTTAATGTATGCCTTTTTAGATTAAGATGACCCTTTAGAGAACTGAACTCTGGAGATGAAATCCACCCCCCGTGTGCAGACAGTCCTATGTGCTATAAGGCTTTTTGTGCTTTCAGCCCCACATTAACGCCCCAGTCCTGCATCTGATTCCACACTATGGACTTCTGTACCCACATGGAGTCCCACTGAAGTCAATGGGTAAAAAGTTAAGGGCTAATTGTGTGAAACATTCCTATGAGGTCCTGAATGCCCTCAATACCCACTGAAGTCAATGCAGACACTTTGCAAGATTGAGCCCTAAGTGAAATTTGCAGTAGCTCTGAGGGGCTGTGCAAGGCCCTATAAACCAAAAGAAATCTCAGGGCCATTTTATGGCTAGTCAGTAAAGCAATGCCCTCTATAGTATAACATATCCAACACACATTAATTGTCATATCAAGAAAAACAGACCATTTCGTTATGTATAAAGGTGCCTGAAATAGAGTTGCTTCCATGATTAGCATGTAGAGGACTTTTAAGTTTCTAAAGGTGATGTCAAAATTAGGGCATAGACTTTCACATTCAAATGTCTCACTTAAGTGCTGACAACCAGATTCTCCAAAAGCTTTCATTGCTTTATGATAGTGCATTTTTCTTAACTTGGAAAATGGCTGCCATGGCTGACTGAACATGAACTCCAGTAACAAAATTATCAGCAAACTTTGTATGTTTTTTCTTGATAGACATTACAGCACTTATCTTAGTCAGAAGCAGGGTGTGGTACCTAAATTATTTTGTTTTCTGTTTCTTCTTTTTCTTGTCATATTGTTGCTATTTGTTATTTTCTTATGCAACTTGTAACAGCATTATACTGGAATATGTTTCTGTGACCAAATACTGTCAGAAATACCAGCATATAGATCAGAAGGAGCTTTTCCACAGTATAATTAAATAAAGCCAGCGGACTGCTGCATTAACACAGCTACAATAACTCTATGCAGCATGCGTCACAGGCTACTATCAAGTCAACATTTTTAGACAGCTTCTGCCATTTATGAAGTGAAGTCTGAATTATGGGTGGAGACAAGTCATGTCTCATAAAGACATGGTTTCAGGAACCAAATTCAATTACACTGTACTAATCTAATATGTGTTGGATCCCTACAGTGTGGAATACATGCAGTTATAAAGATATAAATAGGAATTTTTATTTTGTGAATGCTGTCAGTTTATTTTTTATTTGAGGGCTCTGAATATTATAGAATACTTTAGACTATCTGGATTCATGTGCTAAGTAAGAAGGGCGGACAAGGGTAGAATGAAGTAAATGGATAGGCTGTGTAAATTTTCAATTCTTTAAAATCACTAAATATTATCTATATATTTATTTATATTGTTTAGTGTATGTTTTTTCTAAAATATATTTCTTTTTAAAAAGATATATGCTTTGATTTCTATGCACCTTCTTTTCTCATCCTTACTGAAAACATTATTAATTAACATATTTTGTTGATCTCCTCCCCAGTTTGCAAATTGTCCTGTGATCTCAAGGTGCAATATTATTTTAATCAAAACAGCATTACTTTAACTGACTTAAGTATTCTGCTCTGGTTCATAAGCCTTAATTAATTACTGTTGAACTATATAGAGTGCCAGAAGACCATTCACATGGTCTAATTATACAGAGTGTGACTTACCCTACTTTGTAGTTTCATTATAAACACCAGAAGGAAATGGTGAGGATATTTTATTTAAATAAGACAAAAAGCCTTCACGTTTTGCAAATGTTAAAATAATCCATAGGGATTTTTTTCAAAGCTCCTTGATGGTCATTAAGGTATAATAAAGGAGGGGGGGGTCATGTGCAGAGCTAGTAATTCTGCTATGTTGCTTTTTAAAAATCTGAACATCTAACATGTACTTGGATCTTAAAATGTCTAATTAAGAGTGTTTTTTGTTATTGTTTCTTTTTGTTGTTGCCCCCCTTTTTTTTTCATAAAGAAAAATCAAACTATTTTAATTATTTTTCCATTTTAGGTATTTTTTTAACTTCTCTCAAAAGTTCACCTTTAGAGGTTGAGACTTATGTGTTCAAAAGAGAAGCAGGGAAGATCATTTTGAGATCTTCAAATAATTGCTGGTTCAATCATTCATTAATCAGGATTTTCAGATTATAGTTATTGGGGCTAAAGTCATCCATTAACTGCAGTAGACTAACACTTGCGATGAAGTTGATCCTCAAAGTAGGAAATGCATGAGAATCAAGAGAATGGAAATCAACTACTGTCAGTTGTATAATAGCAAAAATATTTAAGGGTTGATATCAAATTACTAAACACTGGATGCTCAGAAAATATCAAATATTGAAAAAAGAATGGAGCTAGAAAAATGACATCAAACCAATTGCTATGCAATTACTCAAGGAATACTGAGGGAAAAGTCCTTGTATTGGGAAGCTATATGGAGACAAGATAGTAGCTAACCACTGAAGGCTAATCCTGTACCTAATGTACCTTTAATTTGTAATTTATAAATTTATTTACTAATTCATTAAATAGTCTATTAAATGTATATAATTTTCTAAACAGCATTTTTAAATCAATAAACATTTTATATCTCAGTAAAAACAAAACTTTGCAGCTTAGTGTGACATACTTTAAAACATCAAACATGTATGGATCCATACAGAAAAAAAGTCAAAACTAAATGTGTTTGAGGGATAAAAGTCACAGTTGTTTAAAGTAGGAATCATCTTAGGTTCACAGCAAACAGAGAGCTAAATCCATTACTCTTTCTACTACATATATAAACCAGTATATAATTATTGCACTTTATGTCTCAGAGGTGCCAGGCATCTCCAATTCCCACTGGTCATCTCTGAAAATCAGATCATCAATGCATAGCAGTGACAGCTGTGGGTGCTCAGAACTTCTAAAAATTAGACCATATACATCTCATAGTTGGCATTTCCTTTACCGAATGTAAATTTGAGGACTAAAATAAGTGCACAGTATAGTCCATGATATGGTGTGTAGAATGTCTTGTATAAAGTTTTTGCTATTCCAGGTTTTTGAGAGCCTGGTCTGGAAATTGTCTAATGGCTTCAGAACAACAGTCTCCTCTGGATATGAAAAACTCCTTTTCTGGAGCTCTTTGAGATTCAGAATAGTCCTTCGATGGTGTTTCTAAAATACATTTATTCCATGCAAGTTCCAGTGGCAGTGTTGTGCAGGGTCTTAAGGAATCTGGTTTTGGGTGTTCCACTGTTTTATTCTCTTGGTCTAGCTGAGCTTAAAAGTCACATTTAGCAAGATAACAATTTTATTCTGAAATTATCAATTGATTTGATATGATATTATGAAAAGAAATGTGAGTCATGGGATATTCACACAATCTCTTGCATGACCAGTTAGAAAAAAAACACTTAGTCTGTCACTCCAAATACAAATGAAACACACTATAAAATAGCACACACTGAAACTCTGACTTCACAAAATCATTTGCGGAGTTCCAACCAGGGGCGGCTCTAGAGCCCAGCAGGGGCACAGCACGCCGCGGGCCCCTTTCTGGGGGGGGCAGGCTGGGGCCAGTGGCCGCTGCGCAGTCATGCCTGGGGCGGGAGGTCCACGGGAGCGGCGGACGACCGACCTGAAGCCAGACTGCGGCGCTGTTCGCTGGGCTGGCTGGCTGGACGGCCCGCCCGCGCAGGGCGACAGGCTCAGCCGAACCGCCCGCCGAGCGCAGCCCCCCCCGCGCGGCCAGTCCAGTGAGCAGAGCCAGCAGACGACCCAGCTCCTCCGTGCCCGCAGCGCCCGCGTCATGTCCGCTCCGCCCCGGCGCTCCGGGCGGCATTGCTTGGGGCAGCCAAATTTGTAGAGCCGCCCCTGGTTCCAACGTAAAGTTATCAAAGAAAGCATTTACATTTTGTCCAGTGATAATCAATATTCATATATTGGAAGAATTTGGTCAGTGTTTTTGACTTCTATTATGAATGTTCTGCCATTAGTTGCTTTCAGTGGTATGAGCGGCACTATTTTCCTCAGACTAAAATCTGAAGGAAAGTATTCAGTGGTGTGAGTCACTGTGTATGCTGTTAGATTCAGTTCACATCAAACACTATTCCACATGACGTGGGCAACATTTTATGGACTCTTTGTGTGAGAGACTGTTTTTTCTCTTTCAAATGTAAGAATTTGTTTACATCTCAGTAAGCATGATACTGAATGTAAATAGGCTACAGGCAAAATCTAGCTGTTCCTACATTTAACTGTGTTTATAATTAAAACAATATTACCACAAATAATGTTTTTTTCCAGTGAATATTTTTTAGTCCTTTGTTCTAATATTCAAGAATAAGGTACTTGCGGGCTTCCCGTATTCTCTTTTTGTTTTCCTATTAGCTTATTATATCAGTCTGTGAACCCCCTTCCAGACCTTTATCCAATGGTTTCTTTATGGTAAGAAACAAATGCTTTTCTCCTTCTGTAACTGCATTGGCAGTCTGAAGACACTCAAGACAATCTGCCAAGGTCTGGGCCTACTGCAGCAGATTTGGCCTGGCTGCCCTTCTGTCCCAAATTTTAGTGAATGGCACTGTGACCTGGCACACAAATCCACTCAAATTTGGCCTAGCTGCCTCTCTGTCATGGAGGGTGAACTGGGCCAACTCCGCTGCTCTGGGCAGCTTCCCAGAAATCTGATGCCCTAGGCAACTGTCTACTTTGCCTATAGCCAGACCAGCCCCTGCTGCTTAGTGAAGGCTGAAGCTGGAATGACAAACAGGTTACAGGACAAAACTCAGTTAAAACATATAAAATATATAATGAGGTCTGGACTGTGTCTATAAGATCCATACATAGATGGGGCCCTCCAACATGTGGAAAGAGGCCCATTACATATGGAAGGGGACTTGGCCTCCTCTGTAATACTACAACATCTCCTCCTGACAAACGCCATGGAGGGTGTTCCATGAGTGTTGGGTTCTCTGCCATGGAAAATGTGCGGAGGTGGGGCAGGCCAGGGGTGGAGTTACATTGAACTCTCTCAAGTCCCAGAGGGCTTAGGCATAATTATCTTTCTCATATAACAGTATTATCTAGGCAGCTATATCTTCTATGTAGACGAAACTGGAGGCAACCATGGTCAAGAGAAATCTTTCATATTGCAGCTCCAATGGAGCCCCACCGCCAGGGAGACAGGTAGGGAAATGTTGAGGGGCATAGACAGTGAGGGGGAAGTGCAGATGGTTTCCTAAATCTGCGAAGTGTGGAGGAGACAAAAAGATTTGCAGTGGCTTCCCTAATGAGATAATTAGGAAGGATTTTAGAGGCGGGTGGAGGGAAGCTTCCTTGCAGAGATTTCCTCTCCCAGACCTCCTCCCAGTGGTTTTAATCATGGGAAGCATGGATGTGGTCCAAAGTAAGGAAGTTTAATAGTCTGTCCCAGAGCTACATGGGATCTGTCCTGGGTCTGGTTCTATTCAATATCTTCATAAATTATTTGGGTAATGGCATAGAGAGTACTCTTATAAAGCTTACAGACAATACCAAGTTGGGAGAGGGTTGCAAGCACTTTGGAGGACAGGATTAAAATTAAAAAGAAATTGAGAAACTGGAGAAATGGTCTGAAATAAATAGGATGAAATTAAATATGGATAAATGCAAAGTACTACACATCGGAAGGAATAATCAATAGCAATAGCAGGGGGTGGATCATTTGACGATTTCCTAGTCTGTTCATTCCCTCTGAAGCAACTGGCATTGGATGCTGTCGGAAGACAGGACACTGGGCTAGATGGACCTTTGATCTGACCCAGTATGGCCATTCTTATGTTCCTGAGCACAAATACAAAATGGGAAATGCCTGCCTAGGAAGGAGATCTGGGGTTATAGTGGATCACAAACTAAATATCAGTCAACAATGTGATACTGTTGCAAAAAAACCCAATCATTCTGGGATGTATTAACAGGAGTATTGTAGGCAAGACACTAGAAGTAATTCTTCTACTCTATTGAGCACTCGTAGGGCCTCAACTGTAGTACTGTGTCCAATTCTAAGCATCACATTTTGGAAAGATGTGGACAAATTGCCAAAAATCCAGCAGAGAGCAGCAAAAATGATTAAAGGTGTAGAAAATTTGACCTACAAGGAAAGATTGAAAAAATTGTGTTAAATATTTTCAAAGTTCAGTACAAGCACTAGTTATAATCTATCCAACTCTATCTCTTCTGTGAGATGGAGATAATAATTACTGGTAAATATTAATAATATACCCATTTCACAGAAGAGGAAATTTGTTCATAGAGAAGACACACAATTTGCCCATGGCACACAGTAAGGGCTTGGCTACACTTGCAAGTTACAGCGCGATAAAGGAACCCCAGGCACACTAGCTCACTACCCATCCACAATGGCAAAGCACGTAGAGTGCTTTGACTCCACGGCTACAGCGCTGCTGGTACTCCACCTCGGCAAGAGGAATAACGTTTGCTGTGCCTAGGCTACAATGCACAGGCGTCAGTGTGAACGAGGTGTTGCGTTACTGCTCTCTGATCGGCCTCCGGAAACGTCCCATAATCCCCTTAAATCAAGTGGCCACTCTTGTCATTGTTTTGAACTCCTGTAGGAATGGAGAAATGCCCTTTCAAAGCTCCGTTTCTGACAGCCGGCATGCAAGCCATTACTGTGGAATGCTATGTGTGAGAGAGAGAGAGAGAGGCAGGGGGGAGGGGGAAGTCTGCTGCTGTCTGAACTTACAAGACAGCATGCTAACATGTTCTCGGCCCCCCAAAACCACACTCTCTCTCCCTCCATCTACACACCATACACTCTCTGTCACACTCCACTCCCCCCTCCCATTTGAAAAGTACGTTGCAGCTAATTGCATGCTGGGATAGCTGCCCATAATGCACCACTCCGAATGCTGCTGCAAGTACCACAAATGTGGCCACACCAGTATGCTTGAAGCTGTCAGTGTGGACAGATTGCAGCATTTTCCCTACTGCACTCTACGAAGGCTGGTTTAACTCAAAGCGCTCTACATCTGCAAGTGTAGAACCAGTATTAGAACTCTGGAATTCTTATCTCACAACTCCATACTCTGTCCAGTAGCTTATATAGTCTCTTTTTCGTCATACAAAAGGTGTGCTACAAATTTCCTGGAAATGCTTTAGGGAAAATGGCAGAAATAGATTAAAAATGTTGTAAATCTTGTGGCATGCTTGAAAGCAGATTCTATTGTTTGTCCTGGCTTCTGTAAAAGTCACAGTTGTAGTTGCTCAACCAGTGGGATTTTTTTCCCCTCTGTGTCCCTGTCATATTTCTTTTCATTTTTATGCAACAGTTTTTTATGGAAATCAGTGATAGTTCAACTGAAGTGGAACTAAGATTTACTGTTTTTACATTCCATATCCCAAAAGGACTCTTTAGTGAAAACTAAAATAAATCAAACCATGGGCAATTCTGTTCAGAATTTTGCAGTATTTGCACATATCAAATATTTTATTTTTAGTGCACTTTAGTTTATATTAATAGGCAGAATGATCTGCAAACACAAAGGCCATTTTACATCTCTGCTTCAACCATTTATTTGAAGACAGGTGTAAAGGTGTAGAAAACTTGACCCACAAGTCTTTTAGCCATTGATTTCAATACTGTATTTTAGAGTTTATTTTAGGACAGATTTAAATTTTAGAGTGAGCTGCAAACAAAAAATGTTGACTCGCATTCCATCCTTAGCTTGAAACCAAGTTTATCTGCCGTTTACAAGTAACTGAATATAATGCAGAATAGTCCAAGGTGGAGAGGATTAACTAGAGAGAATTCTGTCACAGTTAGCTCTGACAAATCCATTATTTGGGTAAATTAGACCTGTTATCCCAATTATATAGAAAGAACCAATAATGTGTACAATCTGTTACTTGCTATTCCCACCCCGTCCCCCCAGTGGAATTTAACCCTTAAATGTTATTGATGATTTTATAATAGAAACTAATATATATGGCACCTTTACACAGCTCTGGAAGTGAAAAGGGGCCTTGAAGTGGCATAAATTACATTTACACCCACTTTAAAGCCCCTTTATGCTGCCCCAGTGGTGCACAGGGGGTGGGAGAAGGAGGTGTCTAAACATAAATGACAAACAGGCTCAAGTAGGTTTATCATTGACAAGGAATATGCATAATTTAAAATGTACTGCATGGAATATCTGGGGTGGGGTTTTTTTTTGTTCTAATAAAAATATAGAGATACACAGCCTTGTGAAATATAAGGAAAATAATGTAATATGAGTGGCTGAATATCAATGCAGCATGTGTTATTATAGACAAAATTTGCCACAGGGTATGTCTTCACTGCAATGTAAGCACAGGGTTAGTAAACTTCAAGTTAGCAGACCCTGGGTTTGTTAACTTAGGGCTTCAGGATCTACGCTCATTTGTAACCCTAGGTTAGGAATTGCTGAACCCTGGGTCCCAACCTGGGGCTCCAACATTGCGGGCCTAAGTCCAACCACTCATATTCCAGGCTTCCTAGTGCTCTCCCAAAATGCGGCTCCTCTAGCCCTTTGTTCATGGCACGGTGTGGAAAAACTTGACTGTCCAGAGGACAAAGAACGTCAGACTGTGGGATTGTGGAATACTTTTGGCAGATTTCCAAAGCATGAGTGCAGTGGGGCTGCGTCTACATTGCAAAGCAACAGGGCTTGAACCCTGGGCTTTGACTTGAGTCAGGTGCAGATCCTCCACCTGCATGGGATCCTGGGACCAAGCCCTGGGTTAGTGTGATTTGTGTGTAGACAGAAGTTAGGCTTGAGCCTGATTTCAAACCCTGGGTTTACATTGCAGGGTAGGCATACCCATCGCCTCATTTTAACATTCAATTGTGTACGCTCTTGTGGAAATTTTAATGTCGTTTTTTTCTTGTTTAGTTGCTCACGGAAGAAGAGCAAGGTTTTCTCCATTTATTTGGCTCTTTCTCTTTTTTTATTTGGTCCTATCTAACATAACTTAGGAATACTAGATTATAATGATTTGAAAATAAAAAATGTGATGCACACTGTAAAAATAGCTAGTGGCACATGATTACAAATACACAAGAATCACTTTTTATGAGTAAAGAGGGATCACATGTTCCATCTAAAAGCGATTCTTTACCATAGTGGAAGAAGAAGAATATTGACCATTTATAACTTCTTATTACTAGGCATGAATATTCCTTTCAAGAGACCAACCCAATAAAAATTTGCTCCAATGACCTGATACTATAAGCATCTTGCATGAACATCAGTTAGGCATTTTGCATTCAGACCCTATATAATAATAATTTATTATTGAGGAGTTAATACATAACATTAAAAACTGTTAATGTTTCATTTACTGGGCATTATATATATATAGGTATAAAATAGCCACTCAGAAAGCTCCACTTGTATGAGTTCTAAAGCAGTTTTGTCAACTTGATGCATCTTTTGCATTGTCGCAGATTGTTGTATAATAATTCACTAAATACAGTGAAAGTTTTACAATAGTAAATAGCCCTTTTTTAAGATAGCCAGTGCTTTGAATATATGGAGATACACCTATCTCATAGAGCTGGAAGGGACCTGAACCTAGCCCCTGCCTTCATTAACAGGACCAAATACTGATTTTACTCCAGATCCCTAAATAGCCCCCTCAAGAATTGAACACACAACTCTGGGTTTAGGAGCCCCATACTCAGACCCCTGAGCGATCTCTCCCCCAAATACTGCATATTACTTCATATCAAAGTACTATATAGTCTATTAATAATGCTAACAGATTGCACCACCAAGGAGACATTCTATATGTTCTGATACCATTTAACAAAGTTGGGGTGAAAAGTGTAGACCAGTGATTCTCAAACTATTGTACTGGTGACCCCTTTCACACAGCAAGCCTCTGAGTGTGATCCCTGCCTTATAAATTAAAAACACTTTTTTATATATTTAACACCATTATAAATGCTGGAGGCAAAGTGGGGTTTGGGGTGGAGGCTGATAACTTGTGACCCCCCCCCCATGTAATAACCTCATGACCCCCGAGGGGTCCCGATCCCCAGTTTCAGAACCCCGGTGTAGACTAACAACCAATGACGTCCACGCCCTGAGTGCTGACAAGACACATGACATTTAGTGAATGAGCAGAGGCAGTAGTGCTGCTCCCTGGGAGCCCCCTATCGAAAAAGTAAAGTAGACACAAATGTGATAAAAGAAAAACCTTGACACCAGCTGCTCTCTCTAGCACTGTCTCCTCTTAGCCCGCGGCCCTTTTCCCGCTGCTTCATCTTCTGGGTTTAGGGGACTCACTCGCTAGCTTAACTATTAACAGCGAGGGGAGTCGACAGAGAGTTTGCTGGGCGCCAGCAGAGCCGGGGCTGGCTGGGCTCCTGCCTTCACCCCGCACGGAGCGGTCAGTGCTGACTCCCAGCTGCGACCCGGGCGCGCTGCACATGACCTGGCTTTGGCTCCGACCGGCAGCAGCAGTCCCGGCGGCAGGGCTCGCTGAGGGCTAGTTCCCGGCTCGGCTGGACGCCGCTCGCTCGCTCGCTCTCCCCTGAGCCAGCCGCAGAGCCGCTGAGGGCAGAGAGGCGCTGGGTCTAGCGCCACGCCCGGGAGCGCGGTCGCCTGCTGCCTGGCGGGGCCGGGCGCTCCCTGTGCGCCCGCCGAGCCCCGGAGCCCGGGGAAAGGGGCCGCCTGCCCCCTCCCCGCTGCCCGGCTGCGAAGCCGCCAAGACGCCTCGCTTCTTGTACCGCGCCAAAGGCAGGATGGGCCGGCAGGGGCCGCGCGCGGGGCGCAGCGTGCAGAGGTCCCCGAGCCGGAGCAGCCTCTCCGCCTCCTTCGAGGCGCTCGCCGTCTACTTCCCCTGCATGAGCTCCCTGGAGGAGGAGGAGGACGATGGCGGTGAGGAGCCGGGCGCGGGGACGCCCCGGGCGGGCGGTTTAGCCAACTCCCAGGAGCGGTACGGGGGAGTCGCCGGCCCCGGCGCGGGATGCCCTGACCCCCGGGGTGACAGCCAGAGCTGGGGTGGTCCCCGGGGCAGGCGTGAGCTCAGGCAGCGCGCAGCGCCGTGCGCCGGGAGCTCCGGGTGGGGAGCGCGGTGCCATGCCCCGTGCTGGCCGGGGAGCGCTGGGCCGAGGGTGGGGGTTGGCCCTGTAACCCGCAAGCGGGGAAAAGTGTCACTTCGCTGTGTAAAGCGGTGGTTGGGCTCTTATGAGGCACTAACGTGCAAAACCAGCTCAGTGCTTAACAGTCAAGCTTCGTTTTTCCCCATTCAGATGAGCATAGTGCGAGGACCTCGACGGTAGATTGTTTCCCACTTTTAAATTGCTTCCTGTTTACATTTTGAACGCCCCCAAGTATATATAATTGAATCTGTTATGTGTTATTACAAATAATAATGCGCTCGGAATTCTTTGTGTTAAGAGTGTAATTAATGACACGCTGCTTTGTAAATCAGCACTGAGCTGTAATTTAGAAGAAGCCTTTTACATGGTCAATGAAACCGTTAAGAGTAATTTTGACATTAGATCATTTGCTAAGTATTATTTATACAGGAAAGTGTTCCTGGGTTTTTCGGTTTTATTTTCTTGAGTAAACTGTCTGGAGAGCAGTAAATACAGTCTTCTAAGACTCTGTTGGCAATATTGAGCTTGCCACCAGTTCTTACTCTGAAGTTAACACACCAGTTCCAAAACAGTTCCAGTCCGGTTTGAATAATTAAATACGGTCCCTGTTTAACATTTCCTTAGTAATTCATTCCATGGATGTAGGCAGAAGACCTAGTTTTAGAGCCAGATTCTGTAAATGCTGGCTCATGTAAATAATCTCCGTTCATGAAAGTAACCCCAGTTAATTCAGTAGGGCTACTAGCATAAATATGATTTACTTATGTGAGTTACAGGATCAGACCCTTACATGAAAAATACTGGAAATATATTTTTTCCAAATAACAGTAGTAAATTAATTCAACTCAGATTTGACTGTAGTTAAAATAGATAATTATAATGGAAAATTAGGAAAACTGAGCTACCTAATTAACACAGAACCTGAAAACAAAATTGTATCTTTTTATCATTTACCATTTGGAGTGTACGCATAGAAAATGTATGTACTAACGCATAATACCAAATTCTTGCTAGGCTACAAATGATTTTTCTTGAGCTCATGTTCTGAAAATTGACTTCAGAAAAAAAAATGGGCATTTTCATAATTTTACAGGTAGAACTATTTTAAATGTAATTGGCATTTATCACAAGGAATTTAAGGTTTATGTCTTCAGAAATAGTAATTAAAATATGCTCCAAAAATTTCTTGTTAAAAACATGCTGTTTTTAAAGCAATTAAATTACCATCAATTATGCTGAATGTATTTAGTTTTTCTTTTAAAAGAACATCTCTGTACATTTCAGAACAGTTATTCTTCCATTTTCTAGCATGGGTTACAATTATTATATGTATCCTGTCTCATCAACATGGTACTGTGCACCTAGTTATTTTATTTTGGCCTACTTACTTAGTTTCTCTAGGTAAATAATTACTATTCAGTAAGTGCCTTTGTGTGTTAAAAACTGATGATTGGTATTTTAATGAAATTTCAACCACCTTAAAGAACTTTTCCAGTGAATGGATAGTAAGTCAGTAGAGGAACAACTAGAATATCTAATTAAAAATTAATTGGCATATATACAGTCCTTCCTTTACTTACTTTGTAATATCAGTTTGTATATTTTCCCATCCGGGTTGTTTTTGACTCTCTATCAGAACAAAAAAAAATGTATGTACACTTTTCAGTGTTTTGTTAATCTCTAATAACTGATCATATTCAGAGTTCAACCATATATGACAATGATTCTCATGTAATTTAAATGAAAACATTGAAATATGTTTCCCACAGAATTTGTGTGAATTTGGGTTTCTTCTGCCTGATATTTTGGATACACATGAGGTTATAAAGGGAATGAAAAGGCGTGGAAGTCAAATTCATCTCTCAAACACACTCAGTGAATCTGTGCAAATAAACATTAGATGTATTTGATGGGCTCCAAGTAGCCTCTGCACACAGATCAGGATCTGCCATATTCTGACACATTTTATATCATTACTTTCATGTGCTGTCAGATCCCATAAGTAGGTGTGGTTTGATCCAAAGTGAGCAAACAACCTCTCCCCTCCATGATCTTTGTATGCAGTCATCTGAAAAGGCAGATCCCAAACTCATTTCATGAGTAAACTGTTCCAGCCCTGAGGTGAAATAACTGCTGCATGTGGTGCGTAGGCAAAAGATAGATGTCTCACCATATGAGCTTTTACAAAAATTTTCAGCTAAATCAGATATACTAGTACAAATGGAAAATCTGTCTTTCAGGACATTTGTGTGGATTTGTGAAACTGACTGGAGGACCTTTGGTCCATAAACCATTGAACTGAATACACATATATGTATTTTTACATCTGGAAAGATACAATGTGGATAATAATCTTCATTTTAGAAGTGATCAAAGTGTAAGTCAATCAAACTTATTAATAAGAGTTAAGCTACTATTTTTAATACCATGTTTGAGAGAACATAGCCCAATGGAAATTGATTATAGAAAGATTTAGTTCCTGACTCCCCATTACATCCAAGTTATGCTCAAATATAGTAGAGAAGGATGGACACAGGGCGCTCCCTGATTCAGAATCACTTGACCCTCAGTGCAAGTTAGGTCCTGCCCATAGGCAGAGAATTTATGACAGTGGACAATTGGGTGTAACAAAGCTTACTCTACTTTACCACATCCCCCCGTGCACCCAGCCTGTCTGCAAGAATGCCCCCAGGGGGTGGCAGTTGGGCATAGAAGGTGGTAGAGGTAACTCAGAATTCCCCTGCACAGGAAGAATTCTCCACTGGCAATCTTCAGCCACTTTAAGACTACTTTGCGCCACTTATCAGACTGGAAAAGCTAGCCCTTAGTCAATTTATGATGTAAATTGTATTGCTGAGATATAATGATTGTAACAATCATGAATAAGAGATAAGAAATTGAGCAACTTTTCCGGTATACAGAGTGCTTTATGTTTCCTAGTTGCCTCTATGTTGAAGAATCTGTGTGGACATTGAAGTTTCAGCCAGTTATTTATTCTGAATAACATTTTATTTCATTATTATGTTTATCTATGGTATGTATAGTAAAAAACATTATTAAGAAGCTAATTCTAGATTAGACAGCCAGGGTAGGGTGACCAGACAGCAAATGTGAAAAATCGGGACAGGGGGTGGGGGGTAATAGGAGCCTCTATAAGAAAAAGACCCAAAAATCGGGACTGTCCCTATAAAATCGGGACATCTGGTCACCCTAAGCCAGGGAGAAGTGTATGGTAGACACACACACATCAGTAGACATCCATATGGTATTAGAGAAAAGCCTGAGTCACATATAGATGCTATCAAAGGAATTTTTTTTAGCATTACTGTGTCACACTAACTGAAAGTTAAAGTTTATCCCCTACTGAAAGAAGTGTTTGATATTTGGAACAAAATTAAATCACATTTAGCATGGGGAAGGGTTTGGGTGACAATCTCCACCTGTCTAATCCAGCCACTTTTGAATATGAAATCCTGGCCCCATTGAAATGAATGGGAATTTTGACACTGACTTCATAGAACTCAGGAATTCACCCTGTGACTTGAGTTTGTGTGAGATTATTCCATGATGTAAAAATGGTGAGTTTGAGTTTTCTAAGCCTTTTCTGGGCTCTGGCAGAAGGAAGGCCTGATTTTCACTACCACAAGTAGCTACATACCACAGTGTGGACCCAGCCTGATTTTTACTGCAGTGTGTAACTTCACATATCTTACATGCCAGCAATGCCGCCATCAGTCTAGACAAGGCCTAAGTCAGGCACCGATGGTATGTGTGCTTCCATATCATAGAAATGTTACCTGACCTAGATAGAAAGCCAGCCCTTACCAACAACTGAAACATTTTCTAAATACCACTGAGATACACACAATGTTTGGGTAGGATTTGATCCTTCCCCATATAGGGACATGTTCATTGGTATACTCCACCTACTTTTTGCCATTTCATTAACCCAGGCCTGGTCTACACCTAACACTTAGGTTGATCTAATTACGTTGCTTAGGGCTGTGAACTAGTTAAGCCAACCTAAGCCCTGGTAGAGACACTGCTAGCGTAAAGGAAGAATTCATTCGTGGGGTGGATTAACTGCAGTGACAGAAAAACACCTTCCGCCACTGTAGCATGTCTGTGCTATTGCGCTCTATCAGAACAGCTGCAGCACCATAAATGTGCTGTAGTAATGTCTGTAGTGTAGACAAGCCCCCACTTTAACTGGCTGATCAGACCAGGTTTCGATTGTCAAAATGTGGCATAGGAACTGGAGTGCACCAGTGAATCTAGCCTGGTTAAGAGAAACACATTCTAACATAGTAAAAAGCGATTATTCTGATTAGGAGGCTGCGCCCCATTTTCCCCCCAGAAGCCCTCCCCATGCCTTCTTATCCTACACCCCTTTGGACTGGGGACCTCCTCCCCTTGCAACCTTTCCCAGAGGACCCAGGCATCTCCCTGCCTTCCCCCCCCCCCCCGCCCCCGCATGCCAGACCCTCCCCGTCGGAGTATAAGGGATTCAGCTTGGGCTTTGTTTTTTCATAAAAACACCCCACCCAGTCCCTTGCACTTGTTCATAAAAACACCCCACCCAGCCCCTTCCACTCTGAACTCCCAGCTTTTTGCAGTTTGGCTTTTTTCATAAAAACACCTTTACTTCCTCTTCTTAATAGTATTGTGATATTGGTGTATGATGTTAAAGAGCAGCTTGGCAAAGCTGCCTAGAAGATGCACTGAATCAGCAAAGCTCTCAGTTGCCTTGGACTTAGCCCCTCCATGGTCAGCGTCACCTGCTTTTACAGCTGTTCTGGCAGAGCTGGAGGTGATTTCAGGCAGCTTGTACGTGAGTCCTCATCCCCAAGTGGACTTAACCAACTGCAGTCAGATACCGTGGCGATGAGTGCGACATAAATGTCTAGATCTTCTTTAAAAAAATGCTGAAAAAAATGTGACTGAAACATAGCTTGCACATTCTGGGACCCAAGTCTACCAGGAAAACCAAGGTCGAAAATTAGAAAAGATCTGCAGGCAGGCTGACATTTACTAGACCTATTAGAGTCAGAGCCTAACGCAACCTGAATATTTGACTGAAGTGACTGAATGGAGCTTTAAAACTATTCCTCTTTTGACTTCGTTGAGTGTTTCCGATATAGTCAGAATAGTAAAACCCAATGGCACCATTGCTTCAGCTGGAGTTACAAATGTGTATCTGGAACTGTTTGAAAACATCTGCAGTCCCCACTATATTGTGAAACTTGCACTATATCTAGGAGAGTGTTTGGGACGAAACCTTGGCAGCAGGGGTCTGTTTAAATAATGTTCTTTGTGCTGGCTGGGGTCGTATAGATATTCATCTGTTATATCTCACCTGCAAAAATAGGCTTTAGGACTGTGTCTAATTTGTGTAATGTCAGTAATGTCATCCAACTGTTTGGCAAGATTTCTCTCATTAAGCCCTAACAGAGGGTGGTGAGTTATTTAAACATTCTCTACATTGCTCAAAAATGTGACACAGATCCTGCTGATAATGTGTATAATGGTCCTTTGCAACTCTAACAATAAACAAAAGTTGGGTAGAGATTGGTTTTACTGATTATTGCATGTTTCAAATGTATACTTTTCTAATATATGTAATAGTAATAAAACTGCAATAAAAACAATTTTTAAAAAGGCAGGATTTCTCCTAAATATGTACAACATTTACAGTTTACAGAAGTGTATTCTACCCAGGACACTACAGAATTCCTGTTAACATTAATGAGCAAATGAAGAGAGTATACCGCCTAAAATTATATGAATGCATTTAACAGCATAACCCAGAAATGCAATGATCTTAGTAGTTTTAACATAGACTATCTCTGAAGATGATCAGCTTTTGACCTCTCTAACTAGCAAAATTCAAGTCTGGGAGTTGAATGGTTTGAGTGATGGGGATATATATCTACTTCTCTAATCCTCGTATAGACTATATAAAATAAGAGTTTTAGTCAACAAAATTACTTGCTCTATTTTTTTTAGGGATTTTAATAGTTTGGGGTGGGCTTGATTCACCACTGCTTTGTACTTTGTGTAGTCTGTGCATACACAGTTCAAGGTGGATGTAAAATGGTACCATTCTAATATGGCAGCATTTTATACTCACTCTGCATAGGTGTAGATGATTATGCAAAGTACAAGGCAGTTGTGAATCAGGCCCATGGTGCATGAGGTTTGAGAACATTACTCTGACTCTGGACGATAGCCAGGGAGAGTTGCTGTGAGGAGTTGTGCTGTCTGTTCATATCCTATTATCAGGAATTGTACATTTGTAAAGAAAAGTAGATTAGGATAATTTAATAAGCCTACATTTGCCATCCACTTATTTTTCTGTCCTAACAGAAATAACCAACTTCTTGGGTTCCAGTGCATGGACCACTCAGTGCTGTAACAATATCAATAAAGTTAGCCATAGCTAGGTTAAAGTGTTTAGGAGTTAGTTAAAGACAAAAGATCAGAAGCTGTGATTATATTTAGTGTGTTTTGTATATTCCCAAATCAGCAGCTGTACTGGAATTTACTTTGCAGAGTGGTGAATTGAGGTTTACTCCTTGTAGCTTTGGGCAAAAATTTCAGAAAGTGTTCCATCATAAGTATTGTGGGTCTATCCTTGTTTCATTTTGGCCAAATAAGCAACTAAAGATTTAGCACAGATTATTTTTTTTTGGTATTAGTAGTATTTTATATTAGTGCCTTAATGCCAAGTACTTTTTCTGTACAACTATAAAACTTTATTCTTGGGTTATTCGCTGTTCCACTTAGATTTTCTTAGATAAATGATGATCACATGAAATATGAATTGCAACTATTATGGGTTTTATATTTGTTGTATCTTACAATGAGTCACTTAACAACAATAACAGTTTAATGGTGAAAATAGTAAGGTTTGAATTATCAGAGTAACAAGAGGCAAGACAGAGGGATATATTCTCCTTATGGGTGCACAGACATAACTGTCACTAATGCAAATACAAGTGAGTACAGAGAGGAAAAGAGAAAAGGAAGCTGCTCAGAAATACCCAGAAAAAATAAAGGTGTGGTGTTGTGCAGTTAAGAAGACAGACAGTCTCTTTTGAGACCATAAGACAACTCTAAATTGACTTCTGTTGAGCGCTTACCAATGATTCCTCATACAACTTTCTTTCAACCCCAATCAAGGGCTGGGGATGATGAGGGTGTTTAAAGTTATTCCAGATTAGGAACCTATAAACACACATAAAGGTTTAGGTTAGTTTTGGACTGGTAACTTCCGTGCAACAGCAATGTTCCTTCTTCCACTCAGCCATCACTCTGGCCTCTCATCTGAACTGAATCACTTGTTTCAGATAAAATGGATAGGGGAAAAGAAGAATATTTTAAAATGAGAAACCACAATAGCCACACTCAGAACAGCTGGTGCAATAGGTGCACATGTGCTGAGCCTTGAGCAGCTGTTGCTCTGATGATTCTTTTGCCTCTTCCATAATTTTGCAGTAAATCAAGTTGTGACATATGTGTTCATTCTTAATGTAAGTTTTGTTGAAGAGTCAAGGCAAATAGATTTAGAATTGTCACTCTTCCTTACATGATTAATAACAGTTAACGACAAGACCAAAAGACCATTCTGAAGGTGTATTATAGTGACCTTGTAGAATCATGCACAGTGGAAGTGTTCTATCCTGTTTGCATTAGAGAGTATAACAACACTGATTTGGGAATGATCAGTACTTGAATATAAACTGAACAAAAACTAACACTGAATGGGGAAAAGAACATTTTTTTTAAGAGTGTAATATCTCATAATGTGAAGAGTATGGGGTTTCCGATATTGTGAACCTTTAATGTGGCCTCCACTGTAATGCAATGTACAATAGATAAATGCCTGTTTGGTCATGTAGCTGTGTAAGAATATTCTTTTGTTCCTGTCATAGTAACTGGATTTTAGATCAATTCTGGACCAATGTTGGAAGTTGGCTGTCAACTTCCATTAGTTTAATCTAAATAATAAAACCAGTAGACACTTGGAACAGTACAAGCAGATATAAATGAAGTTGTCACCCTTTGCCCTTCATTTTTCAGATCTAATACAAAGCTCTTAGTTCTTGTATTTATGTTTATTGATATTGATGGATGTAATTAGTTTTGATGTAGCAAAAACTGATTTTGCTTTATTGGATGCTAAATTCATATGAGTGGCCAAAATTTTGCAGCAAAGTTAATTGTCCTATTATTCATCATATCACTGTAGTGATTAAAAGTAAAAGCCTTGGGCAGTATACAGGCTGAAGTCAGCTATTTATCCATAGATCAGGGCCAAGCAACTGGAATTCAAGCTTCCCTACACCCTTCGCTGGAATTAGAGATACTATAGCACCTCAGACATAACTTGGAATAACCACCTCTAGTCATGAAAGAGGGAAGTTCACTCTCTATGCCGCTTCAGTACTTAGCCTTGACAAAAAAGCTATCAACAAGTGTGGCACCTGGAGAATAGATTATAATCCCTAATGTCAAATCACTACACCCAAATTCTACTTTATTCGTTTTTTCTTCTTTATCTGTCTGTCTCAGTATCTAAAATTAAAATAGAACATATGTAAGCACTGATGTCTACATTTAGTATAGAGATAGAAAGGACAAAATATTTGTAAGTACACTCAATTGTATATGTAATAAATCTAATTACCTTTGTGAGTTGAATATATTTCAAGGGTTTTTATGTTCTCGTTCTCTCAAAGCTGGCATAAAAAACAGCAACTCGTAGAACCAATATATTTAAAAAGATATACAATATCACAGTCTGCTGATTGTTGTGTCAAAGTGTCTGTTGCTCAAATATATGTGCACAATATTTTTAATATATATTTGTATATTCCTACTTTGGCATCCTTCTATAATGTGTATTGTCTATATTATTGCCCTCTAAGTAAATCTATTTATTATAGTGAGATACCACTAAGTGTTTTGGTCTGTTTTTACAGAAGCCGGTGGTAAGAAGCTGCGGAGCACTGTCCAGAGAAGCACAGAGACTGGGCTGGCTGTGGAAATGAGAAACTGGATGACACGTCAGGCCAGCCGGGAATCTACAGATGGCAGCATGAACAGCTACAGTTCTGAGGGAAAGTGAGTAAGGTTGACTGGTTATGATGTTCTTGTCTTATGTTTCTCCACTAAACTAGTCCTATAAAAAAACAGGAGCTGAATCCTAAAGTCCATACTCAGGGCAGAACTCCCATTTAAATCAGTTTGCTTGTGGGAGGTTTTCCGAGTAAAAACAATGTCTAAAATAGCAGAGTCCTGTGGCACCTTATAGACTAACAGATGTATTGGAGCATGAGCTTTCGTGGGTGAATACCCACTTCGTCGGATGCATGTCTAAAATGTTCTTCTATGATCTGTATATGGAGGAATCTCCTACCGCCTATGTGTCAGTTGTTAGTGTCACTTTGCAGCACCATCACTAAGACCTGCAGATAGTTCTCAGTCGGTATAGGATCTGAGTGTACAGGTTGGGAGGAATACAGATGGGTGTACTAAGTGCATCGTACCTCTTGTAACCTGGTGGAGAATCTGCCATTAGGAGTCTTTCTATTCTGTGAAACCTACTTCAGGCAGAGGACCTCTAGCACATCTTCTATGATCCACACATTCTATAATCTGAACCTACTTCTTTTTCCAAATACCCCTGCCTATACTGACACAACCTGTTAGAAAGTCATCAGGGTGACCCTTTGTGTGTTTTTGCATGGGCAAGAGTAAAGATTTGGCCCTATGGTTTTAACTTCCTACACTTTGCTTTTTCAAGAGGGCCCAAGTTAAATAATTCTTTAAATAAAATCTGCACAAATAGTTTACACAAATGTCTTACAAAGTATGGTTTATGTGAATGTGGTATACTCTACCAAGCAATATACTCTACAGAGCTTGTTGTATCAAAGTACATAATTTTTATGTGGCTAGAGCTGTGAAAATAATTTGTAATGAATAATTAATTTGACCCATTTTTCCTGTTTTTTCTGTTCATAAATCATCCACAGAAAGATTGTGTCAAAAGTATTAGTTATTAACCAGATAATTTCTGTGACTAATTTTTGGTCTGTAGTTGTTCACGGGCAAATTTTAGTATATGAAATATGAGTTCTTTTGTTTAATTATATAAGCCTTATGGTGCATTTCTCTTCCCTGATTAGATAAGAAGAGTTTTCAGGTGCAAATACACATGCATGTGATTCTGAAAATTGTTTCCATGAATATTTGCATGCTCAATTAAAGTTCACTATTTCACCAAACATTTCTGACATTACTTGCATTCATTTGCTTGAGTATTTGTAGAAAGCAAACACAGTCAAAGTGAGTTCATTTAAAAATGTAAACAAATATTTGCCAAAAACTTTACTTCAATGCAACTGCTCGCATGCTTCAGGTTAAATATGTGCTTAAGTACCTTGTGGAATCCACGCCCTTATTAATACCGCAGGAATTAACAATATCTTTGATGTAACAAAAAAGGAGTAAGATGGAGAAATGTCATAATGGAGGAAAGAACATGAGAATTAGATCATCCTAATCAACTGTGTACTGGAGCCTGAGTTGCCATTGGTTGAGGTTGTTAAAAAGAGCTTGCAAACTGGTAATTTAAACTGTTCTGTTTCCTTTAGTCTGATCTTCCCAGGTGTGCGCTTGGCCTCTGACAGCCAATTCAGTGATTTTCTAGATGGACTTGGCCCTGCCCAGCTAGTAGGACGCCAAACACTGGCGACACCATCTATGGGTAAGAATTCATGTCTTGCAGTTTCAGCATAATCTTTGTGATCTAGTAATTAAAGAACAGTAATAGGGATCAAGAGAGCTGAGTTCTAGTTCTAGCCATGCCATGGACTTGTTGTGTGATCTTGAACAAGTCACCAAATGCCAAATTTTCAGAAGTGTCTTCTACCTATCACGACCTCATCTTCAGATGAAATTGGTTATTGTCAATGCTCAACAGCTCTGAAATCAGGACCTAGGTGACTAAAGTTACTTACTGAAATATTCAGATACTCAAAACTAGAGGTGTGGTTTTGAAAATTCGGTCCTTAATCTCTCTGTACCTAAGTTTCCCATCTGTAAAATGGGGATATTATTACTTACCCACTGGTATGAGCAGCTGGAGATTGTCAAGTGAAAAGTGCTATTTAAATGCAAACATTTGTAGTTATTGTTCATATAATCTTTAAATGTACAAACATCTTTCAATGCATATTTTTTTAAACTAGAAGCATGATGCAAATAGATTGCAACAGCTTTACAAATGTATTTTAATGGCTCTTTTAGTGACTCTTAGCTCACTGAAGTGTATGTAAAGGGGAAACGAAATTTAATTTGGATTAGGGGAGAGAAACCAAGATGAGAATATTATCTGTAGTGGGTTTTGTACTATACAGGACCTCAAATAGCAGTGGGAAAAAATCTTTTAAAAGTATCTATTATAGTTAATTCCTTATTGACTTTGTTGGTGTTATGTGAAAGAAAGAAGATGTCATACATTAATTCCATAACATGTCACTAGTTTATACATGATTGGATGTTCTTGAATTGCAATGTCTCAACATTTTCCTCTCCCAGGTGATATCCAGGTAGGAATGATGGACAAAAAAGGACAGTTGGAGGTAGAAATAATACGAGCTCGTGGCCTTGTTGTAAAACCAGGTTCAAAGACACTGCCAGGTAAGAAAAGAAGAACACATTTATGTGAATAGGAATACCTTCTAACACACTAAGTTTTGTCTGCAGAAAAATTTCTGAGGCTTCACTGTTCAAGTTGAGTGAAATCTATTAACAAATAGCCAATAGCAGTGGGTTATAGCATTGGTTGTACATTGCAAAGTAAAAATGTACTGACCTGTACATGTACATAAAAAGATTTCATTTCAGCCCCAACGTCCGGAAAAAATGTTAACAGCGAATGTTTTTGGTGGTGCTGTGCTCTGGGCTCGCAGTAAAGGACTACAGCTATTTTAATAACAGCAAATGCCTCCTTGGCTATAGGGAAGGGAAAGGAAGCATGTGTTGAAGATGTGACATAAGTAATTTAAGGGAGAGGAGGAAGTTAACAAAATGCTTGGAACAGATACATAACTTAGAAAGCAGACAGATACTTGATGTTTATTTTCTTCTCTTTTTACAATATATTGTCCTACTATGTTAGTATACAGTGTTGAATGAAGGGGACAATCCAGTGACATGTTTAGCAAGTTCTTCTGTCAAAATAGAAATCAGTTTAGAATCTTTCTCTCCACAGCTTTTTGTCTTGCAGATTATTTGAAAGCATAAACTACTTGAGGCTTGACCCAAAGCCCATTGAAATATGTGTCCTTTATTTACTTAAGGGGCTTTGGATCAGTTTTGTGGCACATACTGTTCATTGAAGAAATGTTTGATTTTTTTCAGTTAAAAAACTGAATTGATTCATAAAGTAGACAGTACCAAAAGAGAGATAAATATAGAGAAGGTTTGTAATCTGATAGACATGAATATGTTACATAAGGATAAAGGTTCATAGTTACTGAATACTATATTTGAGCACTTGTTTAATTAAGGTATTTATCTACTAAATGACAGGACTCAGCAAAAGGCGATAGAACATTGCAGCTAGCTTGCAAAATCTGGATTAGCCTTTCACTTACTCTTCTTCATTTCTTCCCCTCTAAGCACCATATGTAAAGGTGTATCTATTAGAAAATGGAGCCTGCATAGCCAAAAAGAAAACAAAGGTAGCAAGAAAAACGCTTGAACCTCTTTATCAGCAACTTTTGTCATTTGAAGACAGCCCCCAAGGAAAAGTTTTACAGGTAATTTACATCAATATTCTTGTCTATCTGAAAATGTGTCACTTGTACAATTCTCACTGAATGAGCCCAAGACTTCCTTCCATGCCTCGTTCTACGAGTCCTGTTATTTCAAAGCCTTGCTGAGCAGATGGCTACCATAGCAATGACTTATGCTCTATTGATGATTAGCCAGTAAGAGGTGCTGCATGAACACTGATCAGGACACGCAGGCAAATGAGAACAGGCACAGGGATGGATTTAATTGTAAGGCCACAATTTTATTAACCTTTAATATCGAAGTGGGGTGTTATCTTCCCCATCTCCCTGTACTAGGCCTTTAACTGGGTCCAGTGTGGGGTTTACAGGGCTCCTATCAGATATTCCTTAACACAGGGTAGACTTTCCACTGCTTACCCCTATGGTTCAGCTCACTTTGCTGAATCATCTCACCCTCCCCTCTTGTAAAGGGGACAGAAGATACCAAAAAGTCTTCAAAGTCTGCAAAGTCTTCAGGTCTCCCCTTTTCCCATAGGTCTGAGATTCACCAACGAAATCCCAGTTCTCTGATTTCTAGTCATTGGCCCGTTTGGCCTTTTATCTGCACTGTACAGTGGTTGCAAGTTGTGATGAACTAAACATTCATACACATTTCTAACTCCTGTTCCTGTGTAACCTGACTGTGTCTCCATGATGCTATAAGGAAAGTGAAAAAAACCTAATAAGCCTCAGCCAGTTGGACACAGACAGGGAAAAAAATCCTTCCTGACCTCTAAAACAGTTCCATGGCATCCTAGAAACACAGTTCCTATATTATATAACTACTGGGAGGGCAGGTGGGCTCAGCTAAAATGGAGCAAGAGGCTCAAGAAACCCTGGACCCTTGTTGAGATTAATGATTGTGGGGAGCAAGGAACCAGTCTATTCCCATCTCCCTCTGGCTGGGCAGTAGGTGGTGGAGTGCTCAGGGAGAGGGGGGATCTAGCTCTCGGTATATTCCCTCTTCCATTCCAAAGCTGTCCAGCACTTTGTGGATTCAGCCACCTATTAAACTGTGTGGGTGGCATTAGTACAAGCATATTTTGGATGTATTTGGATGATAAATGGGCTCATTTCACACTGGGTCTCAATCTTTTAGTTCTTATTTAACATGATTAAATAGGTTTACAGCCCAGAGGACTTCTATGGCTGCACCACTATAGCAGAACCAGGGCTAGACCATGCCAAAAGTCCAACAGACCATCTTTCTTTAGGGTTGTTGTTTGTGAATAGGTAACTGGTTACATCTGAAGAATTGGTTGCATCAGATCACAGCTTTCATATTTGTTGCTGAAACGTCTCTATCTTTTGTTTCCTTTACCAACAGATAATTGTTTGGGGAGACTATGGACGTATGGATCACAAATCTTTTATGGGAGTGGCACAGATACTTTTAGATGAACTGGACTTGTCAAATATGGTGATTGGATGGTTCAAACTTTTCCCCCCTTCCTCCTTAGTAGATCCAACTTTGGCTCCTCTGACTAGAAGAGCTTCCCAGTCATCTCTTGAAAGTTCAACAGGACCTTCTTATGCTCGCTCATAGCAGCTGTGAAACTGTTGTCATAGCAACCAGCGTTACAAAAAAAAATTACAGGTCGCAAACCCTGGTAACACTGCATGCTTAATGTTGTGTCTTCTGAGCCTGTTTCTAGGGCTACCAAGCGATCCTGTGTTCTCAGAGGAAGTTGCACACATTGTGCACTAAGGAAGGCCCTCAGGTGAAAGAGTGGAGCTGTAAAGAACTAACAGGTTTGGAGATCAGTGACACTTAAATTTTGGTCCAATCTGAAGCCATGGATTAAACTAAAAGAATCAATGTGTTTCATGCAACAAAAGTCCTTTTCAATGGCATATCTATTTTGTTGCTCCCTTTTAATTGCCCCTACCCCAAGCCTGGTTATGCCACAGAAATGGAGCTACACTCCTCCCCTATGAAGCCATGTTACAAGTCAGTGGAATAGTAGACATCAGAAGAACAACAGAAGAATGTAAGACCATCGAAAAAGAAAAGTCAGCTGTCATATGGAACAAAGACCAGAGAAAACTGTTTGTACTAGAATGCTTTAAAAGTTATAGTGGCAGGCTTCATAACTCCAGCTATCGCTACAGTGAAACCCCAGATATGAAGGAGTCTTTGAAAAATAAAATTCTTTGGATAAACTGTACTGTATGAAATTAAAGAAACTTTTTTGCATGGACACAGATTTAGCTGAACACTTAAATTATTTTCTTGGGGCTGCAACTTGCAAAAAAAGAATAAATCAGCCATTTTCAACAATTTATATTATTTTTAAAAGTAAATTTCACTAGTGCATGGTTTTAAAGGGGAGAGAATGCAACAGGGTGATACAAAGACACCATGTTTATCATTCTTTAAACCAATCATGATCTGTGTTTTTGCAGACAGATATTAAAAATAAAAGATAATTTCTAGCTAATATTTAAAATTCTGTTTATGTGACAAGAAATAAGTGTAATATATTAAATTTATTTAAATGTAAAAGGTACAAGCCTTGTAAAGTTCAACATTATGTGCAAATTGTACACTTCTTCCTCCTTTCTCTCTCTTCTGAATCTTCCTTTGGCTCTTTTTCTCCCTCTTATTTTCCAGGATGATCCATTATATCCTAAAACTGCTACCTTTTGACTTATTACTTGCTTATGCCCCATATTTGGTTCAGAGTTGCAGATTGTTTTGCATTTCTGAATTCTTGGTCAAAAATATTGTTTAAGAGCTTACTTTTTTCAAGCATGTTGAAAAGGATTTTGCAACATGGCTTGGGATTCATTAAAGTAATTCAGCATGTATTTGATAAAGAAGATATTTGAACTTTTTGCAATTAATTGTACAGTGCATGGTAACTTATTTTCATTTTTTTCTCACCTGCAAATTGAATTCTACAGCAAAAATACTGGAATAATGTGGCCATTGTAATATGTCTTCAATAAATTTGTTTTCAGCACCAGCATCATTCATTCAAGGGTTGAACTATAATTTCTTGAAGGTTTTGGAGAGAGAAAAAAAATGAACCAAATGTTTGATTTTTAGGAACTAAATTTCAGCAGTTTCATTTGCACTGAGACAAACAAATTGCTACATATTTGGAGTCATGATAACCAACAAAGATTATTAATTCTTCATAACTCTTCTGCTGTAAAGTTCAGTTTTTCATGGTCTATATTTGTGATGGTAACAATGTAATTAGTGAACATCGGTCTGCCATAAAAATGTCAAACTTTGATTTGTAGTTGCCTTAAAGAAAGTAGAAGATGTACCATCGAACAGTTATTTGACACCATCATCACAAGCCTAAATGCAAAGTCAACAGATTATAAAATATCTGTCGCCATGTAGTAGGCATTTACTACCATTGGGTGGGGCTGCAAGTCTAGATTGCGCATTCACTTCTCATATTTAAAGGGAAGGTAACTGGCTAACATTTAATGATAAACTTTCTCTTTTTTTCTTGGTCTTTATATGCCTTTAATACATAATTATTATTTAATGGTGAAAACTTGCAATAATTTTAGAAATACACATTGCATTTAACTTTAAATTAAGGCCATGCACACCGAATTATTCTGATTTTGTTTGAAAATCTATTAATGGTGCCCATCAGAAAACTGTCCATGTTTCATAAAAGTAACAACAGTATCACTTTATATGCCTTTTCCTTTATGTGGTGCAATATGATACACATCAAGACTGTGTCTTGTCATTCTGAGATTATATGATGGATGAATGTTAAGTTAATGAACAGACCGGTAAAACTATGTTTATTGAAATAATTTAGACACCTGTGTACCAGCAACAAATAAATGCTAAAGACATACAGTCTACGATATCCCCCAGAATTAAAAAAAGTACAAAACTGTTTTCCTAATACTATCAGATGCAGTCACACATTCTTTTATGCATATGCCTCTATAAATTATTTCTAATTTTGAAAAGGAGGATACGACCATATGGAAGGATTGTACATACTTGCATTATGCAGTATTTATTTTAAAATTTAATGTAATTTTTTTAATTGTCACACATCTGCAACTCTACTTATGATTTAGTCATGTAAATAGCACTATTCCAGTGATCACTGCTGTCTTGTACATAGTACGTTTTAAAAGTTAAAGGGAATTACAGTTGGGGAAAAAAGGGCAGATTAGGCCTGTAATGAACACCAACTAATGTAAATCAAATTCATTCTGGTGATGGTATTTAACACTTTAAATAAAATGTTTTCTTTACAGAATTGGTATGTGATGCTTTGTTTCTTTCCTAAGTGGAATGACTTGCACCATTCTTTAAAAGAAGTTGTGATCTTCATAGAGCATCACACAGGAAAACAAAAGAATAATGTAGCTTTCATTTTCAGAACCACAATGATGTAAATGAAATACAATTCTCAATACTGCAGCAATACGGCAGTGCTCTCATTGCAAGAAATAGAGGTTTTCTTCAGTTATTGTACTGTAATATTACACTGTCAAAAATTAAACTTCTAAGGACAACATTCTGCTCCACCCCTAAATGCAGGAGAAAACCAGTCCAGTTTTGCAGCATGGGATGAGGCAGCACAGGTCAACCTGGCACAAGCCCCCACACACCCTCTGTGCCACATTGCAGGCTCTGAGGGCACGGCTACACTTGCAGATGTAGAGCACTGCGAGTTAAACCAGCCCTCGGAGAGCACAACAGGGAAAGCGCTGCCGAGTGTCCACACTGTCAGATTCAAGCGCACTGGTGTGGCCACATTAACAGCTCTTGCAACACCACAGAGAGCAGTGCATTGTGGTAGCTATCTCAGCATGCATGTGGCTGCAATGTGCTTTTCAAATGGGGGGAGGAGGGTGGAGTGTGACAGGGACTGTGTTGTGTGTATGTGGGGGGAGAGAGAGTGGGTTTTTGGGGGGGGCTGAGAGCAAGGGCGGCTCCAGGCACCAGCGCAGCAAGCACGTGCCTGGGGCAGCAAGCCATGGGGCGGGGGCGGTGTGCCAGTTGCCATGAAGGCGGCAGTTAGGCTGCCTTCGGCGGCATGCCTGCGGGAGGTCTGCCAGTCCCGCGGTTTTGGCAGCCATTCGGCGGCAGGTACACTGAAGGCGCGGGACCTGCAGACCTCCCGCAGGCATGCTGCCGAATGTGCGTTACCAGCAGACCTTCTCAGGCATGCCACCTGACTGCCATGCTTGGGGTGGCAAAATACATAGAGCCGCCCCTGGCTCAGAGCATGTCAGCATGCTGTCTTGTAAGTTTAGACAGCAGCAGCCCCCTCTCCCCCTCCTCCCCTGCTTCGCTGTCATACACACTCACAGCAGCAACATTCCGCACTAATGGTTGCTTTGTCCCAGAGCAGATAAGCATGCCGGCTGTCAGAAACAGAACTTTGAAAGGGGATAGCCGCATTCCTACAGCTGAGTTCAAAGCAATGACAAGAGTGACCACTTCACTTAAGGGAATTATGGGACATTTCTGGAGGCCGATCAAAGTGCAGCAAGCGTTATATTTCTCATGGAGGTGTTACCAGGAGCGCTCCAGCTGCAGAGTCCAGGCACTCTAAATGCCTTGCCAGTGTAGACGGGTCATAAGTTAGGGTGCCTGGGGCTGCTTTAATGCGCTCTAACTTGCAAGTGTAGCCCAACCCTGAGTGGCAGTGTGCAGCAGTTTGAGAACTGGGAGGAGAGTGCTGCCAGTGCTTCCTTAGCTATGCAGAGCTATTGGCCAAACTCCTCTGAAAAGGGGAAGCATAGAGCTGAGCTGGACAGTACTGCAGCCCTGAGCCTGCAGTACTAACACTGGAGCAGCGCTGAGTGGCTCGGGGAGGGGAAGTCTCTTCCTGGATCCCTTTACAGAACCACAGTACAAAGGCTGTTTGTTCAGGCTTTGGCCAAAATTCAAGTGTTTTGCTCTAAGAAGTTCTGTAGTGTATCTGCTACTTTTCACTAATGAATGACTAAAGGGAGTCATTTTAGATTCAATATAGCAGTAAAGCATCCATCCAGCTTTCAGATCATGAATGCCTAGCAAAGATTGTTTAGTAGGAACTGAACAATGTTGCACTTTACTGGGCACTACACTATGTAGGTATAAATACCAATGAAATCTTTATGAATTTACACATTAGTTTCCAGGCTACATCTCTCGACGCGTGAGCACTACATTCAGAATATATGTTGTTATGCCGGAGGGTGTTGGAACCTGCCAGCAAGTGTATGTGATTTATGGGCAATCATAGACCTTGCTGAAGCTGAGGCATGTGCTTGCTGCCCTTCATTCTGGCTAAATGAAAAAAGCAATTAAGCACCTTTGTGAAGTAAGATGGCTGAAATAATAGAAGCTGAAATCAGAGGCTACATGGAAGGCCTGAACAAGGACTAACTTGTGCATAAGAGGGGTTTCCCTGGGAACTGATTGCAATGCAGGGGGTTAAGGCATTCCTTGGCTCGCAGCTGTGTGTGCCTGTATCAGAAGCAGAATGCTAGGAGAAAGTAGCCAACTAGCTGGCTAAGCGTTGAAGAAGAAGAAGCATTTGAATGAATCATTTCTTCCAATCCATGCAAGTGCCTGTGCATTTATTTTGCCATGCAAGAGATGTTCCACATTTAGTAACTATTAATAGAGTAGCAAAGAGTCCTGTGGCACCTTATAGACTAACAGACGTATTGGAGCATGAGCTTTCATGCGTGAATACCCACTTCGTCGGCTGCATGTAGACGAAGTGGGTATTCACCCATGAAAGCTCATGCTCCAATACGTCTGTTAGTCTATAAGGTGCCACAGGACTCTTTGCTGCTTTTACAGATCCAGACTAACACGGCTACCCCTCTGATACTATTAATAGAGTGAAGGAGCCATGATCCTGCCAGCAATTGCCTACATAGTTTAAACATCCTTCAGCTGAAGAAGTCCTATCTGAACTGCCTGCATCATTATTAACTTTGGCCTCAACCAACTAGTAACCAATTGACTGAGGGGATAAGGACCGGTGGCAATGCTACCATTGGGAATTACTGAACCACTGCCCCTCTCCCTGAGTCCAGCCACGCACAGAAAGGGAAAGTAAAGCATGATAAAGTAAATGTACCTTCATTCAGCTCCATTAATTTAATCATGTAGAGTTTGCTGATGAAAGCTCTGTGCAAGTCAGTTGTGTCCTTATGTGTATTTGGCATTTTACTAAGATACAAAGACACCATTGGACTTTAGGGAGGGCACCTGCAGTGCTGTAAAAAGCCCTGTAACTCTAACAGAGGACTAAGGAGGCACAGTCAGAAGTGCCTGTCCTTAATAACAGCATCTGCAACTATTGGTGATGTGCTGAGGATGAAATGGTAGATGAAGGCGCCAGTGATACTAAGTTCACCGTTACCCATTAGGATGACTCTCCAAGGAGGGTTAAACTTAGGGATGGTAGACGCAGATTCATCTAAATGGCTTTTGGCAAATGCACAGGCACTTGCATGGATTGGAAGAAATGATTCATTCAAATGCTTCTTCTTCTTCAATGCTTAGCCAGCTAGTTGGCTGTAGTGATCGTTCACTATTTGTTGCATTCCTGAGCAACTGCAAAGGCTTGCCGGCCTGAGAGTCCAACATTGGAACAGACTTGATGAACCCATGTAATGGGGGGGGGGGCGCTGGGTCGCCTCCACCCCTCAGTTGGTGGAATTTTATCCTGGATGCTACAAGCCACCCGGAGAATGGCGTTTGCTGGAACGTCTTGTGGCATCCTTGCAACATGTCTGAAACGTGTAAGGCACCGCCTGTGGACAATGGCCCCAGTAGTCTGCAAACCCGAATGACCATAAACATCTGCATTACAGATGAAGTCATTCCACTTTATGCCCAATATCTGACATTGCCATTTTGTGTGGAAAGTCTTCCAGTTTTGTCCAGTCTGCGTGGCATAGTGTCCATGTTTTGCAGCCGTACAAAAGTATGGGAAGGACACAGCTTGAATAAATCCTGAACTTGGTTGTCATACTACAATGATGTTGATTCCATATCCGTTGTAAATGGCCCAGGGCAGATGCTGCGATGCCAATCTGATGGAGATCCTCCATGTGAGAATTGGAGGAGCTGCTAAGTATAGAACTGAGATAGCAAAAGCTGTAAACTGATTTGGCTGTTTCATTGTTAAAAGAGATTGGAGTCGCAGGTGGGCCTGGGCTTAAATTTTTCCATTTTTGTCTTTGACCATAAAACATGGAGACCAATCTTAGCTGACTCCTTCTCCATATGCTGGAGTGTCTCCATATGCTGTCGGGGCTCTGTAATAAAAGATCATCATCAGCGTAGTCAAGGTCTGTGAATGAGCGATCATCAGTCTCAATGCCGATAGACCTGATGGAATGCTGCATTATGAAATCCATTGCCCAGTAAAAGAGTTCAGGGGCCAAAACACAACTCTGTCTAATACCAGATTTAAAAGGCACTGACATCTGGTACCCCAGATGAACATGGGCAGTATCACCTTAGTACAAATAAATAAGTATAAATAATAAAAATATAATTGCTGTCTGCCTGCGATTTTTGTTGGGCAATTATCACAATTATGGCATCGAGGCTATTAACGCTGTACTAAACTCGCCTTTTAACTAACATAAAGCTGTTCTGTGGTTACATTTCAGTCTTAAAACATGTAGAATATAGTGAAGTTAATTCAAAACAGCCTAATTCTTACCTTAGAACAGCTGTTAGCTGAGTTTCTTTCTGGGAGGGAGTCTGGGTGCAGGAGGGGTCCCCTTGGCCCCAGCCTGCAGCCCCCTCCTGCATCCCAAACCCATAATCCCTGGCCCCCCACCCCTGAGCCCACACCCCCAGCTGGAGCCCTTAACTGCCCCCCCAACCCTCTGCCCCAGCCTGGAACTCTGTCCCGCTCCCTGAACCCTTCATTTATGGCCACACCCAGAGCCCACACCCCCAGCCCAGAGCTCACACCCCTCCCACACCCCCACACCCCTATCCCAGCCCAGAGCCCTCTCCCACACCCCAAACCCCTCATCCCTGAGCCCACACCCCCAGCCAGAGCCCTCCCACCCCTCCCACACTCCAATCCCCTGCCCCAGCCTGGTGAAAGTGAGTGAGGGTGTGGGAGAGCGAGGGATGGGGGAAGGAAGCGAACAGGGGGTGGGGCCTCAGAGAAGGGGCACAGCAGGGGCAGGGCTTCAAGGCAGGAGGCGGGTGGGTTTTGTGCCATTAGAAAGTTGGCAACCCTAGGTGCAATGGACAAACACTTGGTCAGCAAGATGGAGAGGAGGAAAGGCCTTGGGAAGAAAGGCAGCTGTAAATCTTAGTGGGCTTAAGACTGGAACAAGGGTGAACTGTCTCAAATTGGTTTGCAGCTGAAGGCAGTGACTGGCAACGACATCACTTGTTTGTTAAACATGAATTATGAATTTGAAGGTGTTGTCAGCCCTACCTGGTGCACACCGCAATCAGGCTGTTTACCGTAAGTATACTCATCACATGCTTATGAATACTTTGTTAGTGTATTGGGTGCAGTAGCTGCTTATTTTTAGGCTGTTTAGAACAATTTTATAAATTAGTCATTTGGCCTTTGGGTTTAATAAGAAAAATTATGTTTAAATTGGTGTCTGGTGGTTTCCCATATTAATAATTGCCAATATTAATAACAATTCCAACAAGCATCTATCAAAATGGGCCATTTATTTGAGTGTCTAACTTTGGCCACCCAGCTTTGATGATTAAAAGAACTAGTAAGCCTGGGTCCCATGACTCTTGGGCCTGTAATGTGCATGGTTGACCAACTATTTTGAACCTTTTTTAAAAAAATGAGCTGTCCGTGTTTAACCCTCACATTCCATCCCCCAGCAGTGGGGTGATAGTTACTATTCGGGTTGTTCGCTCACACGGTAGCATAATTAAGGACTGAGGTGTTTTTATGCTATTTAAAAAAAAAAACCCACCGTCGAGGCAGCAATGTCCCTCACATTATTTTGTCCAGTGGTGAGCCCCAGG
Source organism: Mauremys reevesii (assembly GCF_016161935.1). NCBI lineage: Eukaryota > Metazoa > Chordata > Testudines > Geoemydidae > Mauremys > Mauremys reevesii. The sequence continues at coordinate 253,183,301 of NC_052624.1, forward strand.
CTGGCAGAAGTAGTGAGCTGCCTGCCACAAGATCCTGCAATATCTACCCTGTGTCTGATTAACAAAACTTCATACTGACACTGGTGTGTCAGTGCTGTTGACTGTGACTCTTCTGTAGTTTATACATTGACCATCCCACCCCACCATCCCATCCTCTCCTCTCCCCATCCCCATCCCAAAGAGTTCCTGTGACATTCTCAGGGTAGTCAGGTCTGTGAATCATATTATTATCCCCCCCCACCTCCAACACAAGGGAGTCTTGTTTGAGCTTAACTGATATCAGCTCCCTGCCACCTGGAGCCTGTTAGCCTCCCAAAAGCTTAAACATAAAACAAAATCATAACACACTTTCTAGCACCTAAACTTAATCAACAGGCTAATCTCCTGTCTAAAAGAGAACAGGAGTACTTGTGGCACCTTAGAGACTAACAAATTTATTTGAGCATAAGCTTCCGTGGGCTACAGCCCACTTCATCAGATGCATGCAGTGGAAAATACAGTAGGAAGATATATATATATATACACACACAGAGAACATGAAACAATGGGTGTTACCATACACACTCTAACGAGAGTGATCAGTTAAGGTGAGCTATTACCAGCAGGAAAGAAAAAAAAAATTTGTAGTGGTAATCAAAATGGTCCATTTGCAGCAGTTGACAAGAAGTTATGAGAAACAGTGTGTGTGGGCGGGGAAGGGGGGAAAATAAACATGGGGAAATAGTTTTACTTTGTCTAATGACCCATCCATTCCCAGTCTTTATTTAAGCCTAATTTAATGGTGTACAGTTTGCAAATTAATTCCAATTCAGCAGTCTCTCGTTGGAGTCTGTTTTTGACTTTTTTTGTTGTAATATTGCGACTTTTAGGTCTGTAATCGAGTGACCAGGGAGATTGAAGTGTTCCCCAACTGGTTTTTAAATGTTATAATTCTTGACGTCTGATTTGTGTCCATTTACTCTTTTACGTAGAGACTGTCTGGGCTGGCCAATGTACATGGCAGAGGGGCGTTGCTGGCACATGATGGCATATATCACATTGGTAGATGTGCAGGTGAACGAGCCTCTGATAGTGTGGCTGATGTGATTAGGTCCTATGATGGTGTCCCCTGAATAGATATGTGGACAGAGTTGGCAACGGGCTTTGTTGCATGGATAGGTTCCTGGGTTAGTGTTTTTGTTGTGTGGTCTGTGGTTGCTGGTGAGAATTTGCTTCAGGTTGGGGGGCTGTCTGTAAGCAAGGACTGGCCTGTCTCCCAAGATCTGTGAGAGTGATGGATCGTCCTTCAGGTACCGCATGAAGAATTACTGGTTAAATTGGAAAAGATGGGGATCGAAATGAAAATCCAGAGGTGGATAAGGAGCTGGTTAAAGGGGAGACTGCAGAGGGTAGTATTGAAGGGGGAACTGTCCGGTTGGAGGGGGGTTACCAGTGGAGTTCCTCAGGGCACGGTTTTGGGTCCGATTTTATTCAATCTATTTATTGCTGACCTGGGAACCAAGAGTAGGAGTGGGCTGATAAAGTTTGCGGATGACACCAAGTTGGGAGGTATTGCCAATTCAGAAGAGGATCGGGATATTCTCCAGGGAGATTTGGATGACCTTGTAAACTGGAGTATTAGTAACAGGATGAAATTCAATAGTGAGAAGTGTAAGGTCATGCATTTAGGGATGACTAACAAGAACTTTAGTTATAAGCTGGGGACGCACCAGTTGGAAGTAACGGAGGAGGAGAAGGACCTAGGAGTCCTGGTTGATCGTAGGATGACTATGAGTAGGCAATGTGATGTGGCCGTTAAAAAAGCTAATGCGGTCTTGGGCTGCATTAGGCGAGGTATTTCTAGTAGGGATAAGGAGGTGCTAGTCCCGTTATATAAGGTGTTGGTGAGACCTCATTTGGAGTATTGTGTGCAGTTTTGGTCTCCCATGTTTAAGAAGGATGAATTCAAACTGGAACGGGTACAAAGAAGGGCCACTAGAATGATCCGAGGAATGGAAGGCCTGTCGTATGAAAGGAGACTTGAGGAGCTCGGTTTGTTTTCCTTAACCAAAAGAAGGATAAGAGGAGATATGATTGCACTCTTTAAATATATCAGAGGGATAAATACCAGGGAAGGAGAGGAATTATTTCAGCTCAGTGCTAATGTGGACACGAGGACAAATGGATATAAATTGTCAGTCAGGAAATTCAGACTTGAAATTAGACGAAGGTTTCTAACCATCAGGGGAGTGCAATACTGGAACAGCCTACCGAGGGAAACAGTGGGGGCGAAGGACCTCCATGACTTTAAGATTAAGCTAGATAAGTTTATGGAGGAGATGGTATGATAGGATAACGGGCTTAGTCAATAGGTCAATTAAGTGCCACACTGGTAAATAGTACAATGGGTCAATGATATGATATAACCTTTTCCAGAGGGTATGGCTGGAGAGTCTTGCCCGCATGCTCGGGGTTCAGCTGACCGCCATATTTGGGGTCGGGAAGGAATTTTCCTCCAGGGAAGATTGGCAATGGCCCTGGAGGTTTTTCGCCTTCCTCCGAAGCATGGGGCAGGGGTCGCTTGCTAAGGAGTGGGTGGATCGGCTTATGTGGCCTGCATCTTGCAGGAGGTCAGACTAGATGATCATAATGGTCCCTTCTGATCTTGAATTCTATGATTCTATGATTCTTGTAGATCCTTGATGATGTGCTGGAGAGGTTTTAGTTGGGGGCTGAAGGTGACGGCTAGTGGCACTCTGTTACTTTCTTTGTTGGGTCTGTCCTGTAGTAGGTGACTTCTGGGTATTCTTATGGTTCTGTCAATCTGTTTCTTCACTTCAGCAGGTAGGTATTGAGTTGTAAGAATGCTTGATATGGATCTTGTAGGTGTTTGTCTCTGTCTGAGGGGTTGGAGCAAATGTGATTGTATCGTAGAGCTTGGCTGTAGACATTGGATCGTGTGGTGTGGTCTGGATGAAAGCTGGAGGCATGTAGGTAAGTATAGCTGTCAGTAGGTTTCCGGTATAGGGTGGTGTTTACGTGACCATCGCTTATTAGCACTGTAGTGTCCAGGAAGTGGATCTCTTGTGTGGACTTGTCCAGGCTGAGGTTGATGGTGGGGTGGAAATTGTTGAAATCATGGTGGAATTCCTCAAGGGCTTCTTTTCCCTGGGTCCAGATGATGAAGATGTCATCAATGTAGTGCAAGTAGAGCAGGGGCATTAGGGGACGAGAGCTGAGGAAGCGTTGTTCCAAGTCAGCCATAAAAATGTTGGCGTGCTGTGGGGCCATGCAGGTACCCATAGCAGTGCTGCCGATTTTAAGGTATATGTTGTCCCCAAATGTGAAATAGTTATGGGTGAGGACAAAGTCACAAATTTCTGCCACCAGGTTTGCCGTGACATTACTGGGGATACTGTTCCTGATGGCTTGTAGTCCATCTTTGTGTGGAATGTTGGTGTAGAGGGCTTCTACATCCATAGTGGCTAGGCTGTCTAAAGTAGTTTATCTCACTCAATGTCTTCTGCAGCTTTTCAACCAAGGTTACCTGATATCCCATTTTCATGAAAGTAAACATACTGCCCATTTACTTCCTAGGTGCAGGATTAGGTGTCTTCTTTGCCTTCTACTTATATCTGCAAAATCCATTTTCTACACTCAGAGACAGCATAAACCACCCACAGCTTCTTTTTCCTGTCTGCTTCTTCCCTCTTGACTTCACATCTCTTCAATAACCTCATTTTTAAATGTGCATCCATTGTGTTAGCTTACAGTGCTGTATTTACAACAGAGAGAGAGCGGTGACTAAACAGCTCTTGTCTGACAGAAAATCTGTTTCTTCACCTCTGCTGTTGACTCATGCCTGGAAACAGAATCTAGGAACATATGCTCAGTGTATATACACATAACTCCTTACATAGTATCTTCACATACATTTCACAACAATACTAATGACCGGTATGACTCCAGCTTTCATTTAGGACTTCACATGACATTCCTTGGTGAACCAGCATGTACATACCAGATTCAGTATATTCCTGTAACCCCCTTGCCACATGGTGTTAAGGGGTTCTTGGGTCATATATATCCATTGTGTTGATTCCCTCTTGACACCATAACATTGGTATTGTACTTGGAATATCAGCTTTCTCATACAGTTACGTCCTGAACCTGCATTTAAGATGCCAGGAATGGGATACCTATTTCATGGGTCTTTTAGATCTAAGCACTGTCTCAGTGAATCCCAATGCCACATGTTGATTTGTTTTACTTTTATAAGAGGCCTGCTCTGTAAAGTTTACATAGATAATCCAATAAGCACAATGTAATTCCAACCCTACATTTCGGAGGGCAGCCAAAAATCTCCTTGGCCATGCACTTCCTCCCCTCATGCCTAGAAAAAAATGGTCTGTGTACTGAACTCTAAAGGAGAGCAAATCTGAGTTTTGTCAGTGCAGGATGGGGGAGCACATTCAAGTGTCAAAGCCCCTCATATTTTAATATCAGCACTGTCAGCTCCAGTGCCTTAGTTCTGCCCAACCTCTGTGACAAATCATGGGGTGTGAGCTGGCTCTCAGATACCCAGGGCATATAGACCAAAACCTACACCTTGAATTTCACTGGGGCACAAAAGAGAAGCTGGTACAATTGCAGCAGAATTGCTGTTTTATGTTCCCTGGTGGCTAACTGTGGTCCAGCTGTAGTGTCTGAGTGGTCTTTCAGTCTAGCCAGTATTTAAAGTCTATGACAATAATCCAGTTTCAAGGCGACAAAGGTAAGGGTAACTCTGATAGAGTCTCGAGATGAAAGGAGAATCGAAAGCACCTAGGCGACTGTTAATTTAAAAAGGCACTCGTGGATGCAGTGCTAGCCCAAGAGAAATGTGGTCAAAGGAATGACACCCCTCACCCCCAAAGAAAAGGGAGCAGGAAGCATCAATACTGTCAAGATCAGTCTGCCACCCCTCCTTCATCTAATATCAACTCCTTCATTCCCAGCTAGTACTAGTAAGGGAGAAGGTCAGCATGCAAAGACATTTGAGGAATGGGAAGTACTGTAATAGGAATTGTTTGTAAAAGGAGCAGAGGGTTCCTGCCCTATTAATCTCTGTTAATTAGGATGACTACTACATGCAACTCTAAGTAACTGACAGTAAAAATGAGAGAGAGAAAAAAAACCCATTATCTAGATGGGTGTTCCCTTCAGCATGTTCTTCACTGTATTGTCCAGTCTAGTCTACAGGCATTTGAAAAATAGATCGAACACAGGCCCTACTTGTTTAAACAAATGAGATCCCAATAAACAAATAAATGGCTACATACAACATGTAATTAAAGCGTGGAACTTATTGCCACAGAGAGTCACTGAGGTTAAGAACTTCAAAAGGATTGAATATTTATATGGCTATGAAGAATACCCAGAGGTATCAAATTACCCGGTAATTACAACAAATTTTGGAAGGAATATTAAACCTTGTGATTCAGGGTTTAAGCCAACCTCTAACTCTGAGATCAGGCTGACACATTCATGGCAGGAGCCTGGGGGCCGTTGAGCCCGCATCTGCCTGCTGCCAGGTTTTTACACCTTCCCCTGAAGCATCTGATTCATGCCACTGCTGGACTGCTGGAGATGGACACTGGCCAAGATGGGGCTGACCCCGTCTGGCAATCAGGATCAGCGGAAGCACCCCTGGTCCAGCACCCCTGCTTGCAATTCGTATGTTCTTACATGTTTTCCTTTAGCCTAACACTGCAGCTCTCCTTAATCTTGCCTCTGGTCTGAACTCTGTAAGGATGAAAGACAATAAATACCATTCTGTTGAAAAGGCTGAACTCTGAGTCTGCAGCTGCCTACAGACCACTTCCCTCTGAAAAACTTGCAATACATTTTTCTGTTTAGTAGCATATAATTTATTGATGACATCTATCTGGCTTATCACTATTACCAGCTTGAGCCCTTTACAGATGAATGCCACTGTTCAAGAAATATATACAATAGGTTTTGGTAGTGAAAGGAATAAAATGGTAAAGGAACAGAGAACTGCCCAGGCTGAACTGCCTTGCTGAAGAGTACTCAGTAGTAAAATTAAAGGGACAGTGTCATCCTGGGTAGCTTGTACAATAATGAAATTAAGGTAAATTTCACTCACTGTCACTGGAGGATAGGCGCTTTTTTTTTTCTTTTAAAGAAAAAGCATGGCCCAAAATTTCTCTCTATGCTGGACCTAAACGTTGCCCATCCCTCAGTGAATTCTCATGGGCACATTCCTCCGCGGGTAAAGGAGCTGATGTTTGCCCTGGGGAATGATAAGGGGTTTGCTTTGACCCTCAAAAAATTCACAAATTCCCAGAGATTTGCAGGGATCAATGGGTAGTTCTGCAGAGATCCTGGGCCTTATCATGTAATCTTGGTAGCTCCATGCCGCTGATGTTTCCTTCTCTTCCCATGTCATTGCTTAAGACAGGGATTGTCAACTGTCGGTACACGGCATGCCAGGATAAGCCCCCTGGCGGGCTGGGTCGGTTTGTTTACCTGCCATGTCCTCAAGTTCAGCCGATTGCAGGTCCCACTGGCCGCGGTTCGCCGTTCCAGGCCAATGGGGGCTGTGGGAAGCGGTGACCAGCACATCCCTTGGCCGAACCTGTGGACGCGGCTGGTAAACAAACCGGCCCGGTCTGCGAGTGGCTTTCCCTGATGGGCTGTGTGCCAAAGGCAGGGCCAGCTCCAGGCACCAGCTTAGCAAGCAGGTGCTTGGGGCGGCCACTCCAGAGAGGGGCAGCAGGTCCAGCTATTCGGCAGCAATTCAGCGGAGGGTCCCTCACTCCCGGTTGGAGCGAAGGACCTCCCGCTGAATTGCCACAGATCGCAATTGCAGCTTTTTTTTTTCTTCTGGCTGCTTGGGGCGGCAAAACCCCTGGAACTGACCCTGGCCAAAGGTGCCCGATCCCTGGCTTAAGGGCTGATCCAAAGTCCATTAAGACAGTAGGAGGCTTTCCATTGATTTCAGCTATTCTAACTGGTTCTATGGAGAAACCTACTATAGCCAGACACACATCTGTGTCTGACGATCTGAACATCACTGCCACCACAACGCTTACAGTACAGCACTGTCTCCAGCCTGACTTGTCACACCTACAAAGAACAAACACATTACCTCATCCAGCTCCCACCTTCCTGGTTTCCCTTTCTTTTTCAGAATCCAGGTCAAAACTCTCCTCTGTGGTTTCAAAAGCCTCCATGGACTTTTTCCAGACTACCTTACAGTCTCTCTCTCTCTCCCTCCATCCCCCCTCACTCCCTTTGCTCATCTACAATCAGCCTTTGTCTGTGTCTTCACACGATTTTACAAATGTTAGTACAACACCTGTCTGCTCTGCAGCTCCTGCCAGCTGGAACACCTTCTTAAATCTCTTATATTACAGTAGGGATGGGACCTCACAGTCTGAACTGAAATCTTGCTAACATATTTATATGAGCCACGTCACTGTCTAACTGAATGCCCCACCATCTTTTCATGTATTTATGTGCACAACACCCTTGTAATGTAAGGAGGCACTTAACCTACTTTACAAATGGGGAGTGAACCACAGAGAGACTAAGGCCATGTCTACACTTACTGTAGTAAGTGGGGGGTCGATTTAGCAGGGCTAGTGAAGACTCACTAAATCGATCACAAAGCACTCTGGTCGACTCTGGTACTCCAGTTCCCCGAGAAGAGTAAGGTAAGTCAATGCAGTGCAGTGCAGACACCGCAGTAAGCCGACCTAAGCTATGTCATATTGTTGTGTATTTGGTTGTCATGGTTTTTGTTGCTATGGCAACTGAGTTAGATTATTATGGGTTAGCTCAACCGGTTTCAACCGGCTGAGTGAGCTCTCTGTATATCTGTAAATAAAATGGAGGTTTTGGTTAGCTGCCTGCTCTCTGGCCTCAAGTGATTGCTTCCTACACCGGCTGCCCCAAGGACTTAACACTGGCGACGAGGATGGGATCCTGGTGTTGCTCCAGTAACAGAAGGAAGTAGTAGTCACGGTAAAGAACAAACAAACAAAAAAAGCTGCTTGTTTGCACTGACTGTGAAAGTGAAACTAAAAATCATGGCTACTCTGACCAGGCCCCTGGAGCCTTTTGATGAGAATACAGAGCAGTGGCATGTGTATACTGAGCGTTTTGAGCTTTTTGGTATTGCAAATGACATTACAGAAGCGAAGAAGGTGCCAATATTCTTAACTGTTGTAGGGGCTAAAATCTACTCTCTGCTACGCAGCTTACTGCACCCTGTTAAGCCTGAGACTAAATCTTACAGTGACATTGTGGAAATCCTGGGGTCTCATTTCTCCCCAAAACCACTGGTAATTGCTGAAAGATATAGGTTCTACAAAAGAGACCAAAAGGAAGATGAAACAGTTGTACAATTTGTAGCCATTTTAAAAAAGCTAGCAGAACACTGTGAATTTAAAGAGATGTTAAATGATGCCCTGCGTGACAGGTTAGTGTATGGCCTCTGCAGTGAAGCTATACGGAAGCGCCTACTGACAGAGGCTCAGCTTACATTACAGAAGGCTGTTGATATTGCTGTCTCCATGGAACTGGCTACAAGGGAGGCACAATACATCGGTGCATCCCCTAGGGTGCAAAAAGTGTCACAAGAACTGACCCACAAAACGGTGCATAGTCAAGAATGTTACCGCTGTGGTAGCTGGGTCACCAGGCATCAGAATGCTGGTGTAAGGACCTGGTGTGTCGACACTGTGGCAAAAAGGGACACATTGAGTATGCCTGTAAACAAAAGAAAAAGAGGCCTGTGGTCTGGCCGACAAAAAGAGGAACCTTGCATACCCTAGAGCAGACCCAGGATGATCAAGGTGACACCTCCTCACAAGAGGAAGTGCCACTGCATGTTTTGTCTTTGGCAGCGGGCTCACATGAATACTGGGTAACCCCTTTATTGGAGGGCAAACCTATACGCATGGAACTAGACACCGGTGCAGCTGTCTCGCTGGTTCCTGAGACTGTGTATAAGGAAAAGCTACACCATCTTCCGCTTAAGGCAACAAAAACTGTTCTGAAGACGTATACAGGTGAAGCTGTGCCCATGTTGGGCACTATTGATGTTAAGGTGGAGCTCAATGGACAGGCAGCTAAATTGCCACTGTTTGTGGTGAGAGGTGACTACCCAGCCTTAATGGGTAGGTCTTGGCTTGGGAAGATTCAACTGAACTGGGCAGAAGTGCACCGGATGACTAAAGAAGAAACCAGTCTAACCCCTATTCTAAGGAAACATGCTGCTGTTTTTGGAGATGATTTGGGAAGTATGAAGGGAGTCACTGTGACATTGAACATTAAACCTGACAGTCCACCAAAATATCTGAAAGCCCGAACTGTGCCATATGCCATCAGGCCAAAAGTTGAAGCAGACCTGGAGCGCCTGGTCACCAATGGAGTCCTAATACCAGTTACCCATAGCTCATGGGCCACTCCTATCGTTCCAATTGTGAAGAAAGATGGCTCTCTCCGGATTTGCGGTGATTTTAAAGTCACTGTCAACCCAGTGTTGTGTGCAGAGCAATACCCGCTTCCCCGCATCGATGACCTCTTCGCAGGCCTGGCTGGGGGACAAAAGTTCAGTAAGATTGAACTGAGTCAAGCATATTTACAGATGCACATCGATGAAAAGTCCCAAGAGCTGTTGACTATTGTGACTCATAAGGGGCTTTATCGATACTGTCGCCTACCCTTCGGAATAACATCTGCTCCCGCCCTGTTCCAGAGGGCTATGGACCAGATCTTGTGTGGCTTGTCAGGAGTTCAGTGCTATCTGGATGATATCCTGGTCACTGGAAGAAATGAAGAGGATCACTTAAAGAATTTAGAGGCTACCCTACAAAGACTGGAAGAGTATGGCCTACGAGTTCGCAAAGACAAGTGTGAATTCTTCAAGCCCTCTGTTGAATATTTGGGACACATCATTGATTCTGCAGGTCTTCATAAGGCCCCTGCAAAAGTTAAAGCTATTGTGGAGGCTCCCCCACCTCGAAATGTAAGCCAGCTGCGCTCGTTTCTAGGACTCCTGAACTATTATGGAAAGTTCATCTCACAGTTAGCCACACTGCTAAAACCACTTCATGAGCTCCTTGGGCAGAACAAGGCCTGGAAGTGGACTGAAGCCTGTGATGTTGCGTTTAACAAAGCTAAGGATGCATTGCTAAATTCTGAAGTTCTAACGCACTTTGATCCATCCTTACCACTGCAATTGGCCTGCGATGCCTCCCCGTATGGAGTGGGAGCAGTCGTGTCACATATTATGCCTTCAGGAGAAGAGAGACCTATTGCTTTTGCTTCACGCACTCTAAGCAAAGCAGAAACTAACTACGCCCAAATCGAACGTGAGGCATTAGGAATTGTTTTTGGAATTCGGAAGTTTCATCAGTACCTGTTTGGGCGAAAATTTACTCTTCTCACAGACCATCGACCTCTGACATCAATTTTTGGACCCTACACAGGCATTCCCCCATTAGCTGCTAGTCGTATGCAACGTTGGGCATTGTTACTTTCAGCACACACATATGAAATCAAATATCGGAAATCCACTCTGCACGGCAATGCAGATGGCCTCTCCAGGTTGCCTTTGCCGGTCAAACACCAAGATAGTGCCCAAAAGGAAATCTTCTACTTTGAACAGGTAGAGAATACACCCATCACTGCTACTCAGATAAAGAAGGCAACTCGCGTTGACCCAGTATTGTCCCACGTTATGGACCTGGTGATGCATGGAAAATCTCGACAAACCTCTCCGGTCTCATCCAACCTTGTTCCCTACATGTCCAAGCGGACGGAGTTATCAGTCCAATCTGGTTGTTTGTTGTGGGGGAGACGTGTCATTATTCCACCACCACTGAGATCACAGATGTTAGAACAGTTACATTCCGGTCACTGTGGAATAGTGCGCATGAAGGAAATTGCACGAAGCTATTTTTGGTGGCCTGGCCTGGACAGCGCTATTGAAGAGAAGGCAAAAGCTTGTATGTCATGTCAGGGTGTGAGGAATGCACCCCAGTGGGCACCCCTACACCCATGGGACTGGCCTGAAAACCCGTGGCAACGTATTCACGTTGACTTTGCTGGCCCCCTTGAAGGAAGCATGTTCTTGGTGGCAATAGATGCCCATTCTAAATGGCCAGAAGTCTCTATAATGCAGTCCACTTCTGCAGAGAGTACTATCCAAAAACTACGAGGACTCTTTAGTCGTTTTGGTCTGCCAGAACAACTTGTGAGCGACAACGGACCGCAGTTCGTTTCTCAGGAGTTTCAAAATTTTATGAAGGCAAATGGGATACACCACATCACGTCAGCATCATATCATCCGTCCACCAATGGATTAGCTGAAAGATTTGTGCAGACAATGAAAAACGCTTTGAAATCAGCAAGGGGACAACACTCCATTCAAAAGCGTCTGGATACCTTTTTACTTTCCTACAGAAACACACCTCATGCTACGACCCACGCATCTCCGGCCTTTCTAATGATGGGACGACAGCTGCGCACTTGCTTTGATCTGCTGAAACCTTCTGAACCCCGACAAATTGTGCAACATCAGCAGCAATATCAAGTCATCAGACGGGCACCCAGAGCAAAAGACCGAACCTTTAGCCCGGGAGAGCCAGTTTTGGCTCGGAATTATACTTCCAGAGCTAAATGGGTTCCGGCCACAGTCATCACTCAAACAGGACCTGTTTCCTACACAGTCCGGACTGCAGAGAATCTTACTTGGCGGCGACATGTAGATCAGCTGTTGCCAGGTCATGCCAGTCCTCAGGACCCATCGGCAGTTGAGGGGTCTGACTTCACCTCTTCTGGTGAGGGACCGAATCACGAGTCACCTGTTTCTGACTGTTCTCCTCCATTACTGCCGGCGGCTGAGATACCCCTTTGCCCAGCACGAGCTGATACCACCTCCTCACCTGTTCGTGCTGCGGACCCTGAGCCCCTAGTGCTTTCGGGTGCAATAACACCAGAAGTTCGCCGTAATCCACCTAGAGAAAGAAGGCCTCCTCATCGGCTGGATCTTTAGCTAGGGCGAACCCACGGTTATGGGGCAAAATAATCCCCAGGGTTTAGCCGGGAATGGAGGCAGTCTACCCTCCTTCTCTAGTCTAGTGTGTGTTTTATTTAGGGGATGTTCTTATTGGGGGGGAGGAATATGTTGTGTATTTGGTTGTCATGGTTTTTGTTGCTATGGCAACTGAGTTAGATTATTATGGGTTAGCTCAACCGGTTTCAACCGGCTGAGTGAGCTCTCTGTATATCTGTAAATAAAATGGAGGTTTTGGTTAGCTGCCTGCTCTCTGGCCTCAAGTGATTGCTTCCTACACCGGCTGCCCCAAGGACTTAACACATATGTTATTCACATAGCTGGAGTAGCATAATTTAGGCTGACTTAACCCCGTAGTGTAGACAAGCCCTAAGACTCACTCGGGGTCATCCTGGCTATTTGTGGCAGAGCAGGAAATGAACCCAGGTCTCCCAGCCCAGGCTAGCATTCTAACCACTGAAACCCCAATGAGTCACTATTTGTAACATAGCATGAGACAGCCCTGCCCCCAAAAGCTTACAGCGCAATTAGGCAAGACAAAGATTAGGAGGGGAAAATAGAGGTGAAATGAGTTTCCCATGGTAACACGTGAGATGAGTGGTAGAGCCAGAAGTAGAACCCAGGCATCCTAGTTCCCAGTCCAGTGCCCTGTCTGTTAGAGCACACAAGCTGCTCTCATAGTGCAGCTTATTTTTTCTACCATGCCCAAATCTCATCATTTCTTTCTCCCTCTGCTTTCAATTGCTATTTTCACTTTGAAACCATCTCATTTTATCTCCATGATACACTTTGGGTACAGCTGGTATGAAAGACATTCTCTGGAATAACCTTCTACTGCATTTTTGCATCAGCAGTGAAGGAGTTCTCAGAGTTCTTCTCTTTTCAAGAAAGCCACATTCTGTGAGAGAGAAACAGCAATTTTGACACCATGAGGATGGAAGAGGCAACACTTCTGAGAAGAGAAAGTTAGAAGCAAAAAATGTATATTTATTAAAGGCTGATATATAGTTTAATTTAAATAATTATACATGCATTTACACTTTTAAAATATGCTTTTATTTTTCTAGATGGATGAAGAACTCCTGTCAAATAAAAAAAAGTTTTACATGCAAACAAGAGGCTCAGTAGAACCCATCTGAACAGAAAGATTTATAACACATGAGCTTATCCATCTGGCTAATATGGGTTTTGGGAGAAGTAGCTGGAGTTTAAAGTGGCTTATTACATTTCCTTAAAGGTTGTGTCCTGTGCATGTGCATTTTTAATACTTTGGTAATAAATCAACTCTAACAAATACAGCAGGCTTTTGCATCCTCAAAAATGCCTCCTACAACTAAAACACAAAGGTGGAATCACCTTTTCTCTGAGCCTCACTTGGTTTAAAAACTTTTTTTTTGGCAGGCGTCAGGATTTTGATCTCCTCTTGCCCACAACCAGTGAAACGTCCACCATATGACAACTAGGGCTCCTTCATGGCATCAGCTAGGGGAGCCTGCCAAACTGTCAAACAAAACTGTTTTTAAGCAGCCGTAGGACAGAGGGGAGAGGACTTGGGGGGCCCTGTAGGAAAGATGGTTATGGGGGATGGAGAAGTCAAGCACTTCTGGTCTAAAAGTGCAAATGTCATAATAGAGGCGGGGCTTATTTCTAAATAGAGGTTGGAGGTGCTGCTCCTGTGCTCACAGATTTACATATATTTAAAAGATATCCATAGTGGTCTGCTATTGGCCTGGACCCTTTACTTGTATCTAAAGATTCCAGACTGGCCTGGCAAATAAGGCTTGAGACTAAGGCCATGTCTTACATCAAACATAACCGAAAAAAGCACCCCCTGAGTGACATAAGTTTTGCTGGCATAAGTGGTAGTGTGCACAGTGCTATGTCAGTGGGAGAGCTTCTCCTGCCGACATAGCTACTGCTTCTTATTGAGGTGGTTTTATTATGAGCAGCTACACGAGCGATCTTACAGTGGCGCGGCTGCATCGGTACAGCCATGGCCTAAAATACCACCACTTCCCCCACACCCAGCTGCCTGCAAGAGAGCTAGTTTAATTTTTAAAGACTAGCCTGCAGACCCTGTCAAAACATCCACACACAAATACAGGAGGGCTAGTAGCAAGTGTAACATTGCTATTTAACATACAGTGCATATGCCTGGTTTTACTCCTCGTGCTCAACTCGAGGTGTGCTCAAGCCCTAACGTGAGTGATGCTGGCAGAATCATCTTTCCCTGAAAGGTCATACCCCCCACGCCTGTGTGCAAACCCAGTGCTTGACTCTCTGTTGCCCAGGAAAGTTCTGCTAGAGTAAGGCATGCAGGATGAGCCATATTGTGTCCCTGAGGCACAGAGCTTCCTGAGCTACTGTAGCTGCTGCAGTTTACACACCGCCCCGTGCTCAGGATTGTGCCTGAAGGCAAAGTCTAGAAACCATAGTTATTTACAGACAGTGGTCAGCACTAAAATGTCAACATTTCCCAACAGCTTCTGCAGTTTCCTTCTATACCTTACCAGGGCTTAGGCCTGGTCTACACTAGGACTTTAATTCGAATTTATCAGCGTTAATTCGAACTAACCGCTCAACCGTCCACACCAGGAAGCCATTTAATTCAAACTAGAGGGCTCTTTAGTTCGAATTTGGTACTCCACCCCGGCAGGTGGAGTAACGCTAAATTCGCACTTGCTAGCTCGAATTAGGCTTGGTGTGGATGCTAATCGAACTTAGCAGCTCCGGGAGCTATCCCACAGTGCACCACTCTGTTGACGCTCTGGACAGCAGTCCGAGCTTGGATTCTCTGGCCAGCCACACAGGAAATGACCCGCGAAAATTTGAATTCATTTTCCTGTCTGGGCGGTTTGAATCTGACGTTCTGGTTGCACATCGGGGCGAGCTCCGCAGCACCTGCAACGATGCAGAGCTCTCCAGCAGAGGAGTCCGGGCAATCCCAGAATAGAAAGAGGTCCCCAGCATGGAGTGACCGGGAAGTCCAGGATCTGATCGCTGTGTGGGGCGAGGAGTCTGTGCTCTCGGAGCTGCGCTCCAACAAGCGGAACGCTAAGACCTTCGAGAAGGTCTCTAAAGCCATGAAAGACAAAGGATACAGCCGGGATGCGATGCAGTGCCGCGTGAAAGTGAAGGACCTAAGACAAGGGTATCAAAAGTCAGAGCGGCAAGCGGACGCCCGAGCCCAGCCCCAGACATGCCGCTTCTACGAGGCACTGCATGCCATTCTAGGTGGGTCTGCCACCAGTGCCCCACCAGTGACGGTGGACTCCGAGGACGGAATAGTGTACCGGGACAGTTCCCCTCCTGTTCGCCGATGGGGAAGATGAGGAAGGGTCTTTAGAGGACGGCGCAGGCGACATCGAACCCACTCCCGCTTTCCCTGACAGCCAGGATCTCTTCATCACCCTCACAGAGATCCCCTACCAACCGTCCCGCCCGTTAACCAGGACTCGGAATCAGGGGAAGGATCAGGCGGTAAGTGCTACAAACAGGGAAACATTTATTTTTTTAAGAAACAGGGATTTATATAAAAAATAGAAATACTATATAAACATTTTAAAATATGAAACTAAACAAACAGCAGGTCTACACAAACAGCAATGGAGCAAAAGTCCTCTGGGGATATTTCAAAAAAGCTCTCAGAGAGCAGCTGGAAAAGCCTCAGCAAGAGGTTTCTTGGGAGAGGTGCTTTATTGGGTGCTCCGTTGAAGCACACTCTTCGCGCCATGCCATCCTCAGGTAGAGGGGGACCATCGCCTCTACGAGCATGGCAGCGTAGGGTCCTGGTCTGTGCAGGGCTTCTATTAACATCCGCTCTCTCTGTGTGCGCCTGACACGCCTCAGGGTGATGTCGTTGTGGAAGTGCTGCATCTAATTAGTGGAATTAGTGTACTGTTACTATTGTGCATGGTAGACTTTTACTTTGCATAAGAATGACCCTCGCTTAACAGAGTTTTACTTTGCATAAGAATGACCCTCGCTTAACAGAGTTTTACTTTGCATAAGAATGACCCTCGCTTAACAGCCACGTGTTGCAGGCCTCAGAGGAAAAGCATACAGGGGTCTTTCGCGCTCACTGGCGGGAGATGCCGCATAACGCTCATCTTTTCTGCTTTGCACATTGCCTCCAGCAGGAGAGCACAGCTAAGCACTATCTGATAAGCAGTCTGTACTGTAAGGCTTACCAGGACTTTGTGCAAGAGGGATGCAGCTGTCTCTCCTCGCTTGTGCGCTATCCAGTGCAATCGCGCCGCCAATGAGAGCGTATTCCGAAATCTCGGACTAGTTCCGAGATCTCCTGAGACTTGGTTCCCTGTTTGGTCTTCTTAACTGAAAATGACTAGACTGTGTTTACTGTTGGCAAACATGTATTTGTTCAAGGAAATCACCTACTTGTTCGCATCACACAGCTTCGCTCCTTCACGGACTGCCCGCCATCCCCTACGCAGAGGCTGGCTCAGATTAGACGCCGAAGAAAAAGACAAGGGACGACATGTTCCAGGAACTGATGGCCAGCTCCAGAGCGGAGGCGGCAGAGCAGAGACAGTCGAGGGAGAGCCTGTGTCAGCAGCATCGCACACACCTGGAACGGGAGGATAGGTGGCGGCAGGAAGACCAGCAGGCGACTCAAACGCTGCTTGGTCTAATGAGGGAGCAAACGGACACGCTCCGGCGCCTTGTAGATGTTCTGCAAGACCACAGGCAGGAGGAGAGAGCCCCCCTGCAGTGCATCTGCAACCGCCCTCCAACGCCAAGAAGTCCTGTCCCCCCCTCACCCAAAGTGACAAGAAGGAGGGGCGGTAGGGGCCGTGAGAACTGTCACTGCACCGCAGCAGAGCGCTAATGTACAAGACACCTCTCGCGCTGTAAATTTGTAGAAGTTCTTCCCTTACAGGATCACCCAGTCCCAAATCCAAGTTTCAACCCCCCACTGTGTATAACATTATTAAAAGCGGTTTGCTGTTACTCTCTGTTTCCGTCACGTTTCTCGTGTCAGAAGACTTTGTGGGGGGGGGGGATTTTTAATTACAGTGCATAGCCCACATTACCAGGGTACAGACTTGGGGGCAGGGTCAACTGCAGGGCACACACAGACTGCAGTCACTAGGCACCAGGGACAGTGTGTGTGGTGTATGCTGCCCCGGCTCTTTCCTTGATGTGTAGGGTCCTGGTGCCTGACATCCCTGAATGTAAAGGCAGGCTTCCCTTCACATGCATTTGGACCGTAGTCACGATCCTCCCCGGTGCCCCGAGCCCCAAAAAGAGACCTCATCCAGGGGCAGATACTCACCCTTCCCCCACACCCCTCACCCCTTCCAACGCCCAAACCCACAGCCATCATGGTAACCCCTATCCAAGGACGGCACCCCTCGCCCCTTCCTGCAAACCCACCCATCAGTGCACACCTTAACCAGCACAGAATGCTTCCATGTTTCAACGAAGAAACAGAAATGCAAAGTCAACGAAAGATTTATTATTAATTACTAAAACATGTCCTTAGTTTTAAAACGTCCTTGGGAAGTGGGGAAAACTTGGTTTATGATCAGGCTCTCTTAAAATCAAGTGGACAGTCACAGGTTACCCTGCTCTGCGAGGAAACTCGCTTTCAAAGCCTCCTGTTGCATATCGCTTCCCGCTGGGATATTCTCTCAGCACGGGTGTCTGGCTGATCATAAACAGCAGCCAGGCGATTTGCCTCAACCTCCCAAGCGGCCAAAAAGGTCTCGCCCTTGCTCTCACAGAGATTGTGGAGCACACAGCAAGCAGCAATAACTACGGGGATATTCTTCTCGCTGATGTCCGAGAGTCAGTAAGGTCCGCCATCTCCCTTGAGACGTCCGAAAGCACACTCCACCACCATTCTGCACTTGCTCAGCCGGTAGTTGAAGAGTTCCTTTTCAGTGTCCAAGGCGCCTGTATAGGGCTTCATGAGCCAGGGCATTAGCGGGTAGGCCGGGTCCCCGAGGATCACTGTAGGCATCTGCACATCCCCAACCGTTATTTTGTGGTCCGGGAAGAAAGTGCCTGCCTGGAGGCGTCTAAACAGACCAGAGTTCCTGAACACACGCGCGTCATGAACCTTGCCCGCCCACCCGACGTTGATGTTGGTAAAACGTCCCCTATGGTCCACCACAGCTTGCAGCACCATTGAAAAGTAGCCCTTTCGGTTAATGTACTCGCTGGCCTGGTGGGCTGGTGCCAGGATAGGGATGTGAGTCCCATCTATAGCCCCACCGCAGTTTGGGAATCCCATCGCGAAGCCATCTATGATGACCTGGACATTTCCGACAGTCACTACCTTTGAGAGCAGTTGCTCAACGATTGCGTGGGCTACTTGAATGACAGCAATCCCCACGGTAGATTTGCCCACGCCAAAGTGGTTCGCTACTGACCGGTAGCTGTCTGGCGTGGCAAGTTTCCAGAGGGCTATGGCCACTCGCTTCTGCACAGTCAGGGCTGCTCGCATCCTTGTGTCCTGGCGCCTCAGGGCAGGGGACAGCAAGTCACACAGTTCAAGGAAAGTGTCCTTACGCATCCTGAAGTTTCGCAGCCACTCTGTGTCATCCCAGACCTGCAGCACTATGCGGTCCCACCAGTCTGTGCTTGTTTCCCGGGCCCAGAATCGCCGTTCCACACCATGAACTTGACCCATTGCCACCATGATCTCCACTGCCCGGCGTACCCTGCTTTGTGAGAGGTCTGCGCCACTCTCCTCACCGTGCTGCCGGAGCCTCCTCGCCCGGTTTCTCAGCATCTGACTGTGGAAGAGGTGGACGATAACGTGCGAGGAGTTGACAACGGCCATAAGTGCAGCGATGATCGCAGCGGGCTCCATGCTCGCAGTGCTGTGGCGTCCGCGCTGTAACCGACCAGAGAAGGGCGCGAACAGATTTCCCGCCGGCGCTTTCAAGGAAGAGAGGGAGGGCGGGATTGACGGTTCAATGACGACACATTTTTCCCCCCAGCATGCATTGGGGGGAAATCCCACAATTCCAATGGGCAGCAGGGAGTGCGGGAACTGTGGGATAGCTTCCCACAGTGCACCGCTTCCAAAGTCGAAGCTGGCCCCGTGAATGTGGACTCAGAAGTTCGAATTTGTGTATTTAGTATGGATACACAAATTCGACTTATTAAGGTCGAATCCACAAATTCGACTTAAGTAGATTCGAAATAGTCCTGTAGTGTAGACAAGCCCTTAAATTCTCAAAGATTATTTCCAGGGTTCCTGCCCCCCATTACGGCGCAGGGCTTTAGCCCTGAGGGGGAAGGGCGAAGTGGGGGGGAGGGAAAGGAGCACAGAGGCTTAGGGCTTTAGCCCCACAGGGATGGGGGGACTCCAGGGCTTGGAGCTTTAGCCAGGCTTCCACAGCTTTGAAAATATTTACCAGTGCTCTGGTGGGCTCTGGTTGAATTTAAGCTCTGTACATTACCAATAGTTCCACAGGTTCCCTCCCAAGTTTTAAGAGGTGGTGAACACAATCTATAAGTACTTACACTGGGGAGGAAATTTCTGCTAGCAGATGGCTCTTCAATCTAGTAGGAAAAAAAGGTATCGCAAGATCCAATGTCTGGAAGCTGAAGCCAGACAAATTCAGACTTGAAATGAGGCACACATTTTTAACAGTGAGGGTAATTAGTCATTGGAACACTTTACCTAAGGACATGGTGGATTTTCCATTGCCTGAAGTCTTTAAATCAGGATGAGCTGTCTATCTAAAGACATACTACAGTTCAAACAGAAGCCATGAGCTTGGTGCAGGAAGGGGAGGGGGGGTTATGGCCTGGGTTATACTTGAGGTAAGACTAGATGATTTTACTGGTCCTTTCTCACCTTTGAATCTATTAATCCATACTGAAAAAGTACAGGAAATAACCACAGTATTCCAAACACCTTTGTGCATAGATATTGGTAAACAATGACTTTTTAATAGTAATTGCTGTGTGTCTGTGTGTGTGTGTGTGTGTGTGTGTGTGTGCGCGCGCACACAAATATACACTATCTATAAAGTGGATTAGGTTGAAATGTCAGTTCCCATATCTCTTCCTTTATTTTCTGTCTCACCACATTCCAACATCAGCTCAAAACACCTCTCACTTTCGCTCTTCCTCTGCTGTTAGCTTTCTTTTGAGCTGGTGAAATGCATTATTTAACTCTGCCCCTTATTTTGAGTTACAGCTTGTTTGAAAGACACTGTGTATAAGAAGGGGGTGAATCCTACAAACAGTCCCTTTGATTTCAATACAAGCTATGAATACAGAGAGCTAGCATGAGCAGGCGCCGAAGTTGTGTTGTATTATTGAAATCAATTTAACATATGTACCTGAGGAGTCAAGTCTGAAAATATCTGGGTGAAACCCTGGCCTCACTGACGTCAATGGCAAAACTCCTATTGATTACAGGACTTCACTCTCTGGGTTTTGTACACTGAATTTTAAGGGTTGTTACGCCAGGGTAATCATGTACACATTTGGAAAGGGCAAAAATGTACAAGGATTTTTGTCATTTTATTAATTGTTTATTATTAATTATTTTTTATTATTGTGATCCACAAAAGAGGGCTTTGCCTGCTCACCTTTCACGGTCAACAACACCCTGCCCTGCCCCCAACTTCAGGGGAGTTTTGTGAATGGACGAATTGCAGCAGTGGGCCCCGAACCATACACATGAATGTCAAACACAATAGGCACAAAGCCACCCGTGGTGTCACGTCAGCGAGTGGGATTTGGCCCAGTGCACTGTAAGCAGCGTTTAAATAATTTCTGTTGGCTTAAGGCAGCGCAGTGTAAAGCGTCTCATAAAAGTTTTATACCCTGCTTTTAAATCACTCTTGACAACCACTGCTGAATGCAATGTATTTTCTATACTAAAGCTTACTGGACTACTTCAGAATTTAGGAAAGGTAAATAAAAACATTTCCCTTGGTGATACCAGTGATTCCCAGACTGGATGAGCAGTATCAGCAGAGTAGTAGGCCTCCTGGAGAAGCTTTTACCCTGCAGCAGGCTGACAGTGATTGATGTGGTGGGATATTTGCACTGAGTGTGTGAGCTATGCTGCCTGAGTTTGCAAGGGCCCTACAGAGCTTAAGAGAAAGGGAGTGTTATTACAGGCTTAAAGTGTGTCTGGGTTATGCACTATACCAGGGGTCGGCAACCTTTCAGAAGTGATGTACTGAGTCTTCATTTATTCATTCTAATTTAAGGTTCCGCGTGCCAGTAATACATTTTAACATTTTTAGAAGGTCTCTTTCTATAAGTCTATAATATATAACTAAACTATTGTTGTATGTAAAGTAAATAAGGTTTTTTTAAATGTTTAAGAAGCTTCATTTAAAATTAAATTAAACTACAGAGCCCCCCAGACCGGGCAGTGTGAGTGCCACTGAAAATCAGCTCACGTGCCACCTTCGGCACACGTGCCATAGGTTGCCTACCCCTGCACTATACAGTGGCAGGCAATCAAAACATGGTTTTATCTCCAGGAGATAGCCTCCCACTTCATATTGACTCCTCACAATAAATTCTTATTTTAATGCTGCTCTGGATCTTCTTCCTTTTCACTTGCCCAAGAAAGGGAAAATTACAACTTATCTCTATTTTTTGTTTCTTGCGAATTAGTTCTGAGGGCACTGCACTGCTTGTGGAAAAGGAGCTTAAGCTCGCTGCTTGTCCTTGCAGAGGACAGAGTTTTGCACAAGAGGATTAGTTCATACCACTGCAGATCTCAGCACGATTAAAAGAAAAAAACAAAAAACAAAACCCCACTCCAATAGATGCTTATATTAAAGGTCATTAACTCACAATAGTACCTACAAAGACCACAGCCAGCCCGCAGCCTCTCTCCTAGCATGTGTACCCTTGTAGCCTCCTTTCCCTGTCCCTATGTGGCAATACACAGCAGTCACACTTCCAGGCACACTCCCAGGCTTCAGGTTTGATTATTGCTTTCTTCAAGTGCAACACTCCATAAAAAGTGGTGGACAGTCCACATGCTCAGCCATTACAGTGCTTCACTGCAAAGACTTCCATTGAGCTGTGTTTCAACCACTGTCTTTCACCGCTAACTGAAAGCAGTTTACAGTACAATATAGTAAGAAAATCTGGCTGTGCTCAAGGTATGGAACGCATAGAAAGCACGTGCATCTAAACTGCTAATGCTGGCTTTGGGTCCACAAGGCACAAGCTCATAATGTCAAGGGGAATCTGTTTCCTTTTTTATAAGTAATACATATCCAGCCATGTTGAGATAACCTTGAAAGTGGAAATCATTCTAACCAATCAGTAGGATGAGAATAAAAAAAGCAGGTGAGCTACACAGATGCAGAAGGAGCTTGAGGAACCTAAATCTGCTCTCACTTTCCCACATTTTATGTAAAATGCAGGGGCGGCTCAATGTTTTTTGCCGCCCCAAGCACGGATTCAATGGCGTTTCTGAGGGTGATCTGCTGGTCCCGCGCCTTTGGTGTGCCCGCCACTGAATTGCCACCGAAGCCGTGGGACCGGCAGACCTCCTGCAGGCGTGCTGCCAAAGGCTGCCTGATTGCTGCCCTCATACCGACTGGCAGGCCGCCCCCTGCGGTTTGCCGCCCCAGACACGCGCTTGCTGCGCTGGTGCCTGGAGCCGCCCCTGGTAAAATGGGTCTAACCCAACAAATTATTTCACCAACCTTCCCCAAACTCCCTAGGCTGCCTTGCAGCTGAGAAGAACAAAGAGCTACAGGCTGCAGGTAAAGGGCAAGCGGTTGTTCCTGTGTGTTTACACATTTACATAACAAGACTAAAATAATGTAACTGTTGAATACAAACTCTACTAGTTTTAATGGGAAAATCAACACAGCTAAAAACAAACATTTTGCAGATGGACCCAAAAATGGTAAGAATAACTACAAACCATTCATGGTATTGCAAAGTAATCCAACAAAGATTTGCAAAACCCAAACCATCCCAACATTTTTTTCTTCCCTTTTTTGTGTCTTTCAGATTGACACAGGAGGCTGCACTGGACATCTGGAACCTGATCCTGTTCCCACTGAACTCACTTGGGTCTTCCTCTGATTCACCGAGTGGGAAGTGGATTAGGCCCCTAGAGAGGTAGTGTATCTCCTTCCCAGGATGAGGCTCAAATGAACAAGAAACATATTCTCTTCTGCAAATTATACTGAAGTTCCTGGAAGAAATGAGTCCATGTTTTCAAACTGCCCCCAGAGCAGGTCACCCTTGGTCTCAGCATGATCAGAGGTAACAGTTACATACAGACCAAAGTTTTTAAACTTGGGTGCTCAAAGTTATGCATCTAAATCCTTATTTAGGCGCCTAACTGTAAGTGGTCTGATTTTCAGAGACGCCAGGTGTCATAGGTTTATTCCCCACTTTGAACTTTAGCATTCACAAGATGGGGACCTGCATAGGCTCCTCTAAACTAAAATCCTAGTTTAGATCTGGTACGCTGCCACCAACTAGAAATTCCAGTGTCTAGTACACTCCCTGTTCCCCCAAACTTTCCCTGGGGAACACAGATCCCAACTTCCTTGGATCTTAACACAAAGGGAAATAATCCATTCCCCCCACCTTCTTCCCCCTCCCCTTGTCCTTGGGAGAGATACCTTGATTCAAACTCCTTGAATCAAACAAAGAGGGATTCACTTTTCCCCTCCTTCCCTGAAAATCCAAACAAGGGAAGAAATCAATCAAGTTCCAAAAAGAAAAGATTTTATTAAAGAAAGAAAAAAAAGTACACTATCTCTGTATTACCAGGATGCAAAAATACAGGGTCTAACTTATAAACCTGGAGAGGCTTCCCCCCCCCTTTCTCAGAATAATCAAAGTAACAGCAAACAGAAATAAAGATATTTCTTCAGCAAACACACAATTGCAAATGTAGAAATCAATTATAAGACTAAACCGCCTTCTAATACTCACTATACTGAATAGAAGAAAATACTTCAGGAAACCTTGGAGAACTTGAAGAATATGTCTGGCCTCTCTTAAATCCAAAGAGAGAACGGCAAATCAAACAAAGGACACAGACAAAGCCTTCCCTCCACAGAGATTTGAAATTATCTTGTCCCTTGATTGGTCCTCTGGTCAGGTGTTCATCAGGTTACTGAGCTTGTTAACCCTTTACAGGTAAAAGAGACTTTAACCCTTAACTATCTGTTTATGACACCAGGCAACTCCAATCCCTATTGACTTTAGTGGGAGCTCTGGGGTTCTCAGCAGCTTTAAAAGTCAGCCATCTATGTAGGTGTCTAAGTAGGCATTAAGACTCCCACAATGTATGAAACAGAAACAGGCTTCTCTTCAGCATGCATTGTTAATGTTCACTTTTCAGAAATATAATGTATTACATCCCGGTATTCACCTAATAGCATAATATAGGCTCCTGATTTACCCTTTGTACCAATGTGTGCCTGCTCACATACAGATCTTATGGATATCAGCAAAGCACAGGTAGTGGATTGTCTGTAGCCTTATCTTGCACTGTGATTTCATCAGATCTCACAAGCTGAGCAGGGTCAGGCCAAGTGAGTTGCCTAAGGAGGGGATGGAAGGGAAGCTCTGAGAAATGGTACAGGAAAGCAGCACTGGTAATGTAGTACGTGGCATGGTCTCCATCACATCAGTATTGAACCACTGCCCCAGCATGGAGGTAGGCATACTATTCAGCTGAAGGAGCTGGGTTTTTTTGTTGTGGCTGTTCTTGTTTGTTTCTAGACATGACACCATACTGAAGTCCTGGCCATTTTTGGTCATTAAACAGTCTACATTAGTCTGTACGAGTGTCCTGGACAAATTCAACTTACATAACTACATACTCCCTTCTGAGAGTCCCCATGAAGTTTTAGTTGAGAATGTAATTATTCATTATCTATCCTGAACTGGTGTTTAATGTTGCAAGGTGCTATTGAACCATCACTCTGATTCATTTAGTACACTGTGCCTCCGTGCCTGCCATTTTCTAGCAGACATTTGCAAGAGTTAAGCACATCCATAGGCACTATTAAAAAAAAAATCAGTGTGTCATGTGACTTGCCAAATTCCTTCCATTATTCCCTATACTTAGGCCTGGGCCAAACCCTACTGACTTCAATGGGCTTTGGGACAGGCTCTTAGAACATGAAATCCGGCGGTATTTAACAACACTGCAGGAGTGAAATATTGCCTTTTAGTGGAATCCACCTTAATACAATGCAATATGGCCTTTCACTAGTGATCAAAAAAAGAATCCCCACGGCTATATGTGGTCCGTGGAATAGACATTTTAGAACTATGTTCACATTGTTGGTATTCAGTAATAATTTCAATATTTGTTTATCATTGTATATATTTTTGTTAATGGGGATATAAATTATATAATAAGAGAAATGGGAGGTGCCCCTTAAGAACAGAGTGGGGGCAGGCTGACTGAGTTACTGCAGAGGCTGGAGTGCTCAGATAATGTGCTGCTGTGGCAGCAAGAGGCGGCTGCCCTGTTTCTGGGAACTGGGGAGGTCTCTGCCTGCAAGAAGCACCTAAAGCAGAAAGCTTCAATTCCCAGAATAAGCAATGTTCTCTCTGAAAAACTGACTCCTGTCATTAAGGGTGTAACAAATGTGAACATCCTACTAAGGTTATTTGTTCTGGGCCCTTTTGAAGGAGTGCTATTGAGCAGGCCACAAAAATGGCAGTGACTGAAAACATGTTGCTTGAGACTGTAAGCTGCCTGTGACTCCTGGCTAAGTAGGGGCTCCTCACTGTGACTAAATGGCTGCAAATAGCAGGGGATGATCAAACAAATGTAAGGGGCAAAAGCCACAGAGGTTTGTTCCAGTGTAATCTGCAGCCGTTAGAGGGTGCATCTGTTAGCTCAATGGACGATGAGGGAATGTCTATACTACTTCATCAGAATGATCACAGGATCTGATTCGGAAAAAGAAGGGCAGACAAGACCCAGAAAAGGCTAAACAGGAAAACCCCACTCAGGAGTGGAAACCAGAACTTGAAACAGGCAGAGCTGCAGCATCAAAAAACAATAGAGCAATTTGGAGCTAAACTGATGAAAACTGAATCAGTGCAACCTATTGAAAATTGAGGTAATATGGGAACACAGCCTTGGATCCAGCAAAATCTGCAATCAGTATTTAGGAAAGATTTCAGAATTACAGGACAGATTGGTGATTCCACACAAAAGGAGAGGTTCAGTTTTAGTAAGTCTGGAATACCACACTGAAAATGGATTAAAGAAGGATTATTGAGAGCCAGACATTATAGAAGATGTACAGTCATCCCAGGGTTAAAACTCCCAAGTCATCTGGAGGGCAAGTGTGATCCCACATTGCCCAAGCACAGGCAGATTCTATGAGCATATTATTGTGAAAAAAAAGCCACCAATCTCTATCAGAAATCAATTAAGGCTGTTCAAGAACCCAAAAAGACTCCATTGGATTTCCTGGCACATGCAATGGATCTTCATCACAAAATTATCTTAACATCAAGAAGATGAACTCTAACTAAAATAACCTGAATTGGTCCAAAGTCAGTTTCTACCATCTATTGGCACTGGTATACACAATAAGAATATGACAGCAAAAAAATAAGTGCATCAGAGCAACTGAGGCCATTATAGGTAAATGCTATGCAGTCGCTTTGAGAGAAGGAGAAACGGAACATGTCACCACTATCAAAGAACATATATTGTCAAAGCCAAAATCATTAGTTACTCAAGTGGAACAGAACAATGAAGCAATCCAACATATAGCAATTGAAATAGTTGTGTTCACGAAGACCACAATCTCAGGAAAGACCTATAGTAATTCCCCTAGTTATGCTAACCAGAGAGGACAAATGCAAAATAATTTTCCGAACTGCTGTCAAAATTACCAATTGGGGAAACTCAACTGAAAGATGCAATTGCTGCTACAGGTGTTATAGCAGTGCACACTTGCCAAGAAGATGGCAAGGGTAAGGTCAATAGTAGCAATCAGTAAATGAAAGAGGGTCACAACCAGTGGGAGAGGGAGTGATCAAAATTCAAAATTGAAGCTCCAGTATATTTGCTCCTTTAGTCAACATAAAGGGAATGAAAGACAGTTCAAAGTGTCTTCAGGAAATGTATTGTTCAAGAGACTGTCAAATGCAGCACTGGAGAAAATATAAAATAACCTGCCAAACCCAGCAAGGTTCCACAGAGAACAGTAATAAGTTACCCAACCCTGAGGCTCATCAAAGCTTTAATGTAGATGCTCCTAGAGAGCCAGGAAAACTTGCCAAGTTAGTTTGAAAAAGTATTTAGTGTGGTATTATCTCAATGACAAGAAAGTAACAGCATTATGGGGAACAGGTGCCCAGCTATCAATGACTGATTTAAAAAATGGAAAGAGGACCATCTCCCAGGACTAGACATAAGACCCATTGAAGAATTGTTAGATACTGAAGGGAGAGTAGATATAAAAGCAGTGAATGACACCAAAGTTCCTTTTGAAGAATGGTTTGAAATAGAATTCTGCTTATCATGATATATTACCAATCATACAACTAAGAAAAATATCCCTATGCTGGTGACGTGGGAAGATGGAGCAACCTGTAATAGGTTTCCATGTCACTGAAGAAATTATAAAGGCTAATGTCCCTTTCTCACCTTGTGTGCACTTCAGACAGAGTTAAATCAAGCAAAAACTATAGTTAATGTCATACAGCAGAAAGACAAAAGGACAGCAGATATTTGCACGTGAAGAAAGGAATAGGAGATACCACTATTCCAAGAGGACAAGATGCTGAAGTGAAGAGTATAGCAAGAACCAATTGCACAAAGGGAGACTATTTATTCCAAAGGAAACAGCACCCTGGCCTGTAGGGCCAGATATTACAGAACACTTAATATGTCTCCGAAAAGGAAACTCTCATTAGATTAGGGTGAATGTCACTAAAGGTAGTATCAATTTACACACGAGAACCATAATAGGACAATTACAGATGGGCATTGCTATCTGTCCTATGTAATTACCACCGGAGCCAGGAAGTGGGCCCCCATTGAAAGGAAATGAATATTGGAATAACCAATCAACAATGCTGGCCAAGCATAAAGATACATCACAAACCTCTAGGGAAGTATGGGACCCTAGTGTCAACTTGCAACACCTCACAGAGGAAGATCAAGAAGTGATCAGAGAAATGCTGTTTGAAGAATGCAACACCTTTGTAAAGGAAAATTCAGATGTAGGGTGTACTGAAACTTTAACAATGGATATTAAACTGGCTAAGAAGACTCCTGTCTAGAAAACATGCTAATGCAATTCCCCGACCATTGTATAATGAAGGGAAGAGCTACATAAAATATCTTCTTATGAGAGAGTGGATAAAAAGGTCTAAGTCAACATATTATTATCTGTGATTTGTGTCAGAAAAAAAGGATGGCACATTACAATTATGTCTAGACTATACAAAGTTAAACAAGACATCCTATAGCCAGAATTCAAGAGATCCTTGATTGCTTTGGTGGAAAACTCATGGATCTCTGTCCTTGATAAAAATAAAACTTATTCTCAGGTGAACAAAGTGCACACATTCATCACACCCTGGGGATTATAGGAGTGCGTTTTCATTCCTTCTGGATTTACTAATGTCCCTGCAGAATCCCAGCACTGCACTGAAGAATGCCTGGAAGACTTGAGGGTGAAATGTACATACCCTACCTTGATAATGTACTCATCTACAGCAAAAATTTCTGGGACCATGTGGAGGATGTTAGGAAAATTCTCAAAAGTCAGCAGAAATGTGGTATCAAACTGCAACCAAGTAAATGTGATTTTTTTCAAGAAGACAGTGTGCTAGTTTGGATAGATGGTGCCAGCTCAGGGGTATAAAATGGACCAAAAGACATTGTTGAGGTACAGGCTTTGAAAGAAAGTACTCCTTCCATGGGGAGGGTAGTTAATAAATTGGTTGGGATCCTTTGCTATTACAAGGGATTTATAAAGGAATTTTGGAGGATGTCAAAATCACTGTACAGTCTTCTTTCCAATCCCAAATACCATGGCTTCAAAAAGAAAGACAAGAACTCTCAAGGGAACAGGACAATTACCTGCCAACTAAGTGACATGGACAGAACTACATCAGTATAATAGTTGACTGATGTTCTGTCCCATCCTCCAATCATAGGCAGAGTCAAGATTGTTTGGGTGCTTTAATGGTTTATTTTGATAGATTAATAACTGGATTTTTTAAAGTGTAACCTTAATGCTGAATTTTCTGGGTTTACTTTGTTATGCTTAGTTTGGGGATTTTTTTTACCCTTATAATGATAAGTACTCTTAACCTCAACTCCATTTTAATGTGGTTTTCTGAATTTCCTTAGGTTTAAAAATCATTAAAATTTCCATATATTAAGAAGACACCCAAAGAGACCCATGTGCTATTTCTAATGATTTAAAGATATGCAGTATCAACCTTAAATCTAAAAAAAAAATATTTTAAGGGCAGATTCAGAGCAGCATAAAGCAGGCAGATTCACAACAGCACCAAACAGCCAGAGTGCACTGTCCAGATAAGCTGTGTTTTACCGCTGCCTCATACTGCCAGAGCAGTGAAAAACAACTAAAGTGTTCTGGTGAATCTGGCTTTATTTTGCAATTGACTTATTGGCTTAGAGGACTGGGTTACAAAAGGTATGTCTACACTGGAGCTGGAATGCATAATTTCTGTCTCAAGTAGACATACCTATGCTTGCTCTGAGTTAGCAGCACACTAGAAATAGAAGTTTAGCCATGGCAGTGCAAGCTGCAGGATGAGCTAGCTGCTGAAGTGTGTACCTAGAGTCTTGGACAGGATTGTATTTGAGCATCTGGGCTGCCAGCCACTTGGGCGGCCATGGCTACTATTCTATTTTTAGTACCCTAGTTCAATCAGGGAGAGGGCAGGTATAATACCCAGCTATCATGTTGCCATAGCCATGGATCAGTGCTTTGTGAAAGGAGGTGCAAGGGTAGCTCAGTTGAAATGTCTCTGCACTTTAAGGGTTTCAACAAGGCGCCTGCCTCACTTCCACCAGTCCTGTGGTTAGGCTGAGGCAGCAGTAAGTTGAGAGCCTTTTTAAACCTCTAGTGCCCAAGTTAACATGTAGCCACAGAACCTTTCAGGAGCAATGTCAGTTGGATCAGTTAACCTGCAAATGCCAACTCCTGCCTATAGGTGGGTGAATATTTTCATATGAAACATTTTGGTGAAAATATACATTCGGTGACACTGAAATGTTTCACATCTTGTGTCAATTTCACTAAATTGTTGCAGGAGAATTTTTTTTAATTTCAAAATCTAAATGTTTAATTTCAACATTTTTGAAACAAAATGTTTCAATTTTTAAGTTCAAAAGAACTTTTCATTACAAAATTTCTTTGGATTTTATTAAAAATACCTAATCAAAAATGTTTCAAAATGCTCAAAATTGTACCTAAATGTTTCATTTCAGGTTGAACAAAATGATTCATTTGAGTCTAAACATTTGTTAAACTTTTTGCTTCACCAAAAATTCTGAAAAATTTCTCTTTGTTTGACCCGAAACAAGTTTTTATTTTTATTGTTGGAATTACCAAAAAAAGTGTTATTCACACATTTGTTAGTCGCCTTCATGCCACTGATTCATCACAAGCAACAGAATTGTTGCAGGTAAATTAGCTGTAGGGGAAGTTTGGTGATGGGTTGAGCTAACTGTGGTGTCACAATGGCCACATTTAAGATTTACCTCAACTATTGACCTGACCTTTTCTGTACTCTTTGTAGTCATGACAGTTAGATACAATCAATAATAACTTGGCTTAATTATGAACTAATGCCTTCAAATATAGCCAATGCATAAGATTTCAATGATTTTTAACTATATCTAACATTTGAAGAGTCTGGATCATTCCAGACAAAGAAAAGACTGACACACATGCTACATTTCTTAAAGTTAATTAGAAGTTGAGTCCTTTAACTTAGAAACTAATTAATAGATTTACTTGTTAATTCTTTTAAAAAAACATTCTGTATTCAAAGAATAAGTATTATAATTTAGGCTAAGATATGCTGTACTTTCATATACAGTATAGAGTTTGAATCCTTGCTATAAGTGGAGAACAAGACTCAGCCTCAACTAGGAAGACACAACTGGTGTACCCATAATATATTTACCTCTGATACACTTGTTGCCGATGGTCAGGACCTTGCAGAAATGTGTGTATGTGGCTATGTGTATGTGTGTGTTTATGTTATGCAGTTAGTGGGAGGCATGGTGGAGTAGTTCTATCTCCTATGTTTTCTTTTGGGCATTCTTAGGAAATCCCTCACACCATTAGGGAGAATTGTGAGGGGGAGCATAACCGATGCTGAATTCTTAATACATAAGAAGAATGAGACTGGTACAGGATGTTGGGGTGAATGCATTCCTTCCATCTCGCCTCCACCCCCACAACTGATGACAGAAGTATTTAGAGACTGAGCTTCTGAAAAGCTGTGTGTCTCTGCTTTAAACAAATTCTGGTGTATATTGTAATTTTTATACCCTATAGGGGGCTGGGTGTAACATCATGGTGTTTGCAGTGGTATTTTTTCCCCTGAAGTTGAGAAGCTTTCAGAGAAGCTGTTTTGGAGGAAACATGTCTCTATGTACAGAATTCCCTTTCTCTGAATTCTAATAGTATGTGGGTCTAAAGTAGCAACCTTAACTCTGAAGTAGATGACTTTTTATACAACCTTATGTTAGTAGTTCATGAAGTCTTCCATCCTGCTCCCACTGAAGTCAATGATAGTTGTGATTTCACTGATTTCAAGGGCAACAGGATTGAAAGCTCTGTAAACTTTGAAGCTTCTGATCTTGGCTGTCAGTGATTCATAAACCCATCCCCATTTGTACTGACTACTTCCACATAATACAAAAAGACACTTCTTCAGACAAAACATTTCTATGCAATTATTACTTCCTCAGCAGGTTTCATTATAATCACTAAGAAATACTATGTCTTTTTTTATTGCTTAATTCTGCACCGTCTGGGTTAGCAAATGATTACAGCTGTCACCAGTGACTAAACTAATGCAGGGCTGGTGAAATACATTTCCTGACCTAGTAGCAGGACAAAAGAGCCACAAAAGAGTGAATTAATGTGAATTATCTACATTAAGAAGCAACTTCTTTGCGATACAAAATTGAGAAGTATTATCACAAACCCAAAAGATGCTGCAAAAGAGATTTATTTTTTTAAAAATTGTGAGGTGGGAAACAGCAACAAATATCATTTTATTATATGCTCCCCAGGCTAATAAGTGGCATTAAACATGATGGCTGTGTTTCTCTAGGATCTTCCAAAATCTTTAGTAGAAGCTACAGTCAAATCTTCTGCAATTGAATATGGGGGAGGAACACCAGTTTCTAGCCACACAATTGCACTACAAAGCACATCTTGCATCAAATACAGTCTTTAGCAGGTTAGTCAGTGGTTCCTATTATGTAAGAGTGAGGTGAAGAGGTGCTTTGCTCTCTGTATTCTCACACCACTTTAACAACTGACAATATGAGCTTTTAGTCAGACCTTGAAGCTGTTTCACACACACAGCTTGTCAAGCTGACAAATGTTAATAGTTAAACTCTAGGATGTCTTTGCAGCGGGTGGGTGTGGGGGGCATCTTCACAGGAGGTGCCCAAAGGTTATTACATATTTCATTGCCATCACATATACGCTAACACTACCTGACAAAAAAACCCAGTAGAATTCAAATTTGCATACATTCATATATAGCCAAATTCAAGACTTTGCTAATGATTGATGAATCCAGCTTTCATGTGGATGGAGCCCTCAATGGTATGGGGTGTATGTCTCTTCCTTTCCCGGGGGTTGAGGGCAGGAAGTGGATATGGTTGGTCCTGGTGCCACAGCAGCTCTTCCCACTTTGGATGAGGGTAGGGTATGTGCTTTCCCTCTAGACCCCTTGCACCTTGTCAATCTTTTTCTCCTTATGTTATAAGAGGGATAAAAAGTAGGGAACTGTGGCCTGGGAAAGAGGATTGGGCGTGGATGTGGGGGAGATTAGTGATTGTAGTTTACATGGGAAAGCGGGAGGGCAGAGGGAAGAAGGGAGATTTTTCTTCATTCTAAATGTTTCCTTCTTTCCTCCCCACCCACCACTTTCTCATTCTTCCCTGTCCCAAACTGTCTAATCTGCCCCCCACAACACAAGCCATTTAATTTTGCCTCCTTACAACTCTCCCACCATTTATTCTGTCAACAATACAGACAAATTGATTCTGGCACTCCTTCCCCTGCAACCACACATTTTGATAGTGGGGACTTCCCATGAACTTGATTCTGGCATTCTCCAAGCCCCCAGTTAATTCTGGGGCCTCCCACACTGTTGATTCTGATTCTCAACACTTCCATATGCCCTGCAATTGATTCTGCCCCTTGGACATTCTTCATACACACAGCAGCCCGAAGGGAGGAGACCAGCAGGGGGGCAGGAGTTCCCGCAGAGATGGCAGGGAGCAGCTGCTCCTTAGCCAGCTACGCGCACGCAGGGCTCAGTGCTGCAGGTTTGCTGCAGCCCTGTATTTCCTGAAAGGGAGGTGGGGAGAGCAATCCCTGCTACATATGCTGAGGCTGGGCTTCAGCGCATGCAGCAGCTCTGATTGTCTGCCATTCCCCAAGGGCAAGGATACTGGGAAAAGTAGCCAATCACCTGGAATTTCCCCAGAGACTGGGGCTTTCCCTGCAGGCCCAAACTCCCTGCAGACCACACTGTCCAGAGAAACCTTGCAGAGTTGACAGGTCTGCATCATCTATCACACTGGAAACTGCAACCAGGTCCATTTTCAACAGGCTGTTTAGCATTTCCATATCTGGGCTGTACTGTGCAGTTGCATGATATATACGGTCTGCAGCCATACCACTTCAGGCTGTGATCTCATCAGATCTCATGAACTAAGCAAAGTCAATATTTAGATGAGAATACTTCAAAGAAAATACAGGGTAATTCATTAATTGGTGCTCTTTCCGGTGAGTCACTAATATGCCAGTGTCCCAGCCTGGCGTTAGGCTATAGTATGCTTTTAGAGGTGCATCTTTCAGATGGAATTGAGGGCCTGATCCAGCATTCTTGAAGTCCATAGGAGTCATTCCATTGAATCAATTAAGTTAGATTTGGTCCACCAAAAAAAATGAGGATGTGATTCACCTGTCACCCCAGTGTAAATCAGGAGTAACTTCATTGAAATCAATGGAATTACACTAACGTAACGCTGGTAGGAGAAGAGAATCAGATCTTAAGATCCCTTCATTATTTGAGCTCATTAAAGGTCCCATACAGGTTGAGTGTTAGATCCAGTATCCTAGCAGAATTCCCATTTGAGTAATCACATTCTGCTTACCTGAATCCTGACAACTTCCATTGAATATAGTATTCTTCACTTCCTGTCCTAAACTAATGTATACCACTGCTATGTGCTGTTGAACTGCTCTGCTCCATGCCAGAGGCAGCTGCATTTCAACTGATCCCAGGATATAAAGTCTGTAGTGAACTTTGGGATCCTTCTCAATGAAAGGTGCTAAACTCTAAGCTATTATTAAAGGAGTGTTGATTGTTTTTGGAGAGTGCTATAGCCCCAATGAGCAGCCCAAGTACATCCTTGCCCCTTAACAGAATGCATGCTCAATGAGTTAAGGGAAGCAAAGAGCTAATACATAAATGGAGCTGCTTATCTACAAAGTCCATTATATGAGAGCAAGATTAAACTCTCTGGGGCATAGGGTAGCTAAACAAACAGCAGAGAATCAATTTGACTGGAAGTATTGCAAAGGGTCTTTTCTTCACTGATCTAAGTCTGTGCTCTCCGTCTATTAGTTAAGTGACTAAGATATAAATCTTCTTATGAAACTTCAGTGAAATAGGGCCTGGGGCTCTACTATCTCTGCTTCTAAAGAGATTGACTGATATTTCACCTTACAGATATGGCACCAATCAATGCTTATATAATCTCCACCTGACAGAAACAGAATGGTTGATCTTGTTGAAAGCTTTTAATATAATTATGATGAGGGGGGAAAAACTCCATCAGGAATATTTAGACCACACGATGACAGGAACCAGATCACGGAAGGAAAAGTGATTGCAATGCATTGAGATTTTTTCTGTCCTCCTCACAGATATAAATATTTACAGCCCACCAGAAGCAAAAGGAAACAATAACCCTGCATTTTTGGTGAGACGTCTGAGAATTCTTTGAAATGTACACAAAAGTGCACACTGCAACTTGAATCAACATATGCATCAGGAATTAGTGGTTTAATTTGCTTTTGCTGGAGCCGTACTACCTAACCTATCCGGAACATTATGAGCCAGAGCCTTGGCTTTGCTAACTCCCATTTGCACTGTTTCGATGCTGTAAAGGGATTCTACAGTGTCTTCCATTGTAGGAGAATCCTCATCTTGTGAAGAACCAGTGTATCCAGTTCTATACCTCCTCCCTCCAGACTCCCCACCTTCATCATATGGAGCATGCTGGAGATGTAAAGGGGCATGGCCTCAGGCCCGCTCCCTTCAGGCAAGCCCCACTGCTATAATGAATATTAGGTGACTGTTTCCTACCAGTGAAACTTAGAGCAGCCCTGAGGCCTCTAAGTTTCATCCAGGACAAAACCAGCCAATTCCTGCCTACTGGATCAGTGCAGGGGAGGAGCATAAAGATGTCAAGACACCTTTGCTGTCCTCTTAGATGTACCAAGTGCTGCACCTGCGGTTTCAGCCTGTTTTACCATAATTTTAATTATCTCTGAAGAATTTACCCATCACAAATATTCCTTGTGTGTTTTAAAATGGCCAATAATAGACTTTAAAAAATAACTGTGTATAAAAAAATTTTTTTTTTAAAAAGTCTTTAACTTTAACTGCTAAGTTATTCCCTTTTACAAATGCAGCTGTGCAAGGCCATTCTCATTACAAATCTTAAAACACAGAAGTTTGGAAAATCTCATTTAAGTTTGTCAATGAATATTAATACTCATGAACTGGTAGTTCATGTGTAAATGTAATTATAGCAAACTAACTTTAAAGAGGGAAATTAAGCTAGGTCCGTAAAAAGGCTACATATTTGAGAGATTATTTCACAGTCTAGTCAGAAACAAAGGAGACTCACTGTAACAGGGTGTCTCGGAAAGCTGGGCAGCCTAGTGTTTGGAGGCAGAGGCGGACTTTAAGGCACGGGACTAGGGGGACCTGGGCTCTCCCACTCCGTGAGATTCCCAGCCCAGGGCCCTGGGTGAATTAACCCCCAAGCAGGTGACCTAGAGTGACCTTTTCAAAGGGCAAAATACAACACACATGCCATTTTAAAAAAATTGTGGAGGAGAGGTATTGTATGTGTGCACATTTTATATTCTATGTTTAATAATGGTAATTAAAAATTAAATATCAATTTATCAATGTGTCTTGTTTTTCACTTTAATCCATCAGATTGTTTTTCAGAAATTCATGTTTTTTGCAGTAAAAATGTTACAGTTCTCTGACAAATGTAAAAAATAAAATAAAAAATAAAATGACAGTGTTCATTTCGATTTTAAATATGTATTTCCTATCTGAACTTGCAGATTTCAAGAGTTAGGCATTTGATCTGACAAATCAATAGAACTCAAAGCAAGTGAACTGGTAGTTTAGTTTTACTTGCAGTTCAGCTTTTATCAGATCCACAGAACATCTGTTTCTTTGATACAGCCATATCATGTTCATCAAGTTGACTACTCTCTCAATTTAGGCATTAGAGCAAGGTGTGCAGAGTACAAATGAAACAATTTTTAAAAGATGTTTCAAATGCTGTTCAAACTTGTCAAAGATATTCTTCCATTTTTGGTCACTGGTCATACTGGTCTCTATAACACAGCTAAGTATTGGAGCAATATCTGAAATTTCTTCTTAAAGTTCATCCAAATCAATCTTTAAGGAATCCATCAAATTCAGGGTCTTTGCACAAACCTCCCTAGGTCAACAGTCTTTTTCCAGTGACAGTACTTCAAAAAATGTTAAGAGATTGGCATCTGAGAAGTCAAACTACTTTTCAAGATATCTTAGCACTCTGCCATAAAAACCGAGATCATGTTTCATCTTTTTTGCATCATTGTCTGCCAGTTTTTTCAGACTTGTATTCATCAAATAGCTGAAGAATTTGTCCTCGTTCCTTCTCTGTAATTTGTTTCTTAATGACACCATTGTACAGTATAAACTAGTGATGGGCGGACCCTATTTTTCAAGTTTAAGAATGGTTTCTTGGAAAATTTGTAACACATTCTGCAGAAACAGCATGTAGAGCTCTGGAATGGATGTAGCAATTTGCTGACCAATTTCATCTGCTATGTACTTCCAGCTAATGTTGGGGCACTCTTCCTTTCCCAGTGACTGGAAATAAGATCTGATCGCTGATCAGGACTTTAAAATCTTATCTACTGCTGGTATGAGGGAAAGCCATCGAGTTGGCATGTATCTTACTAACTCTACCCACTCTATCTCAGAAATTCAGAAGTCTCCCTTAAGTAGTCTGCTCTCTTTGCTGAAACTGAAAAGTGGTTGAAAATTTTAATGATCACAGTCTCCACATCATATTCCAGTTGATCAACAGCAAATTTTGCACAGTTACGGGTTATCTGTGCTGGGCAGTTGGCAGCTATGAGTTTGCTGTTTTCTTTTTTAAGCAACTGATTTACTGAATGGTGTTTTTCATAATTCACACTGGCATTGTCAGCACAATAGGCAGACATGAGGGATAAGTCAAACCCTCTAGAATCCAGCGCGTGTTTTATTATCTATGAAATCAACTGCTGTCTCATTGTGGTCACTGTAAAAATCCTACAGACCTGTCTGAATACCCTGTGTTGGCAGAAAATACCTCAGAGCAATGGAGAGGAGCTTAGTGTTTCCTTTATTTGATGCATCAGATGATACACTGTAAGACATGTAGGGCTTCTTTAATTCGTTTGGCATAAGCTCTACGCTGTATGGAGCAAGTACATTTTCAGTTATGGCCACAGCTTTTGTGTCCACATAATGTTTTCGTTGATACATCTGAATCACAAAACATACTGCGAAGCTTGTGCAGTCTAGAGCTCTATAAGAATGGTGATGTTGGTTTGTGTGATAAACCATGGTTATCTCCACTGCCCTACATTCCTTTATCTGATCTATATCATTTGTTTTCACAGCAAATGGAGTCATCAGCATCTGTCTGGTATCAGAAACACCATTCGCTTTGTGTCCATCTGACTTTAAATGCTTTTTTATATCATTTTCACCTCCATGTCCAATTCCAGCATCTTTTCGACATAAAGCACAAAAATCTGTAGT
Source organism: Mauremys reevesii (assembly GCF_016161935.1). Classification (NCBI taxonomy): domain Eukaryota; kingdom Metazoa; phylum Chordata; order Testudines; family Geoemydidae; genus Mauremys; species Mauremys reevesii. Next base: position 253,221,705 of record NC_052624.1, read on the forward strand.
TGAATCTTTTGGATTTTTCTGAATTCATGTATATGACCTATCTCTCTGAATTCACAGAGGCACTTACCTTTTTTTCTTTGGTGGAGTTGTAGAGGTCGAGGGTCCTTCTTTCTCTGAGTCTGATGTATCACTCTGTCAGTGCCTCTTCCACTTTTGGAGTCGGTCATTTCACAAAATAAAAAAGAAAACACTGACTGGTTTGAAATTTAAATAATGATACTGCTATGTATGAATTATATTTTGTTTTCCATCTGCATCTCCAAAGCAGATTAGTTTCATCCATTTGGGAACACGTGAAAAGGGTAACAAGTCACGTGATACTGAGACAATAAGTTATGTCTTAGATTGGCTACACAATGTGTCAGTCATTTGGGGGCTGGGTAAACACTGTGAATGTGGTAGTGGGAGGGCTTTACACTGCACTGTTATTGCTATGGTTTGACCATTGCTAAGCAGTACATTTGAATTGTGTTAAGGGGAATCCAGGACAAATGCTGTCCCGGGGTCATTCAGCCCGGGGCCAGGACTTGAAATCTACATTTTGCAACTGTCCCACGCAGTTAGGGACAAGTGGTCACTCAAAGGAGACCTCCCACTGGGGAGTCTATGCCCACTGCCCTGGGCTACTTTCTACTGTTGCCCCTTCTGTTTGGGACATGGCCCTTTATAATCCAAGTTGCTGTGGTGGCTTGTCTCTAGTAGTGCCCCCTCATGGACCTTTGGCAGCATTCTGCTGAAGTCCCAGGTTCCTCTGGGTGGGGCAGTGTTTCAGTCACCCAGTTACCTCTTAGGCTGGGTGCTCCTAAGTCATGATAGATTTGAACTTGGAAATGGTTCCTGATTTTGATTGTATTTTTTGTGTGTTATATTATTGAAGTTCATCTCATCCAGGGGGCAGAAAAGAACTGCCCTGGCTTTGGTCACACACACACACCCCCACAACCATCTGTGAAATTAACAAGGATGCCAGAAATAGCCCCAAATCCCAATTCAGACCGCAGAGTGAACAAGTAAGTTTAAACTGTTCCTATGCAGGCAGCAGGCTACCTGGGGAGGCTTCTCCCTCAGCCAGTCCCCCTGCTCCCTACTACAAGCTAGCTGGGAGCCCCTGCAGCCCCTGCTGAGTGGGAGGGTCGGGGGAATGCAAAGCCTAGCCTCATCGGGCAGCCTGGCTGGAGGAGGAGAGGGAGAGAAACAACAAACAAATGTGACAGTGAGTTTTCCCTTTCCAAGCTTTTGTTAGCTTTGAGTTTGAACTTTTTGTTATGCAGCCAAAAGAGGTGAAAGTAAGCCAGTACTGAATGCTCCACTTATTTTCCAGTACACTGCTGCACCTTTTTTTACCGGTACTCCGTACCGGGCCATACCGGCTTACTTTCACCTCTGCTAAAAACACATTTCATGTTAACACAGCGCATGGTTAATAATTGTTTAATGGACAGAAAATCTTGACCATTTACTACTGCTGCTGGTTGATGCCTAGTCTGACACAGTGTGTGGTTTCTACACATAGTTATTTTACAGAACAGCCAAGTGTCATTGTAACTGGCAAATCAGACCCTACCTCATTCTATAGCCTTGCGATATCAGACATTCCACAGTGACTTCTCCCATGTGTTAAGGGCACCACTCTCTGTGCCTGACTTCTTGCTTTACTGGAGCAATTCTACCTATCTGTAGCAAATCCCAAGTGTATACATAGCATCAAAAAGATGCTGTACACAAGCATTGTGTCATCTACTTGCCTTTTTTTCTTTTTCTTTGAGGTCAGTCTCTACCTCTTCACCTGAGCACTTGGAGTCTAGTCTCTCTGCTAACATTACAGTCAGTTCACATTGCTGCATCCAATTCCTTTTTAACCATCTATAAATGCAAGTTCTAACAGTTCTACACGCCCAGAAGCCCAACAGTCCCGTGTGTGCAACGCTCCCACCCATTTTATGGAAAGCTGTTTCTGAGGCCTTTGCTGGCCACCAATAGGTAGTGAGAAACAAACTTCCACAACTGGAAAACAATATTTTAATTTAATAATGAATAGAATCAGAAAAGTTATAAAATTCTTAAAAACAGATGAGAAATAATTGTGGAAATGCTGACAGAAACAGAACTACTGTACAGCAGCATTGCCAGGCACTGTGAAATATCCATTATACATTTTACTTATAATATTCTAAGCAAAAATTACTGACCACTTATTATACATTGGATCATTTTTTCTTTCCTTATCTTATTGATCCTTTGAATAGCATACAGTAGGCAATTTATTAGTAATTTATCAGATCTCCTGGTATCTCTCCAGACATGCTCCATCAAAAGCTATGATTACTTTTCTCTATTTATTTTTTAATACAATTTTTTTCTGAATTGCTTTGGCCTTCTGAACTGTATGTGCCTCTCCACTGAGTTTAGGTATCCAAAATTGTGTACATTATGGGAGAATTAGATTGGAATATTCTGATCAATCACTTAAGCTTAATTGCCTGGGGAAAAATCTTATTGCGGCTGCATTATATTTGATTTGCTTTTATTTTAGATGCATTCAGAATAATCACTTCCTTGGCGTACTGCCCATTGTATTGGTGGAAAAGATAATAGGATAAAAGAAAGAGAATGAGAAATGAACAAGATAATAAAAATATTAACAACTTATAACCAGCGGGGGTCAGGGCCGCCCAGAGGATTCAGGGGGCCTGGGGCAAAGCAATTTCAGGGGCCCCTTCCATAAAAAAAATTACAATACTATATTCTCGTGGGTGCCCCTGCGGGGCCCGGCGCAAACTGCCCCATTTGCTCCCACCCCCCCATGGGCGGCCCTGGGAAAAATAAACGTTCTGCATCTCGGCACAAATCCAGTTTTGAGAAAACGTCTTTACAAGGTATCACTGGTTCTCAGCATCAGCTAGTGCTAAAAGGCACTAAAGCTCATTAAAAGGGTTGGACAAATATGTGCCGTCAAAACTTTTTCTGGATCGAAAACTTGGGGTTTTTAAAAAGCAGAAAAAAATCACGGACAACGTCTGCTTTCCTTCAAAATTTGTTGTGGTTTTTTTAATTGAAAAGCTGAAATTAGTCTGCCATAACCTGAATATAGTTTGGGGTTTCAGAAGTGAGTGGCCAAATATCTGCTGCTTGTTGTGTTTGATTGTTAAAAGAAACAATTAAAAAATTCTGCTTAAAAAAGAATCCAAAACTTTTTGAACAACCTCAGCTTGTGACCAAATGCCTGAGCCCATCCAGTCAGAGATTTTTCCAGGTTTCTGATACTCTGCTGACTTCCTTGACTCATATCTGTCTCCATAACTTTGGGTTCATTTAGGTTAGAATATAAGAACAGCCATACTGGGTCAAACCAAAGGTCCATCCAGCCCAGTATCCTATATACCGACAATGGCCAATGCCAAGTGCCCCAGAGGGAGTAAACCTAACAGGTAATGATCAAGTGATCTCTTTCCTGCCATCTATCTCCATCCTCTGACAAACAGAGGCTAGGGACACCATTCCTTACCCATCCTGGCTAATAGCTATTAATGGACTTAACCTCCATGCATTTATCTGTTTCCTAGAGACTGGCTCCATCGGGTCCCTCACAAACTGGAGACAGTTACTGTGGGTTTGTCTTTAGTATAGCTTATGTTCATACTCCATGAACTGAGCATTTCAGCTTGTTCCAAATCTGGGATGAGCCTATGCTGTGAAAACTGAAATGCTCAAAATAGCACATGCATGTGAATGGGCATAGGATGTTAAAATTAAATTACCCCAGAGGTTCTCAAACTGGGGGTTGGGACCCTTCAGGGGGTCCTGAGGTTATTACTGGGGGCCACAAGCTGTCAGCCTCCACTTCAAACCCTGCTTTGCCTCCAGCATTTATAATAGTGTTAAATATATAAAAAAGTGTTTTTAATTTATAAGGGGGGGTCACACTCACAGGTTTGCTATGTGAAAGGGGTCACCAGGACAAAAGTTTGAGAACCACTGAATTAACCCCTCTGGAGCCTCAGGAAATGTAAGGGGGGGTCTCCCTTGGTTGGGTTGGGAAGGAGATTGCTCTTCTCATGTGATCCCTCCTCCAGTGGCTAATTTTAAATGAAGCTACCCTCCCCTGACATGAATCTCCCTATGGCACTGAAATTAAATGTAGACTATAATTTGGCATTTGAGAAGTGAAAGGGATGGTAGCCCTAATGGAAAAGCTAACAGCTTGGCTCTTCTGCAAGCCTCAAACTGCTGAATGAGCTTTAGGGTGGGGAAGGCTGTGCCTCCCAAACAGCCTGGCCCTGCCCCCATCTAACCCCCACCCACTTCCTGCCCCCCAACTGCCCTCCCCCCTCAGAATCCCCAACCCATCCTGCTCCTTGCCCCTCACCGTCCTCCAGAGATCCCACCACCACCACCCCGGGACCCCACCCCTGCTCCCTGTCCCCTGACTGCCCCAACCCCTATCACCCCCCCCCCCCGCTGAGTCCTGACAGACCCCCGGAACACCCACGATCCAACCCTCCCATTCCCTGTCCCCTGACTGCCCCCCCCAACCTCTGCCCCCTCTCTGTCCCCGGAACACCCTGCCCCGTAGCCAACCCTGCCCCCCCAGCCCAGGCCCCATAACCAGGCTCCCCTCTCACCCGGAGCCTCAGAGCATCCAGGAGCTTCGCTCGACAGAGGTAGCATGTCTCTGGCGGGGACTGAGCCCCTCCCTGCTCAGAGCCGCGTGGTCAGGGGGCGGGGCTGGGAGCTCCACGCTGAGCTCAGCTCCCTCCGCTCAGCCTGGAGCTCCCAGCCCCGCCCCCTCACCACGCGGCTCTGAGCAGGGTGGGGCTCAGGGTCCCTGCCGGAGACACGCTGCAGCTGTCCGGGATGCTGCTGGATGGGCTGAGGCTCCGGGAGGAGATGGGGCCGGGTGGGGCCGGGGAGGGAGCCTCAGCCATGCTCGTGGGGGCCCCTGCGGAGCCCGGGGCAAATTGCCCCACTTGTCCCCCCCCAGGCAGCCCTGGTGGGGGTAGGGGCATTTTTAGGCTGCTGATGAGAGTTTGGGTGTCCTGTGAGCTGTTGGGTTTCTTCTGGCACTCCAGATATATGCAAAGTGCCCCCAATTCTCATTGAACTCAATGGAAGTTGAATACACTCTACATATTGCAGTAGGTGCATAGCACCTTGCAGGAACAGTCTGCATGCATGACAGGAAGGATATTCTTGTGATTAAGACAGTAGACGGAGACTTGCAATCCTGCATTTAAGCCATGATCCAGCAAAGCACTGAAGTATGTGCATGGGGCCAGAATTTAGAGATTTCATGGCTGTACTACAACACCACCACCTCTTTTGAGCTGCCATCTTACACTGCAGACTCTCCACTTTAATTAAAACAAAAAAGTGTCTAGCCCTTAAGGTTCTGGAGATCAAGGTAAACTATAACCAAGACAGACATCTTAGCACCACATACAAGGCAATGCAGTCCTAGACAACAGCTCAACTGTTACTTCACAGCATGACTGCTCTCACTTGAGCTCCGTTAACTCAAGAGGAGTAACTTGAGTGTAGATACCTTGAGTTAACTCTGCAGTGAAGACATACACTGCATCTGCAGGTACCCTGAAAGAATAGCTTTAGGGCATGTGAACTGCCCCATTTATCTAAGTGAGTTAAGTTCAATATGCAATTATAATAGTTAACAGTGTTGATACTTAACTTATTTCACCGCTGATTAAAGCATGGAAGAAAGGAGAGGGAGAATTATCTGCATAATCTACTGGGAGTGACTGCTCCTTATGGCACCATGAATAGTGCTTGGCAGACAGGCCACATGCTTTCTTCCCTATTCAAGGAGCCACAGCCAAGGAGAGCAGCTGATTCCCACTAAGGGGAAGCCAAACTCAGACAGTTCAGAAAAGCCCATTGGTGTATTAGAGCGTAACTGGATAAAGTTATGGCCATTGTAAGCTAGTGGTCAGATACACCAGTCGAGGAACTAAAGCAAAGTCCAGATTCTGCTGCAGTTCTTAAAACAAATTCCAAAATAGAATCAAAATAACACAAAAGACTTGCTAAGCAAGGAGCAGCTTTTCCAGATTTCAGCAAGCAGGATCAGACACATTCTTCCCCTTATGTAATAGTTCCTGGATATCATTTATGCTTCCTGCCAGGACTCCATGTATAGATTTCCCTCAGGGTCTTACCTCCATCCTCATTTTCCCATGACTGAGCCAGTTACATTCCTTTATATATGTAAGCGGGGGAATGGTCCCACTATTGTGGGGAACTTTCCTGGCTTATACACTACCTGGTGAAGTGGGCTAGCAAAAGGATCTGAGTCCTTGCTCCAACTTCCTTTACCCAGAGGCCTGCCTGACCTCGAGGGCTCCACTTCCACTCTCCTGTGTGTCAGAGTTCTTGTAACCCCAACAAGGCTGGGCCCAGGATTCCTGGGGGGCTCGACCCCCCCAACTTTGTCATGGTCACTTAGGGCAGGGGCTAGGGTGTCCCCACTCTGGGGTACTCTCTCTGCACTGGATGCTTCCCTGACCCACTGATCATTACATACAGTTCAAAGCAAATACAATTTATTAAACAGCAACCAATTTTAAAAAATGGTTAAAGGAAAACATGTCACCCCTCGCTGTGGCACAGGGACATCACAACCAGCTGTCTCTGGGATGTAAGGGAAGTTCACAGTCTGTTCCTCACAAGTCCCAGGCCCCTTCTCAGGCCCTGGCTGTGCTGCAGGGATGCTGCGGGTCAGACACTTGCTCTGGCGGTGGCCACACGCTCTCAGGCTTTAGGTGGCAGGACCCTTCTTCCCAGCGTCGCCCCTGCCCCGTCAGGGTTATGATCCCCCTCCAAGTCTGGCCTGCTAGGCCTCTTGGCTGGGAGTGTCTCCCTGCGCTGGGCCCTCTGCCCAGGGTCCCCCTCACTCTCCCCAACTGTTCACCGCACTCGGCTCTGGACTGCTCCAGCTCCACCACTCTGCCTCAGCACGGCTGCTGCTGCTGCTCTGCCTCCAGCTCCCTGGGCTGCTTCTCTGGCCCCTCTGGCTCTGGTTGCTACAGCTCTCCTCCCAGGACAGGTCTGCTCTGTGGGCTGCTTCTGTGACTCTGCTCCCAGCACTGACCTGCTTTTCTGGCCCCTTTGGCTGGCATGACTCTGCTCCCCAGCTCAGCTTGCACTCCTGCTTTCTCCTTAGCTCTGCCCCACTCTGTCTGACCCAGGCAATTCCAGCTCACATGGAGGACGGGACCCCCATGGCCTCCTAACTCCCAGATTAGCCTTCCTGCCCTGTCAATCAGGCTGACCTGGAGCATTGGCCTCTCCTCATTGTTCTTGGGGACTGTCAGTCTCAGGTTCCTGATTCCCATTGACCCTTCCCCTTTCTTTTGGGAGCTAGCCAACCAAAACACCCCCAGTTTTAGTAAGGGGACAACAGTCCCCTTACATATAGTCCCCAGCAGACAGTCACATGATGTTTCATTAGCCGACCACTTTGTTCCCTGTCTGGAGATTACAACACCCAGCAACTCCTGGTTCTAAAGGGACTATGTCCCCATAACAGATGTGTTAGCCACATCTGCACCTAACTGCTCTGTTACAATCATCTGTTATGTTCCTCAGGGCGCTGACCCTGAATGTCTCATCATGATGTTAGCCTTCACCTCAGTCACAGCTCAAACAATATTTGCTTGGAAAGTACAAAGATCAGCGCTAGCCATAACTTCCTCAACTTTCAGCAGGTTGGATTCAAGGGTATGTCTACAGTACAGCTGCTGCACAGCTACATTGGCAGAAGGGGTTTTTCCATCACTGTAGTTAATCCACCTCTCCGGAGGCATTAGCTAACTTAATTATGGCTTACAGTGCACAAAATGTTTCACATAGGTAGGTCAATCTAATTTTTAAATGCCCACCAGCCCCAAGATTTTCATTTGGGTCCTGTCTGTAATATAATAGGCCAGATCCTGCAACTTCTACTCACACGGAGTAGCATTTATTCATTGGAATAGTTTCATTGCTCCTGTAAGTTAACTCATGCAAGTAACTGCTGTTCAATTTAAACCATTATTTCATTTCCTTTAATATTTTTAAACAGTTAATTTTCTCCTTTTATTTTTAATTGAAATATATAATGTAACAGCAAAGCAGACCCATGTATGAAAACAATGACTCAGAGAACAAACATTTACCAAAGCTGATCTTCGCTTCTGCCTGCCCTGGAATTTAAATGCTGGAAAGGACAATCTAAGCTGACCTTGCTTAGACAGATCCAGGTTGATCAGAAGAGTAAATGATCAAAATGTAATGCAATGTTGACTGGTATTAACTGCTGTTTGTTCCTGCAGCACATTGTGTCACAAAATGAAATATTCTTCACCATCATGAGGACAAAATGAACACCAGTAAATGTATGAATACTGCATCTTATAACAGCTAAAATACTGCCTTCTGTCAGTTATATTAATTGCAGTACCGCATAAAGCCAAAGAGACCAGGAGGAAATATGCCAGAACTATATTACCTACAGCTGGAGACAGTTTCTAAGATACTCTGTTCTGTTTTGGAGAAGAACTTTGCTTACACTCTACAGGGATTAAATAGTTAAGAGGAAAAGAGGTCAAAATGAAGTGGCAACAGCATCTGTCCTCATTGAGTACCAATTCTGAGGAGCAGATAGATCTGCAGTGCTCAACCAGGCAGAGGTGAAAAGAAAAAGAACAGCAGTTATGAGCATTGCTAATCAAATCAGTAAGTTGGGAGTTCCTATCACTTTGCAAGGGTCACTCCTGAACAGGTTTTATACACCAGTTCAGGCATCAGGCATCCTTAGTGGTTACTGTCCAAAATAGGGGTGGCCAACCTGAGCCTGAGAAGGAGCCAGAATTTACCAATGAACATTGCCAAAGAGCCACAATAATATATCAGCAGCCCTCCATCTGCTACCCCCCCCCAGCGCCTCCCTCCCACTGGCAGCCCCACCAATCAGCGCCTTCCCCTCCCTCCCCATGCCTCCCGCCCACCACAATCAGCTGTTTTGCAGTGCGCAGGAGGCTCTGGTGGGGAGGGGGCAGGAGCGAGGGCATGGCAGGCTCGGGGGAAGGGGCAGGGCCTTGGGGGAAGGGGTGGAGTGGTTTAAGACCTGGGGCAGAGCAGGGGGTTGAGCAGTGAGCACCCCACAGCACATTGGAAAGTTAGCAAGGAGCCACATATTAATCTCTGGAGAGCTGCATGCGTCTCCGGAGCCACAAATTGGCCACCCCTGGTTCAGAACCTAGTTATCCAAGGATAACAATCTGGCATTAGAAGGACAAAACACACATAGGTTAATGGGCTCTTGACTCTCCAGTTGTTAAGAATTTTCTGGGCTACAGGGTTGGGGTTTTTTTGTTTTTGCCACATGGATTTTACAAGTTTACTCGGATCTGAAGAAAGAATGAGCAGACACTGGGAGAATTTGTTCTTCTTCGTGACACTGCTTCTGCAAATCCCCACTATGTGATCACATGCCCTGACATTCAGTGATGAAACCCATTTCAACAGTCAGCCACTGGGGACAGAGCACACACCTCTATGTTCCAGCAATCTGGAACTGTAAGTGTATAAAATCCCCCACCAGCCAACTGACACCCATCTCTCTTTCCAGTAATCTGTCTGGATGCCACACCCTCATTCATGCAGGAGTCAAGCACAGTTACAAGCCCTGTGCTTTCCTTTGTGTAGAGCAGGGGTCTCAAACTCAATTTATCTTAGGGCCAGTGCCAGTCCCCAAATCCTCCCAGTGGGCCAATGTCACTGACCCCCAAAACTCTACTCCCCAAAAAACTCCACTCCCCCACCTGCCTAAGGCTCTGGGGGGGGGGGGTTGGATGGGGAAGGAGGTCTGGGGTAGGGGATTGGGCTGCAGGCTCTGGGAAGGAGTTTGGGTGCAGAAGGGGTAAGAGGTTGGGCTCTGGGTGGGAGTTTGGGTGGGGTAGGTGGTCTGGGGTGCAGGCTCTGGGATGGAGTTTGGGTGCAGGTTCTGGGCTGGGGCAGGGGATGGGGCTGCAGGGGGGTGGGGTTGCAGGCTCTAGGAGGGAGTTTGGGGGCAGGAGGGGGGGTGTGGGAAAGGGGTGGGGTTGCAGGCTCTGAGAGGGAGGAGGGAGAGGGGTGCAGGCTCTGGGAGGAAGTTTGGGGGCTGGGGTGTGTGTGGGGAGCGGATGCAGGCTTTTGGAGGGAGTTCGGGGTGAGAGGGGGTATGTGAAGAGGGGGTGGGGGTGCAGGCTCTGGGAGGGAGTCGGGGTGCAGCACTTACCTGGAGCTCCAAGGCAGAGCAAGATGGGGGGCCTCTGCATGCTGCTGCCCCCCAGGCACCACCCCTGCAGCTTCCCATTGGTCACAGGGGCGCTCGGGGCGAGGGCAGCATGGAGGCACAGCCCCACCCCGGGGCCGTAGGGAGGGGCCAGCAGACACATGGAGTGAGCAGGCAGACACCACTCCGCTACGCTGCCAGGGCCCCAGACCACTGTAAGTCACCTAGGGAAGGGGAGCACCTGGGGGCAGCAGGTGGGGCCAAGGGAGAGACCCGGCCCCAAAACTGCTGGAGCCTCACGGGCCACACTGGGGAGGTTCGCGGTCCGCAGATGGCCTGTGGGCCAGGAGTTTGAGACCCCTGGTGTTGATGTAGAGACTGCACTTCGCTAGCATCCCTAGGACACTAGGCTCTCCAAAGGCAGCAGGGAGGAAACAGGTCTATGCCTGTGCTCTCCTGCCATATCAGCTAGCACAGGTGGTTGGCCATGGAAGGGAATGCATGCTGCACCTAGTGCAGTGAACACACTCTCTCTGCTTGCTAGGGAGCTGTGAGAGCCATTGTGTCTCCTGGGGATGTGCAGTTCTGTACCACCCCGAATGCAGGCCAGTGCCTACTTGGTAAATCCTGCTTCTATAATAGACATTGCTATATGATACTCATAGAATGACTCAGATGCAAACAGTATTAGAATGGAGGCAAATATTGCATTTTGCAGGTTTTATGCAATAGTTTGTATTCTATTCTGCACAGATCTACTTAGAAAATTTAACACGTACCCGCACTTTAATGTTATGCAGAATATGCGCTGTTGAAAGATCTAATGATGAAGAGAGTCGTCAAATATAAAGGATCCTTTTACTTGCATTATATTTAATTATACTCACATTTTGCATAATGTAGAGACCATGCTTTCTAATCTTGCTGCCTGCCTTGTTCCATAGAGACTATTGAAACAGCAGGGGCATGGCCACACTGTGGATGTAAAGCCCGTTCCAGTGGTGAGCTAGTGTGACCTGCTGCTTCAGTGTTATCAGCACCTGCTGGAGAACCAGCTGTCCAAGAATTACACTCAGATCCAGGTCCCTGAAGCAATCACAAACCAGTTAATTTTCATGTCAGCAGTTCTGTATTTGCTGACTGAATTGTTCTCTGTACTCAGTAACTGAGTCTAACACAGAGATGGGCCTGAACACAAACCCAGAGTCTTTGTGTGGTGAGTCCAAATCTAGACCTGAGTTTTGTAACTGTGGCAGGTCATGTCAAACCACCATAGGCCCAGATCTAAATACCTGGAATCTTTCTGGGGGAGAGGAATGGATATTTCTACCTCCAAATGTGGATCTGAATTTTGTGGGTAAGTCCATGTCTAATAAAGTCATTAAAACCACAGTCTTAAATATGTTCTGAAGGGAACATTAATTATCAGTATATACTGGCTATTAGAAGGATGGTATACTGACTAAAGGACTTTGCGGGGGTTGATATGAGCCCCTTGTTAATAGAATTATTCTTTGGTGCTTGTAAAAAGACTCTCAGCTTTCATTTTTTTAAAGTAAATCTCTATTATTTTTCCTTATTAAGATGGCTCTAAAAATGTGCTTGGGACCTAAACTTCTTTCTCTTACACACATACACACAAACATCACCCCCATGTGAGTGTCAAACCTAAATGTTTGAAAGTTTAAAGAATTGAACTCATTTGTTTAGCTCTGTTGATTTCCCAGCGAGATGTAAGATATGTGAAGCTATTTGTCAGCTACGGCATGAATTAGTAGTTAATAAAGGGCTCTGCTGTGCATTCTGTCCTCTTCGCACTGCCAGGTTTTACACTCTCGCATCATGTTTGGATACAAATGATCACTGCTCACCTTTTTGTTTTTGGTGTCATGAACAAGGAATACATTCTATTAACACCTCAAATTAACTCATCGTTCCTCCATGGTGGAGCTATTTTCTCTTTCAGAATAACAGCCTGTATCCCAATTTATTCATATCACAAAGGATTTAGGGCATTTAAGACACCATGGCCAAGTCCCAGAGTCCCTGCTCAGTCATTATGAGGGCAAAGTCCTGGAGGATGGACATATCTCAACTTGCCTTTAGAATGTTAAGCTACTGAAAATAACAGGGCTGAATATCTGTGCCAGGTTCTGCTTTTTTTTTTTTTAAATTTGGTTTGGGATGCTGCTTATGCAAATTGAACATGACACAAGAACATCACATACACGTGTGAAACCGTACATGAAATGAAGTAAATCACAAGAGGATTTTGAATGATTCGGTATCTGCTTAGTCAATCAGCCCTGAGGTATTTTGTTGTAAATCATCGCTCATGTTTATTATGCGACTAACATGATTTATGAGAATGCCTTTGACAGTGTCATTTCTGCTGCTTATAATTAGTATTTATTAAGTGCCTTCCATGTGCTTAATCCTGTACCAGGAGAAAATACACATTCTGCTCCAAATTGTTGACATCCTACAATCAAATAACAAACACTACTTGTAAGGCTAGGGCCAGAGCAAAACTCTCACTTAGGTCACTGAAGGTTTGTGATGCACTATGAATAAAGGATCGGGCCCATATACAAACAAATTGAGAAGTCAATTTCTTGAGGGCTGTGATCCAAACTTGGGAGTGGAAGCCAGGAACAGCTGAGTTCTAAACCCACCATTGACACTGGGGTTAAGTAGGTTCTGCTGATTCCCTGAGGCAGGTGACTTGTCATTCCACTTTGATATAAGGGATGTGGGAGTGGCTTTCTAGTGGAAAGAGCAAGCCTGAGGGAGGAGGTTTTTTGAGTAGCCAAGTTTAATGAGAATATTTGAGTGAACTTGTGTTGTACTCTTCATTGCAGGGCTACCTTAGCTGACATGAGTAGGCCCAAGTTAAGACAAGACAAGCCTGAACAAGCAACTGCTGAACAAGTAACTGCTTGAAACAGTTAACTAATGTGAATATGTTTATAGTAAGCGAGGCAGAAATTAACTGAACTAACTATTGTGGATATGTTTATAGTAAACAAAGTAGACAGGTACACCCTGAATGGATTAACTTGCCTTATTCAAGCTGCAAAGCGATTGGTTCTTATTAGGGTTGCCAACTTTCTACTCACACAAAACCAAACATCCTTGCTCCACCCCCTTCCCCACCCCTTGTCTGAGGTCCCGCCCCTTCTCCAAAGTCCTGCCCCCTGCTCACTCTATTCCCGTCTCTCTCTGTTGCTTGCTCTCCCCACCCTCACTCACTTGCTCATTTTCACAGTGCTGGCTCAGGGAGTTGTGGTGTGGGAGGGGATGAGGGCTCCGACTGGGGGTGCAGGCTCTGGGTGGGGCCATAAATGAGGAGTTAAGGGTGTGGAGGGGGCTCCAGGCTGAGGCAAGAGATTGGGATGTGGGAAGGAGTACAGGCTCTGGGCTGGGGGTGTGGGTTCAGGAGGGGGCTCTGGGCTGGGGCAGGAGGTTCGGGTGTGGGAAGGAGTACAGGCTCTGGGCTGGGGGTGCGGCTTCAGGAGGGGGCTCTGGGCTGGGGCAGGAGGTTGGGGTGTGGGGGAGTGAGGACTCCAGCTGAGGGTGAGGACTCTGGGGTGGGACCGGGGATGAGGGATTTGGGGTGCAGGAGGGAACTCCAGGCTGGGACTGAGTGGTTCAGAGGGTGGGAGAGGGATCAGGGCAGAAGCAGGGGGTTGGGGCACAGGTGGGGGTCAGGAATGCAGGCTCTGGGCGCCGCTTACCTCAAGCACCTCCCGGTAGCAACAGCATGTCCCCACTATGGCTCCTACACGGAGGCATGGTGAGGCAGCTCTGTGTGCTGCCCTGTCCGCAGATGCCGCCCCCACAGTTCCCATTGGCTGCAGTTCCTGGACAATGGGAGCTGCAGGACCGGCTTTTGTGGTGGGATGTAGCGTGCGGAGCCCCCTGGCTGCCCCTACGTGTAGGAGCCAGAGGGAGGACATGTCGCTGCTTCCGGGAGCTGTGCAGAGCCACAGCAGACAGGGAGCCTGTCTTAACCTTGCTGCGCCACTGACTGTACTTGCTGCACCACTGTCAGTGGTGCTGACCAGAGCCACCAGAGTCCCTTTTTGGTCGGGCATTCCAGTCAAAAACCGGACACCTGGCAAACCTAGTCCTTATGTGCAAGAAGTATAGATGTTAGTAGCTAGGGAAGATCTAGATAAACTGTGTAATGTATGACATGAATTGGAATTGTACCTAAACCCCTGCATCTGGGCCTCGCTGGGGTGGGCAAAGAGATGTTACATGCATAATAAAGTAACCTGAGTGATAAGCTGGAGTCAAACTGAGTTTTTTGGATCCCAGGGAACTAGAAGAATGCTCTTCCAGAACTGGATGAGGTGGTCTGGATATGCCACGTGGAAAGATCATGGAGGAATCCCAATATTAGTTAATAAACTTTCATAGATTCCAAAGCCAGAAGGGACCACTGTGATCATTGATTCTGACCTCCTGTATAACACAGGCCATAGAATTTACCCACAATAATTCCTAAAACATCCAATCTCGATTTAAAAATTGCCAGTGCTGGGGAACTGGTAAATTGTTCCAATGGTTAATTACCCTAATTTATGCCGTATTTCCAGCCTGAATTTGTCTATCTTTAATTGCCAGTCATTAGCGCTCATTATACCTTTTTCTGCTGGATTGAAGAGCCCATTATCAAATATTAGTTTCCCATGTAAGTACTTACAGACTGTGATCAAGTCACCCCTTAAACTTCTCTTTCTTAAGCTACACAGCTTGTTCCCCTTGAGTCTATCACTCATGTATGTTTATTAGTCCTTTAATCATTCTTGTTGTACTGCTCTGAACCCTCTCCAATTTATCAACACCCTTCTTGAATCGAGGACACCAGAACTAGACACGGTGTTACAGCAGCAGTCTCACCAGTGCCAAAAACAGAAATAAAATAACCGCTCTGTTCCTACTTGACAGTCCCCTGTTTATGCATCCAAGGATTGCATTAGCTCTTTTGGCTACAGCACCGCACTGAGAGTTCATATTCAGCTGATTATCCACCATAACCCTCATATCTTTTTCAGTGTCACTGCTTCTGAGGATTCAGTCCCCCCATCCTGTAAGTATGGCCTACAATCACAGGCACCAACTTTCCAATGTGCCAGGGGCTGCTCGACCCCTGGCTCTGCCCCAGGCCCCACCCCACTCCACCCCTTCCCCCAAGGCCCCACCTCCACCCTGCCCCCACCCCCTGCTCCACCCCCACCCCGCCTCTTCCTGCCCCATTCCAGCCTCTCCCCCGAGCACACCACATCTTCGCTCTCCCCATCCCCTAGAGCCTCCTGCATGCTGCAAAACAGCTGATTGCAGTGGTGCAGGGAGGGAGGGGGAGGCGCTGATGGGCAGGTCCCGCTGATGGGCAGGATGCACTGGGGGGAGGGGGAGGGGGAGGGGGAGGGGATGATAGACGGGCTGCCAGTGGGTGCTCAGCACCCACCATTTTTTCCCTGAGGGTGCTCCAGCTCCGGAGCACCCACGGAGTCAGCGCCTATGCCTACATTCTTTGCTCCATTTACATTAAGCCATAGTAAATAAATATTATGCTTTTGCCCAACTTACCCAGTGAACCAGGGCATTGATAAAAATGTTCCATAGCACAGGGCCAAAGAGTGAGTTGATTTATTTATTTAGATTTCAGTCTAAAAGAAACTCCACACCAAAAGACCCCTATCTAAAGCTTTGGGACATACGTAACATAGACTCATAGACTTAAGGTCAGAAGGGACCATTATGGTCATCTAGTCTGACCTCCTGCACAATGCAGGCCACAGAATCTCACCCACCCACTCCTGTAACAAACCCCTAACCTATGTCTGAGTTACTGAAGTCCTCAAACCGTGGTTTAAAGACCTCAAAGTGCAGAGAATCCTCCAGCAAGTGACCCATGCCCCACGCTGCTGAGGAAGGCGAAAAACCTCCAGGGCCTCTGACAATCAGCCCTGGAGGAAAATTCCTTCCCGACCACAGATATGGTGATCAGTTAAACCCTGAGCATGTGGGCAAGACTCACCAGCCAGCACCCAGGAAAGAATTCTCTGTAGTAACTCAGATCCCACCCCATCTAACATCCCATCACAGGCCATTGGGCATATTTACCTGCTAATAATCAAAGATCAATTAATTCCCAAAATTAGGCCATCCCATCATACAATCCCCTTCATAAACTTATCAAGCTTAGTCTTGAAGCCAGATATGTCTTTTGCCCCCACTACTCCCTTTGGAAGGCTGTTCCAGAACTTCACTCCTGTAATGCTTAGAAACCTTCGTCTAATTTCAACAGGTGATACAAAACATAAAACCATCCAAAACAGCAGCACTTCTCCTTCTTCTCCCTCCCATGTACAACTGAATCATGTCACCATGTGACCCATACAGCTTACCTGCCCTTCCCCGGCACTTTCTCATTAGGCGGAGCACCAGGCAGTTTCCACTCTATCTAGTGTGTGGTCCATAGGCCAGATTCCAGTCCTCACTCTGTCAGCTTTGTGCTGGTTTGGCAGTACGAAACTGTTCAAACCAGTTGATCTGGCCTCTGGTGAACTCCCATTGTTATAATCTGGTGCAAGGGCATGTCTGGGAGAAAGAGGTGTATGACTGAGCATCCTTATGTCTTGGTTAACCGTTCTGCCAGCACAGCCCCTTGGGGCCATAAGCAACCCTGAGAAGCTCTAATTTGTACCAAGAATCAAGGTGTGTGTAAGGGTCAGAGGTGAAAGTAAGCTGGTACGCCCCGGTACGGCTTCCCCAGGTGGCAATTTAAAGGGCCTGGGACTCCCAGCAGTGGCTGGAGCCCCAAGCCCTTTAAATTGCTGCCAGAGCCCCACTGCTGGAGCCCTGGGGTAGCGGCGGTAGGGCTCCAGGGGTTATTTAAAGGGCCGGGGCTCCCACTGCCTCTACTGCCCTGGGCCCTTTAAATAGCCCCTGGAGCCCCGCCACCACTACCCCAGGGCTCCGAGAGCTATTTAAAGGGTTGGGGCGTTAGAAGCAGGGGAGTCCTGGTCCTAAGTTAAAGGTTTCCAAGTCTGTCCCTAAATCTCATTTGCTGATCTCTGTTATTCTGACAGGAGGAAAGTTTTAGGAAAAAATGGCACTTGCAAATTATACATTATTTCAGTTTTGTGCATGAGTTACATCCTCATTTATCTTTGTCAAAACCAAAATAATTTCACAACTGTGGTGTGCCTGACTCAGCAGGGGAGTAGAGGGACAAGTGGCTCATGTGAAACTTTTTATTAGCTCCAGTCCCTGCTTCTCACCAAAATCAAGAAGTACAGCAACCCAAAGAATCTTCATGTGCTTTACGGAAGAACATGTAAGTAAATCTTTAGAGTTCTATTCTACAAGGGCTTGAAGTGGAAAATCAGTTAACGGTTTGTAACTATTAAGTACTGATTTTTCACTGTTAAAAATTTAAATTAATATTCCAGGACTAAGCATTCACTTTAAGGACCAGCTCCTCAGCTGGTGTAAATTACACTAGCTCCGGTAAAGTTAGTGAAGCTACAGCAAATCACACCAGCTGAAGAGCTGATCCTAAATGATGGCACTGCAATTCAGCTCTAGGCTCTTTCCAGAACATAGGTGGTTCGATTGTACATTCATACAAATATTTGGGGAACTAATCTAAATACAAGTTACATTTGGGATTTCCCACACAATTAACTATGGCTGCAAACATACAAAAAATTACATTTGTGCTTGAAGTTAAGCATGTTTTTAAAGGTCTGCAGCATCGGGGCCTGTGTCCATAACATTGTGGGGTGTTGATAGCAATGTTCCTACTAGAAAAATTTATTCCTTCCTCCATTTTCTTTTAGTAGCTGCAAGACTTACTATTGCTGCCCCATGGCATAATCACTATGTGTCCTCTGTGAACATCTGGCTCAGTATTGGATGTGTTTACAATGAAGAAACTTACTAACCTAAAGAATAAAATAAATCCATTCCATCTTGCACTATTTATTATCTTTACCGAGTCATATACCTCAAAGGTGGTCTATTGTCCTTTGGCCCTTATTAAGAATGTGTGGTGTTTAGATGCATCTTTGTTTTTGTCTGTATATGGATAGTTATTGTACCTCATTTTCTTTGTATTGCTGTATGTTTGCATTTTAGTTACACATTCATGTATGTATCATTATGCATTGTAATTGAGATGTGTGTTTGTTACCTTCGCTCCCCTCTCTAAATACAATTTAAATATACGAACTTTCCATTAAACACCAAGGGCCCGACTGAAGTCAGTAAGGGTATGTCTACAGTGCAATGAAACACCAATGGTTGGCCTGTATCAGCTGGCTTGGGCTTGTGGGGCTGCAGGGCTATAAAATTGCAGTGTTGACATTCAGGCTCAGGCTGGAGTCTAGGATCAAGGAACCTCTGGGACCAGCCTGAGCCCAAACGTCAACACTGCAATTTTATAGTCCCACAGCCCAAGTCAGCCGACATGGGCCAGCCGTGGGTATTTTATTGCTGTGCAAACATACCCTAAGAGTCTTTCCATTGACTTCTGTGGGCTTCTGGGCCAGGCTCTAATTTCTGTGCTGAATGCCCCACACTTACCAAGCAAACAGAAGTTTTAAGCAACTTTTCTACATTTATTTTTTCTCTTCATAAAACCCTCTTAGCATTTCCTGGTACTTCTAAAAAGGTGAAATAACTACTCTAAGTCTCAGTGTAACCCTGACGGCTGAAACGGGGTGGAGAGGTGGGAGGGGAATATTTTGAAACTCAGATGTGATTTTATTTTTCCTACTTTTATGTATTCTGTGGATTTTAAAAAACAAATTAAACAGCATGCAAAGCATAAGTATAATGCATGAGATAAAATCACAATGTAAAATGCAGCCATTAATACAACTTTTGCTTTGTATAAAAATACTGTGTATTGTATGGGGGAATGGTTTCATAATGCCACCCTTTTCCTTATGAGTAATCTTTTCCCTTCAAGTAGCTGTTGAAATAATGGGGCCACTTGTGGTCAAACTATACTTGACTTATATATAGTCATGAAGCAGACTGTGATTATGCAAGTACCCCCACCCGCACCCCCACCCAACAACTTGTGTATGGACTAGGCAACATTTCAGTCCTTGGGCTTTTCCCAAGCAAAGACTGTATCAAAATGGAGTAAGGACTTCAGTATTTGACTGTATGCCTTTACGATATTCAATCACGGCTTTCAAATGAGCCATGTTTATATTGTCTAGTGGTTTGATTTAGAATCTGTACTGACAAGTCAAAATATTTTGTGGAAGCTAGTTTATATTAGCTGGCAAATTCCATTAATTCTCTCATTTTTATGAGACAGAATTTTGCATGCTCCTTCCAAGGTGGAAATCATTTTTAAAAAAGTCAATAAAGAATTTGGATGAGGGTAGTGAAGCTGTATATCAGTAGTATAGCTCTCATTACATTATATATGTAGCAGTTTACAACATATAGAGATGTTTTCAGAAATGTCCCCGTGTTGGTTTCCTCTCCCTTTGGCACCGCTGATACTTCTTGTCTTTGATTTTAGTGCTAGGATATGAATGTGAGATATAAAGGAATGGCTATATTATCGGTGAACAAGAGATTGGGAGAGGGTACAAGAAGCAACCTCCCCAACCTGTGATCCCACAGAGGTGACAACTACAGTGAGCTGGGGAGCACAGGCTGGTATAATGCTGGACTTCCCCAAAAGAGAATGCTTATTGCCCATGTTCTTCCATACCCAACAGTGGTGGGGGGCCTGGAACAGGGTGTGTAGAGAGCATGTGCTCTAAAAGGGTGACAGAACTCCTGTTCTAGCAGAGGGATTGTGGCTGAGTGAGATGATGTTCTCCAGGAACTTCTGGTACTATGCTGTTGTTCTTCATCCCACTTCAACAACAGTGAACAGTGTCTGAAGACTACAATCTGGGCTAAAAGCCCTTTCCCAATATTCTTGTCTTTCATTTAAAAATGAGATTAAATACTAGTTCTTAGCTCTTCCAGTCTGTAATCCTTACATCATCAAAACACATGACAAACATTAAATGCCACTGGCATCACTCTCATAATTAATCCTTACAGTACCCAGCAAAGTAGATGATTATGAGGATTCCTGTTTTAAATAGTTAAATTACAGGTGGGGAAATTGAGGCACAGATTTACTGAGTGACTTGCCTTAGGACACAGGAAGAATCAGGCCAGCAACAGGAGTAGAACTCAGCAGTCTCTGGCTCCCATCTTTTGCTCAGATCACTAGGATCCACCTTCCCTCAATAATATAATATATAGATGCCGACTGAAAATAAGAATCTGGGGGCAGGGGGAATTGCTGTCCCAGACTGGTTTCTCTTTTTGTGATGTATAATGGCAATCTGTGTTTGCTGGGGAATACAAGGATAACTATGCTGCATTCCTAAAAGGAAGACACAGGACTTGTAAAAATGAAAGTGCAGGGTCTCTGGTGGGCAAAGTGCTCCAAAAGTAGGCAACAGACACAAAAGGATGAGGCTCTTTGGTGGAGGGCACTTAGCCTCAATATTACAGCAGGTATAGAGGGGTTGTTCTTTTCCCTCCTACTCAAATGCGGCGTAGACATACTTCAGCATAGCTTCACTGATTTACTTTTTCCTTTTTAGAAGTTCCAGAAAGCTCTCAGAATTTACCACTTGTTTTAAGGACTGATGCATGATTTTTAGCTGAATCATTTCACACAGATCTGTTTCTAATTCTGAACCAGGGTGTTAATTTCTAGCCCCAAGGATGATCAGCTGTTTTAGAGAGCGAGTAGCTGATGCAACTCCAAAGAATTTTTGGCTTTCAAGGCTTTTTTTTTTTTAAAGAAAGTCCCCAGTGTTCACCGTTTATAGTGATCCTGCTATACTCAGGTGATGACATTTTATATTTAAGACTTGGGTAGTGGGGGAATAAAACAAACAGCTGCTGAGCAGGTGGGTTGCAATCAGTGATCTAGATGGTGTGATTTTGGCACTGTTCGGAGTAGGCTGTGAGGTGGAGCTGGGGGGACTGGGGACGGGATTGTGCACAATCGCTTTCCGAGCACTCCCAAACGCAGGCACTGTACTGACTGCCCTGGGTGACTACGGAAGGAAAATGGGGCTGCCAAGGCTGAATCCCCACTCTGTCACTTTGAGTACAGAAGATGGGGACCTGCAAGGAATTTAAAAATTAATACTGGCCACTCCAGGCTTCTATTAAACTCCCACGGTTACAGCTTTTCTCTGATCTTGGCTCGGCTGCCACCACCCAAATGCACCCCCACCCCCTTGAACCCAGGAAGGTGTACTTGGGAATTCTTTCCTGTGGGGTACCCTCAAGCCCTTTCACACACCCCTCTCCTGGGAAGAGCTGAGAAAGAAAACAAAGGAAATTAGCCGTTACTACCAGCTAATCAAACAACATGCACAAACCTCTTAGGACACCAAAAATCCAATCCTGTTCTTAAAAAAGGTAAATGTTAATAAAAACAAAAAGGAAGAAAATACATCTGGAACTTAGGCTTCTGCTAGAATTTAAAAGAGCAATTCCAAAAATTAAGCACCCAAAATAGCTTTCTTGGGGATTAGCTTAAAGGTTACAAGCAAACAAAAGCAGGTGGGGTTAGTACAGAGGAGATCCACACACCAAAACAAAGAAATAAACCTAATCACATCTATTTAAACATGCCCGGTCCAATGATTTCTTCCAGGTATGGAAGATGAATTTTTATACCTGGTTCAAGCCTTACACAGAATTCCTGCTTATAGCATTGCTTCTCTCTATCTCCTTCGCCAGAGAACAACAGAGAAAGAGAACGTTTCTTTCCCAATTTTAAAAGTTCTAGCCTTCCCACTGGCTCTTTTGATCAGGTGCCCACTCCTGTTCTTTTACCTGTGGGGCTTGTTAACTCTTTCCAGGTAAAGCAAGCAGAGAACAGACACCAAGAGGGATTTTACAGCTAACTGGCTGGGTGTTCATAAAAGGGAGCTTCTCCCTCCCCTTCCCCCGCGCAGACACCCAATTCATTTATCACAGGGGCCATGGGAATCTGATCACTAATAGCCCCTTGTGAACTCCACACTGTGTATCAGCACAAAGACTAGGGACAATCTGGCCCTGTATTTGTTAAACTGTAGCAAAGTGATATGCAAACACGTGCCAATTTTTGTAACTCATAACAACAGCCCATTCTTCCTGGAATTAGACATTCAAGTTTGTTTTCAGAGTTTATGTATATTTCATGGGTGTCAAATATCCACCATCCTGGCTCTAATGCTTTTCTTGTGTCCAAAGTCTTGCTTTGGTATTTCCCTCTCTTTCATCTCCCTAATTTCAAAAGCTATCTTAGATCCGGCCAATTTTTTCTGTGTTGTATGCTGATTCCCCGGCCATGTATTGCAGCCTACATATTTTATGGGAGTATAATCATTAACAAACAATAATGCACTGAAGTATCTATATAACAAGGAGAAGAGGAATAGAAAATATGCTTGTGTAAAAGGGATGATGCAAGAGAAATCAACCTTATAATTTGTGATTATCTCACATTTGCGTGCTTATCTTAATGTAACATTAATGCTAAAAAAATCTGCATTTGATTTATATAATTATTAATTAAAGAACAGAAATCCAGATCTTTTCAGTATCCTGGGTCAGACCCCCAGTCTTACCTCCATTATGGCCCTCCAGTTCTGTGCTTGATTCCATTGTAGAGCTATGACAATTTTCACCAACTGAGGATCTGACCCATAGAACTTACCAAAGCTTCGCCGTCGGAGCTTGCAGACTCCTTGATCTGGTTTGCAGAAATTTGGTTTTCACAGTTTATAAGATTTGCCAGCTTCCTTAGCAGAGCTTAAAAATTCCTTGTACCATCACAGAGGACTACAGCCCAAAGTATCTTAGGAGTTTCACAGAAGTTCTCTGAGACTGAAAAAAATGGAATACCAGATCTATTTAACCTAACTCATTTGGGGACTGGAGTATTGTAATGGGGCAAGAAAGGCAGGAATCCTCCCATAGAAGCTGTGGGGTGAAATCTGTGCTGCCCTTTAGATGCTACACCAGCCTAATAGGTGGAGTAGCTTCCACAGTCCTGGATCCACTCCCTTTGCTGAGGCGAAAGACTAAAGTACCTGCGTAGCTGCAAATCCTCTGATCCCTGGCCCTCCACTGACCCTGGCCCTCTGTCCCGCCACCGTGCACATGCCTACTATTAAAACTTTAATACGTGTATTTGTTTTCATGTGTAGATTAAAGGTTTCCCTATTAGGTGAAACTATAATAATCCATTTACAAAATCCTGCTACAATAATAATACGTAAGTAATCCCTTACCTGTGCCAGCTACCAACATTTTTGGTGGCCTCAGAATATGGCCACCAACTCTTGCTGGTGGCCACACTCACACTTTTTCATAAAATACTTAATTAGCTTTAGGAAAACCAAATAAATATGCACAAATTACAATGATTTTGAGATGTATTTATTTATTGCTAGCAAGTAAGTCTGTTGTGAAAAGTGATATTAACAAACATACAGGTATCACTTTTCACAGCAGTCTTACTCAGCCCTGGCAAGCCTGGGGACAAATTAAGCCCTGAATGGCGGGTCGGGGGAGGCAACGGGGCCAGGGGAGATGGGGTCTGGGGAAGTAGCAGGGGGCTGGAGCCTGAGACCCTGCTGTTAGAGCCTGAAGTCTCACAGCTGGAGGACGGGGGCCAGGGCTGGAGCCCGAAGCCCCATGTCCAGAGTCTGCCACCCCACCAACCCAAAGCCTGAGCCCCACCGCCCTTGGGAAGGCAGGAAACTCCCTGTCTGCCTGGTTCTCAACCATTGTGGCCCAAGTGACTCCAGAGGGGGGCAGGATCCAATCCCTGCTGGTAGCCCCAGCAACCAACATCAAGGCAGTGCATCTAGGTACAAAAGTGAGGGGCACGGGGAGGGAGCCCTCCCTCCCCATCACAGTCCAGGGGACTGTGGCCACAAGAAAAGCCTGGTGGCCGCATCTGAGAAATGTTGAACTAGACTACATACTGTAACCAGTGATGAGCTGCCAAAATCTTAACAGCCAGTTCCGGATACAAAGTTCTGATTTAAGGGATGTGCCACAGTATGTATTTTTTGTACCAATAGGGTTACCATACATCCGTATTTTCCTGGGAGGAATTTAAAAAAATTTTAAGTACCAAAAAGCCTGACATGTCCAGGAAAATATGGATGTATGTTAACCCCACCTAAAGTTCTTTTTTAAAAAGATGGGCCTGAACTAGAAATGAGCTCCGGTTCACATGTGTGGGTCCCCGCCACTCCCAGGGGGTGTGCTAGGGTGACCAGATGTCCCGATTTTATAGGGACAGTCCCAATTTTTGGGTCTTTTTCTTATATAGGCTCCTATTACCCCCATCCCCATCCCGATTTTTCATACTTGCTGTCTGGTCACCCTAGGGTGTGCACATGTGTGGGTCCTAGGTGCTCCCTTCCCCCCTCATTGAAGCAGGTGTGCAGGGTTACTGCCCTGGGAACTGAAGGGCACCAGTGGCTGTGGGGCTGGCTGCAGACAGGAGCATGGGGCAGGGCTAGCTGGAGGCAGGGGGTGTGGGGCTGGCTGGAGGCAAGGGGGTGTGGGGCTGGCTGGAGGCAGGGCAGAGGCTGGCTAGCTTTGGGCAGGGTCACAGGGGGTGTAGCAGGGGTTGGCTGGAGACAGAGGAGTGCGGGGCTGGCTGGCTTCGGGCAGGGAGGTGCGGCAGGGGCTGGCTGAGGGCAGGGCAGGGAGTGCGGCAGGGGCTGGCTATGGGAAGGGCAGGGGGGTGCAGTAGGGGCTGGCTGCAGGCAGGGCAGGGGCAGGGGCCCCTCCAGACCCCAGCATGCCAAGCACATGCTTGGGGCAGCGGGGGGCGCTCTGCCAGTCGCCGGGAGGGCGGCAGGCGGCTCCAGTGGACCTCCCGCAGGCGTGCCTGCGGAGGGTCTGCTGGTCCCGTGGCTTCTGTGGAGCATCCACAGGCACGCCTGCAGGTCCACCGGAGCCGCTGGACCAGCGGACCCTCCGCAGGCACATCCACGGGACCGGTGACCAACAGAGCGCCCCCCCGCGGCGTGCCGCTGTGCTTGTGGCGGCAAAATGGTTAGAGCCACCCCTGGGCAGGGGGTGTGGCAGGGCCTGGCTGTGGGCAGGGTGGTGGGTACTCATGGGGAGAGCGGCTCGGAGCAGGACACTGCCCAGGCCCAGCAGAGCAGCTGGGGACCCACCAGGCAGCAGCGGGAGCCCCAGGTCCAGGGGTTGTGGGAGCAGCAGCAGCAACAGGGCCCGTACACAGGGCCAGGTGGCAGTCCACATGGCTCCTGCAGCGCAGCGCCTCTGGTGGCCAGAGGAGGAATTACATCACTTCCTGGCCGGAGCCCATCAAAGCTGCAGCGCCCCCTCACGGGGAAGCGGGTTAACAACCGGTTCTAAAACTGCTTCAAAATTTAACAACCGGTTCACGTGAACCAGTGCGAACTGGCTCCAGCTCACCACTGACTGTAACAGAGTTACTGTGCTGGCTGGGTCTATGCATGTGCATCACATCCATAGACAGCCCCTAAAGGCTGTGGCTCCTCCCATCTGGAAGGAACCCTGACTCATGGAGTAACATTGAAAGGAAGTTTGCAGCAACAGGGTGTGATTCTGTCCCCTTTTCCAATAATAAATACATGATTTGCTGTGACTGAGCTCATGCATTCCAGCTTTGCGAACAGGGGCTGCTAACAGGGAGTTTCGCAAGGGAGTTCTCCAGGTGAAGGAGGAGCAAATACTGCATCTGTGGGGTAAGTGACTGTCTGTAGTGTGTGTTTGTTTGTGTTTGGGGGTTACTTGCTGTGTGCTGAGCTTGTGTTTGTCAGTCTGTTTGTTTGTTTGGTTGTTTGAAGGACCGTGTGCTGTGGCTGGCAGTTGGCGGCCGTGAGCTTCAAAGGAAGGTTTGAAAGCTTGAAGCCTCTGGTAACTGGCTGAGCCTTAATCAGTGGGCGGGGCATTCACTCAGGCCAGGGCTTTATAAAGCCACGCACAAGTGACCAGGGAGCTTTGTGAACAGGGAGTTTCACAAGGGAGTTTGGAAGGGGAGTGGGAAGGGAGCGGGAGTCCCTTGTCGGTCCTAACCCTCCCTCTGTAGTCTCCCTAAAACCTATAAACCAAACCACATTTCAAAACCTCTTTCTGTAAACCACCCTTCCATTAACTAGGAGACAATGCAGACAGAAGCCCAGCAGCAGAGTGGAGGCTATCCAGTTTATTGCACTGAGTGTTGCATGTATGATTATCTGCCCTGTGGGCGGGTGGCGTATGTGTGCAGTCTGTGCAAGGAGCTCCTGGCCCTCAGAGACCATGTACGGACTTTGGAGGCCAGGGTGGCGGAACTGGAGGAGCTAAGAGAGGCAGAGAGGTATGTTGATGAGGCTTTCCGGGACACTGTAGAATTGTCCCACCTCCGCTCAGACAGCCCCTGCGCTGTTGAGGAGGAATAACGGCCCAGGGAAGCAGAGCAGTCAATGGGAGCAGAGGAAAACCTTCCCGTAGTTGGGACCCTCCTTCCAGATGGTGCTGGGGTTGCCTCTCGCACTGAGGTTACCTCTCCGGGGGAGGGAACTCCAGTTTCTAGGAAAAGGCAGGTGTTAGTAATGGGAGATTCGATTATTAGAAACTTAGATAGCTGGGTTTGTGATGACCGGGAGAACCGTATGGTGACTTGCCTGCCTGGTGCGAAGGTTGCGGATCACACAGGGAAGGGTGGAAGCCAAATTTAGGCTGCTAGGGAAGAGACTGAAATCCAGGACCTCTATGGTGGCATTCTCAGAAATGCTCCCAGTTCCACGCGCAGGGCCAGGTAGGCAGGCAGAGCTTCAGAGTCTCAATGCGTGGATGTGAGACGATGGTGTAGAAAGGAGGGGTTCACGTTCATTAGGAACTGGGGAAACTTCTGGGATGGGAGGAGCCTATACAGGAGAGATGGGCTCCACCTAAACCAAAGTGGAACCAGACTGCTGGCACTAAACATTACAAAGGTTGTAGAGCAGTTTTTAAACTAGGAGATGGGGAAAGCCGACTGCTGCAGAGGAGCATGTGGATCGGACACAGACTTCTCTTAGGGGAGAGTCTGATGATAGAGAATCTCCAGGTTATAGTCAGGAGCAGAGGATGGAAGGGGACAATGTAAGGGCTGGATCAGATGATAAACAGTCACATAAAAAAGAATCTGGCACATCAGAAAAAGGCAGACTAATAAACAGGGACAAGTTTTTAAAGTGCTTGTACACAAATGCTAGAAGTCTAAATAATAAGATGGGTGAACTAGAGTGCCTTGTGATAAAGGAGGATATTGATATAATAGGCATCACAGAAACCAGGTGGACTGAGAGCAATCAATGGGACACAATCATTCCGGGGTACAAAATATATCGGAAGGACAGAACAGGTCATGCAGGGGGAGGAGTGGCACTATATGTGAAAGAAAATATAGATTCAAATGAAGTAAAAATCTTAAGCGAATCCACATGTTCCATAGAATCTCTATGGATAGAAATTTCATGCTCTAATAAAAATATAACATTAGGGATCTATTATCGACCACCTGACCAGGACAGTAATAGTGATGATGAAATGCTAAGGGAAATTAGAGAGGCTATCAAAATGAAGAACCCAATAACAGTGGGGGATTTCAATTATCCCCATATTGACTGGGAACATTTCACTTCAGGATGAAATGCAGAGATAAAATTTCTCGATATTTTAAATGACTGCTTCATGGAGCAGTGGGTACGGGAACCCACAAGGGGAGAGGCAACTCTAGATTTAATCCTGAGTGGAGCGCAGGAGTTGGTCCAAGAGGTAACTATAGCAGGACCGCTTGGAAATAGTGACCATAATACAATAGCATTCAACATCCCTGTGGTGGGAAGAACATCTCAACTGCCCAACACTGTGGCCTTTAATTTCAAAAGGGGGAACTATACAAAAATGAGGGGGTTGGTTAAACAAAACTTAAAAGGTACAGTGACTAAAGTGAAATCCCTGCAAGTTGCATGGGCCCTTTTTAAAGACACCATAATAGAGGCCCAACTTCAATGTATACCCCAAATTAAGAAACACAGTAAAAGAACTAAAAAAGAGCCACCTTGGCTTAACAACCATGTAAAAGAAGCAGTGAGAGATAAAAAGACTTCCTTTAAAAAGTGGCAGTCAAATCCTAGTGAGGCAAATAGAAAGGAGCACAAACACTGCCAACTTAAGTGCAAGAGTGTAATAAGAAAAGCCAAAGAGGAGTTTGAAGAACGGCTAGCCAAAAACTCCAAAGGTAATAACAAAATGTTTTTAAGTACATCAGAAGCAGGAAGCCTGCTAAACAACCAGTGGGGCCCCTTGATGATCAAAATACAAAAGGAGCGCTTAAAGACGATAAAGTCATTGCGGAGAAACTAAATTGATTCTTTGCTTCAGTCTTCACGGCTGAGGATGTTAGGGAGATTCCCAAACCTGAGCTGGCTTTAGTAGGTGACAAATCTGAGGAACTGTCACAGATGAAGTGTCACTAGAGGAGGTTTTGGAATTAATTGATAAACTCAACATTAACAAGTCACCGGGACCAGATGGCATTCACCCAAGAGTTCTGAAAGAACTCAAATGTGAAATTGCGGAACTATTAACTAAGGTTTGTAACCTGTCCTTTAAATCGGCTTCGGTACCCAATGACTGGAAGATAGCTAATGTAATGCCAATATTTAAAAAGGGCTCTAGCGGTGATCCCGGCAATTACAGACCGGTAAGTCTAACGTCAGTACTGGGCAAATTAGTCAAAACAATAGTTAAGAATAAAATTGTCAGACATAGAAAAACATAAACTGTTCAGCAATAGTCAATATGGTTTCTGTAAAGGGAAATCGTGTCTTACTAATCTATTAGAGTTCTTTGAAGGGGTCAACAAACGTGTGGACAAGGGGGATCCGGTGGACATAGTGTACTTAGATTTCCAGAAAGCCTTTGACAAGGTCCCTCACCAAAGGCTCTTATGTAAATTAAGCTGTCATGGGATAAAAGGGAAGGTCCTTTCATGGATTGAGAACTGGTTAAAAGACAGGGAACAAAGGGTAGGAATTAATGGTAAATTCTCAGAATGGAGAGGGGTAACTAGTGGTGTTCCCCAAGGGTCAGTCCTAGGACCAATCCTATTCAATAAATGCTCTGGAGAAAGGGGTAAACAGTGAGGTGGCAAAGTTTGCAGATGATACTACACTACTCAAGATAGTTAAGACCAAAGCAGATTGTGAAGAACTTCAAAAAGATCTCACAAAACTAAGTGATTGGGCAACAAAATGGCAAATGAAATTTAATGTGGATAAATGCACATTGGTAGTAATGCACATTGGAAAAAATAACCCCAACTATACATACAATATGTCAACTTGTGGAACTCCTTACCTGAGGAGGTTGTGAAGGCTAGGAGTATAACAATGTTTAAAAGGGAGCTGGATAAATTCATGGTGGCTAAGTCCATAAATGGCTATTAGCCAGGATGGGTAAGAATGGTATCCCTAGCCTCTGTTCGTCAGAGGATGGAGATGGATGGCAGGAGAGAGATCACTTGATCATTGCCTGTTAGGTTCACTCCCTCTGGGGCACCTGGCATTGGCCACTGTCGGTAGACAGATAGTGGGCTAGATGGACCTTTGGTCTGACCCGGTATGACTGTTCTTATGTTCTTATGTTCTTATATGACTCTGTCCGTGTGTACTAACCCACCAGAAAGGAGATCATGAGCTCACACAGCAATACAGACAATACATAAGGAGATGAGAATGTTCATGATAGATTAGATAGGAAGGAACATATTTTCTAGTGGCTAGGGTAAGAATTTTGTTTCTTCTATGTTCCCTTCCCAGTTCTATCCCTGAATCACTTATCTGAAGCCTGACATGACACCTTCTACCTGAAGGTCCCAGAATACTTTACAAACATTAATTATAACATTCCTCTGATGTGTCTAGCATTATAACTACCACCTGCTACTGCACTCATTTTACAGCTGAGTAAACTCAGGAACTGAGATTAAATGACTTCTTCAATCCTGATACTGGTAGGGGTTCCGCATTTCCAAAGAGCTGTTGTGCACCCTAAATTCCCATTGAAAGTCAATGAGCACTGAGAGCACAAAGCAGCCATTAGGTTATGCTCCACACCTGGATGGCCAAGCCACAATGAGGCAATGGCAGCGTGGAGAATGGAACAAAGAAGTCTCAGACTAGAACATAGCTGGAATCAGGCCCCTGCTCTGGTACTGCTAAAACCAAACAAGTAACAACAAGGAGAGGAAGAGACACGCAATACAGTGAATGCTTCAGTGAATCCATATACTCAAGTGCAAGTAAAATACTGTATTTGTATGAACTATTAGCCTAATTACTGGTAACCTGCTGTGTTCAGGCGAAAGAAAACTCAGTGTAATATCTTCAAATGGTTTTTGTAAAGACAGCAGCTTCCTATTACAGGCCAAAATTGCAATAGTTTATCTTATTTAATTGGTATCCGACATCATAATATGTTAAAACTTTAATATGCGTATAAATTTGTCCTGTATTTTTGGAGAAATCTCACTATAAAAAACATATTGTAAAAAATGAAGGGAAAAAAAGATGTGGTTGCAGGAAATATATTATTACCTAGCAAATGTTGAATTGTGATTTAATTTCACAAGAATGCTCTAATTTAAACATATTCATACATCCACACACAGTGGCACATAGAAAATAAGGTTATAGAAGGCAAGAGTGGGTCTTTAAGGTTATAGGGTTACCACATGTCCAGGTTTTCCTTGACACTGCCTCTTTTCCCTTTCTCTGTGTGGGAAGATTTCTCAAATAACATGCAGTGTCCAGGTTTTTGCAGAGCAGGCAAGCTGCAGCTCAGAAAATGCTCCGATTGGTTTGCTTCCCAATTGATCTCTCCCCTGCATCCACAGCTGATTGGTCCATTCCTCTGCAAGCCACAAGTGCTGAATCCCTCCCACACAGGCCCCAGCTTCCAGCTCTGGGTCAGGAGTCCCACAGGGAAGTGTTGACTGACAGCTGTTGCTGCATCCTGGGCTTGCGCCAGCCATCCTACCACCTTGACAGGAAGTAACACTGCCCCCCACCTCCAGTGAGTACCCCCTCCACAGGTACCCCATCTAGCTCCCCCTCCCCTCTTTCTTCCCCCAAATACTCCCTCCCCTTTCCCCACAGCTCTTCCCCTTCTGGCAGTGTCCTCTTTTGGGATACCTGAAATGTTAACCCTCGCTGTATATATTAAGGGCGATATGTAGTTGCGTCACCCTGGGAGATGGTATGGTTCTTCCTCCAGGGCAGGGGGAAGGAGTACTTTGCTACATCCCGTTTCAGAAGACAGCACATTCCCTCACCCTCACCCAGACAGCTCCATTGGCTGGTGCACTGGGGAAGGGGATGAACCCACTCAGTTGTTCACAATGCAGTGTTTTCCCCAGGAATTGAAATTGGGGGGGTGTTGAATTTACAGCGGGGGTCCCTCAGGGCTGATGAGGGGTGAGACCATGAGGGTGAAGGTGGGTTGTATGACACCATAGTAAAAACTGAAAAATGTTTCATGACCATTTTATTAGATTTAACTCATGTTTTAAAATCATCACAGAAATTAAAGTTGGCTACTCAAGCTTTCTGTGAAGCACTACATCTACATCCTTCTTGGTTTCTTGTTATAATTTTGCACAACTCTGTTAATGAACTTCTTGAATGCAATGCGTTCATCTTTGGTGGCTTCTCGTGTGTCCGGAACTTCCATTCCTTCAACTGATATGCTCATTAGTTTGTTCACATGATCAGGCAGAAGGCGACTTCTTTCATAACACAAAATTCTATTCAGTGATGAAAAAGAACGCTCAACAGTAGCTGTTGTGACTGGGACTAGCAAGAATTCCTACTTCTTTCATCCTGGGAAACATAGCATAAAGATCTGGTCGAGCCACTAGTGATGATAAAATAGAAGTTGAAGTCAAATCTCCATTCATTCGTTGTATGATATTCCACTCTGTGTTCAAATTCTCTATTCTGTCCTGAGCACATGGCAGCCCCATTGCTGGTAGTGCCACACTCTATGCAACTGTCAGTGTTTTATAGGACAGGGATCTGTAAAAGTTACATAGAGGTTGAGTAGAATCTAGAAGTCGCTGTTGTAGATTTTTAAGAATCAGGTCTGTGTACTTTTTCAGATGTCTTAACAAACACTTCTTTTCCTCTTCACTTAAGGATTCAATATAAATGCTTTCATTAGTCAATTTCTGGACTGAAGTCTTTGCTTCTTCCAGTACTTTTTCAATGGATAGCTCTCTGATTGATCCAAATGTAGCTTCTATCGCTGGACAAAGATCTACTTCTGTTGTAGCAGATGCCTGGATGGCATTGTTTAGTGACCCAAGTGGTTTCAACAGAAGACTTACAATAGAGAGAATGGCAATAGTCTTCTCTGAACTTAGTAGCAAAAATAATCCACAAGCCTCACTACTTAGAGCCATTCCATCTTGGTAGATACTTTCCAAAGCCAGTAATAACAGCTGGAGTAATTTTAAGACAACAGCCAAGGATCGCTCATGAGAAAGCCAGAGGGTTTTCCCAGGTTGGACTAATTTGAACTTCAGTTCCAGTGTATCTTTTATATTTTCCAAGATATTCAGTCTTTTTGGACTTTTGCTGAAAAAAGAACATAATGAAGACGTTAAATTTATAGATTTTTAATGTCTTTTGAAGAGTTTGCAGTTCGTACTAGTGCTAGTTGGAGTAGATGGCCTCTGCAGTGTGTATAGGAGAGATTAGGGTTACACATGCCTCTAGCCAGTCAGTTGAATTTCTTGCCGAAAGATAGTGAGCATTTGCTGGTCTTGTTCGGAACCAGTGTTCAACTTCAGGATGAACAAG
The DNA here is from genome assembly GCF_016161935.1 of Mauremys reevesii. NCBI lineage: Eukaryota > Metazoa > Chordata > Testudines > Geoemydidae > Mauremys > Mauremys reevesii. The sequence goes on from NC_052624.1 coordinate 253,254,936, forward strand.
TGACAATGCACTTAACATTGGCCTCCAGTTTGTAGTGTGTGGTATCTCTTGCTTAAATAGAAAGTATGATGCCACAGCCATGTTTGTTCATAGGAACTGTGTTGTTTCTCCAGCATTCTTAACAGCCTCATTAACACTCACCGGTGTTGTCTTTGGTCAGTGGAGACTCAGAGTTCAGAGGTGCTTTCACATGAGTTCACTTCCCAGGTGGGGGGCAAGAAGGCACCTTGCTCGTTCCTCCAGCAGTTCACTGTTCACTCTGGCCACTGTTGTTCATTCTGCCACCATTCACTCCATTGCTCTGTTGCCAATGGCCCTGTGCCGTCACCTTCTGCTGCCACCTGCCACTGTGACCACTGTGAGTCGGTCTCTCGAGGTTCCACCCAGCTCTCAGTGATTTCAGCTGAGCTCTCAGTGGGGGAACCTTGCTGCTAGTGCAAACTGGGCCGTCTCTTCCACAGAAACACTGTCCCACAGCAGATCTAAGCACTTAGACCTGATTATCAGTGATTTCAGCTGTCGTGGCCGCTTAACAAAACAAGAGACTAACATGGAGCCTAATCAGCTCTGTCTTTAAACAGTGGAGAGGGGCAGGTCAAATAGTACTTTTGACTTAGGCAGACCATCAAGCAAAACACCTGTCCCCACCATCTCTCTTGATTCCCTCAATCAGCACAGGGTAAGTACAGTTCTGCTGCCCTTTACTCATACAATAAGAATAACAACATTTCATTCTCCCCCCCACCCCCACATTCAAGTGATTTGTAACCCAACCCCAGCCAAAATCTATCACTTGGGCAACACAGCTCTGTTTGCTGGATGCCTAGGTAGATTAGGTGTGAATGTAAATAGAATCTGGTCCTGAAACCTTTCCCCCCAGCCGCCACTTCATCACTAGCTGTCAGGGAGAGCTCATTTAGACTTTGCTTACAGATCATAATTTCAAATGATTAGGTTGGCCAACATCACCGAAATGAATGCACTGGCATTGTCATAAAAAACAACAGCTGTATAAGGAAGCTAGTCTATGTTCATACTTTTCAAATCTATTATACTTTTTCAGATACATGTATTTTATCATACACTGTATATGCTTTTAAAGTGTGTATTAATGTTTCAATTTCAATTCAAATGTCCAAACAATCACTAATTTGGCAACATTGCACGTAACTAGTTTATAAAACTTGGGGTGGGGGTGTTGGGAAAATTCAGAGGGGGTGTAGGGAAATACCCGTCACAATGGGAAGTACTGGGCATGCATCTTCTGCTCACAGCTTCTGGCAAAGCTAACATAACTGTGCCGGGGAGTATGTTTGTGTTTGAGGGGAAGGGTGGGGCTTACTCCCATGCACCGCCCTGTAGCATGAGGACCCAGTCTAGCCCAAAATGAATATATATAAAGTCAAATACTAAATCTATATATATACAATTTAAGAAAAAGGACGCAAATATTTTGAAAAACGCTAAAGTATCTTTTGGTTCAGCCACTTTGCCAATACAGTTGGTGAGAGGTTAAGGACTGAATGGACATACAGATGGAGCTATCCTTTTGCACCATAGAGATGGTCCTTCTGGTTCAGAGTCCTCTCTGGCTGCCCCATTCTCTTCCCCATTCCCCAACCCCCTGCAGATTTTGTAATGCAAAGTGTTGTTTGTCAGTCAGTTGAAAGCATACTACTAATAGACTGCAGTTAACTGTGACTAATGACGTGTTTTGTTTTCCTTTATTTCTAGTATGAGCCATCAGTGGATTACCAACCTTCAGAAGAAAATGAGAATTTTTGCCTCAATAACTCGATACATTTGGGGACTTTTTGCATCAGAGAGGAAGCCTGGCTGGAAGAATCTCTTGCAGCTTTTTGCAGTTTGCTCTACTGTTAGCTTCATCATAAGCGGCTTCTTATTTCTTGGCTTGAAATCCTTTCTAGCACACTATCCTTTGGTTTCCTTAGCAATTTCTGGGTCCACCTGGATTGGTCTGTCTACTGGGTTGTGTTCCTCCAAGCACATGCGCTGCTTTGGCACACTCTTTGTTCTTTCTTGCAGCTTGCGTGAAGGTAGAAATGCACTTATTGCTGCTGGGACTGGTGTCGTGGTAGCTGGCAACATCCAAAGTATTTTTCACAACCTAAAGATATTGGCAGACAGTATAGCTTGCAATCTAGAGATTGAGCAATTTTCCTTTATAAAAGACTATATGAAAATAATTCAGTGGATTTATAATGAGGCTAAACATTTAAGTATCCCAGTGGAAGAACTAGCATCATTGAGTGACAAATTCAATGTCTCTTACTTAATTTCAGATGAAGATTTGAAAATGAAGTTAAACAACACAAAACAACAAATCCTGAGTGTTACTAACCATATATCTTCTATACCGCCCTATATAAACCAGGGATTGTTGCCTATAATAGGAATTCTTCTAGTTCCTCTTGGCACATACCTTTTCTTCAGAAAATTCTTGGGTACTCATGGTGTGAAGTTTAAGAATATTTACATTACAAAACAGTTCATTGAATTTGATGAGCACCAAAAGCAGCAACAAAAGCCCTGTGTTCTTCCACTCAATAAAAAAGAAAGAAAAAAGTATGTGATAGGCCCATCCCTCTGCCTTACACACAAGGAAAGGAAAAGCATAGGACGCGTTCTAATCCCTGTATTTACTAATCCTTGCATCTGGGTTCTGTTTTCAGCAGTAGATTATTTGCTTTACTGGCTAATTTTGTCAGTGAGCAAGAATCTCCAAGCATTACCAGAGCTAGAGGTTAATTTGAAAGTCAAGTACCAAGTAAGTACCTTACCTATAATACAATATATTGCTCCTGATAAGTTTTAGTATAGAAAAATTCCTCTTGACTTCAGTGGATGCTCGATCAGGCCCATAGATACTTCCCTTGACTTTTTCATTCCAGAGAAGTCACCGTTACCCATCTAGTCATGTATTCATGTGTTTCTAGTAGGGTCATTACCATAGTGTCTGTGCACCAAATACAATGCTTCAAGTAATGTTGCTGTATGGGACCAGACAATTCTCTGCTCTTTCTTTGGTTTCATATTTCTAGGGCAAGATTTGTAGGAGAAGGGACAGTTTCAGCAGCCATTCTGTATGTTGATGTATTGTGGGGAAGGTCCACACAAAGAGACAAATTTTGCATTGCATTCTAACAAGATGCTCTCTGGTGGTATGGAGTTCCAAAGAGAGGTCCTTCTGCTTGAAACAATCTGTCCTTTGCTCCCAAGAGCATAATACTGGAAGCCTATTAGTGATAAGGTCTCTGTAGGTCACCACTTTTATAGTAAATTATATCACCATGAAAGTGACAGATGAGATGTCTCTGTGTGCAGCTGAGTTGTTTAAAGATTTCACCATTTAACGGAATACTGAATCATCCAGGAGCAAATGTTAAAACTGTTTTATCAACCCCACTGTGTTCCTCAAGTATATTGCACAGTGACACTTATGCATGTATTCCATGCAGTCTCCTTCTTGGATCTGCTCCTGAGTGAGGAAGAAGATCTCTGTGGCCACATTTTATTTAAAGAATTTATAACATAGAAATGGCTCCCATCTAAAAGAACCACCCTGCAACTTGCAGTAGGCCAAAGTAGGGTGACCCAAACAAAATCAGTCAGGTAAACAGGTGGGGTGGCAACTTTATTCTAGTAGGACCCTTACACAAAGTAAGTTCCAGGTCATGTCCTCCATAAGGAACTTCCAGCCTCCCTCTGGTTTCTGTTCACAACAGCTTCCCCTTCATAAATTTGTGCCACTTGAGCCCAATCACCATAAACTTTTTGGCAACAAGTTACCCTGAAGCAACAAGTTACCCTGACCATAGTGTTTAAATATGAAATCTTGGAAGTGTGACATTATTGAAAGATTGCTTAGGGAAGGATTGAAATCAGAATATTTTAAACAGGAACCAGTACTCTGACACAAAATGGTAACGCCCTTGGTTTATCACAGAGGAAGGCAACAGATGGAAAATATATCTCAGAAGAAAGCTCTAGTGTTTAATTCCTCTTTATGAATAGCTTCATTTCCTTTTAAGCACACAAGGATTCCTGCTCTCTATACACAATATTTTTTGTACTGGAGGCCATTTTAACAATTTATACTCTTTATTCTGGGCTGCTTTACCCATAACAACAGCATCATCAGCCACTCAAGCTGACTAACAGGCATTGAAAGCTTGTGTACTAGGAAGAGGATTCCATCTAAATGTTCTATGCATTTTCTAGTAATTTGCATTCTAAATACCTACAGTGGATCTAGGCTGACCAGATAACAAGTGTGAAAAATTGGGACAGGGGGTGAGGGGTAATAGGTGCATATATAAGAAAAAGCCCCAAAAATCAGGACTGTCCCTATGAAATCAGGACATCTGGTCACCCTAAGTGGATCTCACAATGGAATGCCACAGAGAGGGAACAATCAACATTTTACCCTCACATTCTTATACTTGCAAACAAAGTTTGTGATCCTGCAAGCTGCTCCATGGGTGGAGCCACATAGACATCAGTGGGGCCTGCAAAGGCACAGGAGGTCTGCCCACCCAGGGTGGCTTGCAGGATTAGGGCCTAAAAACCTTACATAAAGTACACAACTTCTCGATCCCTTAGGATCAAGAAGTTTCAAAGGGATTTCAAGATGTTTAACTGTGTGTACAGTGTAGCACATGTTCATTCTTCTACTGTTAATTTCTTGCTGCTCAGCAGGTACAATTCTTCTTACTTCCTCTCAGGGTTAAATGTGCTAACACTAATTCCCTCCCCCCCCCCCCCCAATAGTTAATTTATACAAGAAGCAATTATAAAAATCTCAGGTGTTCTGAAGAGGAGGGTTCTTAAAATGAGGGAAATAATTAGGTATTTTGCTTCAAGTTACAACCAAACAGAAAGGGATTTAAAATTACTTAATATTTGATCTGCCAAGATATTTTTTTCCTTTCTCTCATATGTGTCACATATTTTACTCATTTCAATAAATAAAATTAAATTGATGGCCCATCTTCAAAAGGGAAGTATAGAAGACACTCACCTTAAAAACCCAGAGTATACTAAAATTCAAATCCACTGCCTCTCATATTTCTGAGGGTGTTCTACAATGCTATGGAGAAAACCTGAGTTTAGGTTTCACTCCCATTTACTGCTCTTTTATTCCCTAGCCAGTGAGCACTGCAAAGGATTCTCATATATAGGCCTTGAAATCAATTTGCAAAGCTTCTGAAAGTATGTTAGCATAAAGAGTATAATGGAACGAACTATGGCAGCTGTACTGCACATCATGACCACCCTGATCTTCACAGCAAGCATGGGGCACAACCTCAGATTCCCCCTTCTTCAAAGAGACAGACTTCCTGCCTCTACAAATTCTGAGCAGTAAACATGGTAGGCCTGGGGAAGAGCGATGCTCTTGGCTCTGAGCAGAAGGCTTTACAGGGAAGTTCCCACCCCCAGATCCCTTTGTAGGTGGCAGCCCCCACTCACACAGAGGACTGTTGGGGGCACATCCCCCAGCACAGCAATAGGTTCTGTAGGAAGGGCGAGAGGAATTCCCAATGCAGTGGGTTCCATGAAAATGCTGATCCACCACCCTCCTGAGCAGTGGTCTTTCTGTGGATAACGGTCCCTCAGCCTTCCCAATCAGTTCACTTTATGGCACTCTCACACCCTTCTTACTTTCCCAAGCAGTGGCATCTATGAGTGTGCTTAGCTCCACCTCCACCCTACTATAAGCAGCAGGCTCTGTGCTTCTTTCTTTCCCCCCACCTTGTTACAGGAGTGGATGTGGATGGGGTTGCAAGGGAATGGGGCTACTAAGAGGCGATTGCCTTAATCCAACCCTCGCTCCTTCCTCTCCAAAGGCAGAGAGCTGTTCGCTTTTTAAGACTTGTAACTGCAGCTGGTCAAGAATTTTCAAACAAAATGTTTTTCCTATGGAAAACGTGGTTTCTGCACAATCAAAGATTTCTGTGGGAAAATTGAAACAAAATGTTTTGGATTGGGTTTTTCCCCAACTGAAACTTTTCAGTTTGTCTAATCAAATCTACTGTACTGCTGCAGTCTCTCATGGAACTTGTAGTTTGCGGGCTTCATGCCCTCATTTTCCCCTATTGGGTGGACTCCCTGTCCAGATAACATACATGATACATTGCAGTTTCCCCTCTGGGTGGACCTCTGTGGGATATAATGGGAATCCCCTGGTCACAGTGCATCATAGGGGATGTAATCTGGCTGGGGGGCCTGACCCAAAGATGAGAATGGGGATTTGAGGCACCAGAGTTGCAACTCCTTTGAGGCATTGGGGCAGCTCAGGTGAAGGAATGCAGTTCACTGAGCTGAAGCAAAACGTTTCTACATTTCATTCAGGACTTTTCATTTCCCCAAAACACTCAATATTTGAGCTTGGACATAAGCAATTGTCAAAATATCAGAATTTCATGGGATGGAGATTCTGACTTGTGATCAGTTCTACCTGCACTGGACAAATGAGCAGTACTGAGTCTCTGTAATAGAGGGTAGTAGTATACAAACAGGATAATCTATGGGTAATCCAAACTGTGTTCTGCAGAGAGCTGTCTGGTCACATAGAGATGGATTTGACTGAACAATGTAGCCTTCTGATTACTGCTCAGTTTTCTGCTGTGTGGGAAATTAATACAATTCCTAGTAGATTGGAGCCCAGGCTGCAAAGTTTAAACCTTTATATCAACTTCCTTGAAGTCTATGGAATTTGGATCCTATGGGGTGGCTCTAATACCCTGTAGGCAGGTATCCACATAAAAAAACCTACCCTGTCTTCACCACAATTGGCCCCATAGTGGTCAGTTTCAGAGATAGAGGCCAAAGACTAGTCAAGCAGAATGAAGCCTGCAACCTCTTGAGCACTTTAATCCTGATAAAGACAGGCACAATCTGGCTCCATTTTTTGTATCTGTGTTTCATACTGAATATCTACTGTGGTCTTTCTTCTCTTATCCACTGGCTCATTTACACAGTACCTTTGTGAATAAATTTCCCTCAGCCCCTCTTTAGCTGTTAATCATCAGACATATCAAAGAGATCAGAAAAAAGCAACAAAAGTTACTGGGTGAGGGATGCAGGCAGAGAGAGTAAATTATGAGGAAAGATCAAGCAGCAAAATACCACTTTCATTTACACCCCTGTAAAGCTGGACTAAAGGAGAGTGTAATTAGCTCTTGCCTAATTGAAAAGTAAGCAGAGACTCGTCTACAAATATCTGAAGGTTGTAAACACCAGAGAGGAATAATTGACTGGTTTACAGTAGGAAAAGGATAAAATTAAGGAGAGGGACAATATCATCAAGAAAAAGTTCCTGACAGTTTGACCCCTTAGACTGAGGGACTCCAAAGAGACTTGGTGCAAATCCTATCATTTGGCACATTTCACACACAACTGGGGAGTTCACAAGTAAACATACTGTTATGAACAATCCTTCATTGACAGGAGATGGGCTAGATCATCATGTCTAATACAGATCACTCTGCACAGCTGAGTATGAAATGCAATAACTATTTTAAAAGAAATTAATTGGTACTAAAACCAGCTTTTTTCCCCCATACAGAAAAATGAAAACATGTTTATTTTCAACAAAGGAGAGCGCAAGACAACAAATGTTTCCTTTAACTCTTCTCTATTTAAGCATGAATGCCTCCCTAAACCAGATTTTTCGCTCTCCTCAACATGGCTCCAGCTTGGATGCATCATCTTTTGTCTAATAATATTTGCGTTATTCTCCACCTCCCTGACGAAACTTAAAATACTTGTGTCAACTTCATTTTATCCCAACATAGAGATGGAACGGATACGTTATCTGCATAAAAAAATACTGAGAAAAAGATCAAAGATTTCACAGAAAAATGTAAAAAGGAAATGGAATTCATTTGCTACAAAGGTAAGCCATGAACACTATGGAAAAAAAAGCTCTCTCTCTCTCGCACTCTCTCTCAGAATAACTTCACAGTTCAGATTCAGATGCAGATCAGAACTTTTCCAAAGTCCAGGTGTAGCTGAATCCAGGGTCTTGGTCTGCTTGATCATAAAGGCCCTGGTTCAGGAAAGTACTTAAACATTAGCTTAACTTTAAGCACATGCTAATATACTTTCCTGAATAGAAATGGATTTTAGTACATGCTTAAGTGTTTTCCTGAATTGCGGCCAGAGGTAAGTTGTAGTTCTATCACCATGTTGTCCTATCCACACAACACATGAACTATATTAGAACACAGAGGCACACCTAAACAGGCCAGATAATCATGCACTGGCCCTGTGTCTTCATATATGTGTGGAAAGTGCCTACTTTATAAATGGTGTTCTCATGATCCAAACATGAAATAATTGGTATTAATAATCAGCTTCTTACTGTTAACAATGTTCAGTTTCTAGCAGATCAAGTTGCACTATGGTTAATGCAATTCTGTGTGTAAAACACAATTGGATGGATACTGCAAATAGCATATAGCGAGAAGAACTTTTTATTTTCATGTGCAAAAAACAATGAACTACCCACATATATATATTGTAATGGATTTCTATGCAAAAAATAGCTCTTGGCACTTAAAATGCTGGATGGCAGGGTCTGTGAAGGACTGGTACTCAGTGGTAACATGTCACTAACCCACCTTTTCTGTCTTCTCAGTTCCATTTCTGGTTCCCAGTATTCAAGGCAATGGGAATGGTCAGGAAGAAAGAAAAAGACATGATAAACATCAACAATGTTTGAAAAAGGCCAAGTAACCTTTCGGATACATTCACAGTTCTTTGGGTCAACAGGTCCCTATATATTGCACCTGTATTGCTCTTGCTTTTAAAAAATATTTCCATAAAGTGCTGCCAGTTAATTTGCATATTAGATATACATTTTAAATGAGTAAAAATAGATGTCAAAAGATAGCAGCCTCCAGTATTTTGGTAAAATTTGGGAAACTGTAATAATATTTAATCCTATTATTTAATCCATTTCAACTCTGATTCTGCACTGCCTTGCACCTTGTGCAGCCATTTAGGGCCTGATTCCCATTCCTGGTAAGGCCACCATACATTGTTGTGGCAGTATTACTCTATAATTTACATTTGCTTCTACCTATTTTACAGTAGCACCACAGTGTATAAAGTGGCTGTACTGTAAAATAGGTATCAGGCTTTTAGTCTCCAATCCAACTTTAAGCATGAGCTAGCCCATTGAAATCACTGAGCCTAACATATTTTTAAGTATCCTGCTGAACTGGTGACCTTACACATATGTGAAGTGAGAGCAAGATGCTACTATTCTGAACCAGTAGCATCTGACAACCACTCTGGACTAATTTTACACATACATAAATGCCACAAAGTGCAAGGCACTGGAAAATCAGGCCTTCTGTGTCCTTGTTTTCTCTTGGACTAACTTATTCTCTCCAAACAATTTCAAGGAACTACACTGGTCATATATAAGATTACAGTAATATAAGTTTGCCTGAACAACCTTGATTCTGGCATTTCCTAACTTTCTTCTTGCAATATTAATAATGTTCTGTGAACATAGGGATTTTTTTGTTTTGTTTTATTTTTTTGTAATTTCCTAGATTTTTAAAAAAGAAAACTATAAAAACATAAATTCCATCATGTGGCAGCTTGTCGATACCCACATTATTCATCTGCAAGGTGAGAATCTTTAGATCTATCACACAGACCTCTGACACTTGAACTAATAGAGTAACTGACAGCAGAAGTAGGTTGTTATCCTCTATGTGGACAAGCACTAGTGGACAAACAATTTCAAGGAACTACACTGGTCATATATAAGATTACAGTAATATAAGTTTGCCTGAACAACCTTGATTCTGGCATTTCCTAACTTTCTTCTTGCAATATTAATAATGTTCTGTGAACATAGGGATTTTTTTGTTTTGTTTTATTTTTTTGTAATTTCCTAGATTTTTAAAAAAGAAAACTATAAAAACATAAATTCCATCATGACATTATTCATCTGCAAGGTGAGAATCTTTAGATCTATCACACAGACCTCTGACACTTGAACTAATAGAGTAACTGACAGCAGAAGTAGGTTGTTATCCTCTATGTGGACAAGCACTTTGCCAGAACTTTACTGACAGTAGAAGAGTGGTGAGACTCAAAGAATCTTGGGTTCCATTCCAAGTCCTGGAGTAGAATGTGCTCAAAAGGGGACAGAGAATCTCTGCTCATTTGCCTCAAGATTGACCTCTCCTGTCCCATCCCCTCCAACCTGTCCTTTTCCTAGTTCTGTCTCTGACCTACTCTTGGCTCCTTGTCCCAGTCCCATTCTCTTTGCCTACTCAGTGCCAATCTCCATTCCCAGGTTTCTCATCCCATGTCCAGTTTCCTTGTTCAGCCAGTCCCGGTGCCTCCTTACAAGTTCCTTGTCTGATCTGTCTCCCTCTACCCCAGTGGCTCCCAATCCTAATCTCACTCCTTGGCCCCCTCATACAATCTCAGTCTCCCTCCTACACCCTTTCTGGTGCCTTGCCCAATTGTCTTTGCCCAGCCAGTTGCATGTCTCCCCTGCACCTCAGTTCCTTCTGAGATCTGTCTCACCTCCATCTGCCCTCATTCCCCCCACCCACAGATTCAGAGTCTCTTTTTCTGGCCAGTCCCAATCTCCCATCTCCCTCCAGCTCCTTGCCTGATCCTATTGTCATACCCCAGCCAACTGGTTCCCAGTCCCTCCCCAACTTCCTTCACCAGCTCCAAATCCATCCTCCCCTCCCTTCCTCCTGGCTCCCAGTCCACAACCTCTATTCCCCCACAGTTCCCAGGCCAGCCTCCCCAGTCCCAATATCTTTTCCCAGCCTGTCCCAGTCGCAGTTTCTCTCTTCCTCACTCCAGTTCCAGTCTCACCAAATTTCTTGTTACAATCTACTCCTTTTCCTCCCCACAGTCCAGCTTTTGTATCTTCTGCATTCAACTCCTGTGGCTTCCTCCTCCATGCTGTCTGGGTCTCAGCAGGGATGCCATTAATCACCTAGGAGAGTCAGGCCCCTTGCTCTCAGTTCCAATGCCCAGCCCCGCCCTGGCCCAGAGCAGCCATTACGAGAAAAGTCCAGCCCAGTAACTGTGACAATGGGGAGAGAGGGAACATGGCAAACAAAGAAAGGAGCGTGTTCCCAACGTGAGGGTAATGGAGGTGAGCACAGAGGGAGATGATTCTGTGAAGAAGGTTTAGGAGGAGTGTATGTAGCAAGGGTAGAGGAAGAATTGTGCAGTACTTTGAAATCTTCAATCTGAGGATCTCAAATGGATTTAGCAGATGGGATTTTCAAAAGTACTTAGCATTGACGTAATTTTATTTCCATAGAAGTCAGTGATAAAGTTCCATTAACCTCAATGGGACCAGTGGTAGGCCACTGTTGAGTACATTTTACAATCCCACTCTATTAACATTAATAAATTAAGCCTTAAAAGATCTCTGTTACTGGATGTGAAACTGAGGTACAGACCGATTACACATGAGTTGACCAAGATCACACAGGAAGTCTATTGCAGAGCTAAGACTAGACCCCAAAACATCTGAAGTTCAGTCCTGTGCTTTTAGCCATAAGACCATCTTCCCGCTCTGTGCAACCTCAAAATAGCAATTACACACCGTTACTCTGCAATGTGTGCACAAACTCCATTCAGTCATTAACACAAGGCTCTCCAACCTACAGTAATAAAGCCAAAGTTTTCCAGCCCTGATGTATGACTATGTTGTTCCTCTCTGCAAATGGCTGTCTTATGAAGCTAATAAACCCCTATAGGTAAGTAACAACTGTTGCAGAGAGATATTGCTTTTCTACCCTGCTTTTGAATAGGTCAGTCCCCACAGACTGGTATTAATAAATGCATACCGGCTACCCCAAACCATTCAGTTCTCTCTCCCCACCCCAATGAAGGAATTTATGATGAGTCAGCATGAATGTGTATTGCGCAACACAAAGCAGTGTAGAGAAGTAAATCTGCACAGGATTAGTCATCATCAGCTACTTGGGAACACTCTGATGCTGAACTGAACTTCCTTGCCAAGGCAAGTCAAAAATAGAGAACTAGTTTTAATTTTGTTGTCTACTTTAAGCAGGGGTTACTGACTGCTGTCACCTGTTAGATCTCACATCTTTACCAAAGGCTAGAGCTAAGCATCAAAGTCCATTTGGTCCATATATACTACTACTCATTCTAAAATGACACTTAGTCCTGTGTGGCTATTGGTGTTGCAGTGACCTAGTGCATCAGCCTTTTGACTGTAGACACTTGAGCGCTAGAGTACAAACGTAGGCTTCCTAGGGGATGTGCTGAATCAGTGTGGTCTCCGGGTGTCCTGGTCATGACCCTGTCCTGGCTAACACTGCCTGATACTGGGCAGCTACAGAAGTCCATGTAGTCACCAAGTACTGCTGAGCTGTCTCTAGTTGGGCTAACAGCAAATTTCACTTTGAAGTGCAACTGGAGAGCAAGAAGAAAACTGAGTGGGAAGAGGCCAGAGGCAACAGAGAGAGAGGGAAACCAGTCAGCAGAAGAGTTACTGTTGTTCTCCTCCCCTTAAATGACTTCTGTCAGTATTCCCCACTCTGCTTGACACACAAGCCCCAATCATTGCAGGGGCTTTTTTAAACATCTCTGCTTGTCTCCCACACTCTGACCATGTGTGCCAGGCAGATCATGGAGGGTGGCTAGTAATGGGGCGGGGGAGAATGGACCAATGGTAAGGAGTACTGCCATAGTACTAGTGAGGATGGAGAGAATGGAGCAGATTAGAAGGGGAAAAGTATAGGAGGAAAACTCCAAATTTCCCTCCAGTCCTGCAGCCTTGGGAGGTGTCCATCCTGCCCTCCATATATGAATGACACAAAGCCAGCGGGCTCCTCTGGCACCATTGATAGTCTTGGCTAAAATAGAATAAAAAGGGGTGTGGAGGGGTCACATTCCTCTGCCTTAGTTATTACATGGAAAGTGATAGAGGATGGCAAAAAGGCATTAATTCTCAGGAAGAATTGATTAGCAAGTTGACTGAGTACTGACAAACTCATTGCTGGTGTGATTCTTTGTGATCCCTGAAAGAAGAGCTTTTAGAGCAGGTGGATGCAGGGGGGGCTCCATCGTCCTCCTCGTATTTCCTTCCCTGGCACTGCTTAGGATACCAAAGAGAAGCAGTTATTTTGGCAGACATACTAATGTGGATGTGAAGGATTGTGGTATACTTGGTAGCAGGAATACAAAACTACTTACCTTAAATGACTAGTGTGTGTATGTGTGTGTGTGTCTGTTTTTGAGTGGCTGTTTATCTGGCTCTTCTTTCTAGATTTTCTTTCGTCTCTGTAATATGGCTAGGAAAGCCTCATGGTGTAATGGTAAAGTTCTCCCACAACAGCCAGAAGGGGGTTATACTTGGGATAGGCACCTACAATGAGAGGGTGTGGGGATTTTATAGATTGTGAGTTTACTACTAGATTAATACTGCATTCATGTTAGTGTTTCTTTAATGAAACTAGGCCTGCTGGGATAGCTGGTTGAGAAATAACAGCTTGCTGGTCCTTACCAGCTCAGCTGGGCTAGAAATGTTTACAAAGTGTAGCATCAGCTGGAAGTGCTGCTGTTGCTGCTAGCTGGAAGAGTTTTTCATTGGTTATTTGCTGTTTGGTTGGCCAATTATTATTTACTTAGCCTGACAATATGGTTGATGTTTTACGAGATAGAAGGTAAAGACAAATCTCTGCTCTGAACAGCTAAGAATAAAATTGTAATTACTATTCAGATGAGTTATATACTCACTTTTAGCCAGCTGCTTCACTCCTCTCTCAAAGAGGTTTCCATAAATGTAAATGGCTAGAAATGTACTACCAAAGGTTGGGTTAGTCTGTGAATTTAACATGCAAACTCTAGGGTGCTTTCTCCTAAACTGTATCATTGTTACACCCAGTTCTCTGAGGAATATTTTAATTAACTGACATGTCACTTGCTCGCCTGCCCTCTTACCTACCTCAAACCACTGGTGATGAATGAACGAGTAACAGCTAAAGGATGATGAGGAAAGCTATGCTGCTCTTCTAGGGCACTGCCAGACTCACAGCTGTGTCTTCCATACTCGTTTTCTGGTGAGCAGTCTGCCTGGTTACCAACATTTAAAGAAAAACAATTTCTAGGGAACATTCTAACAAAAGCTTGGCTATCCCAGGGGGAGAGGGAGAATTCTATGCTTCCTGGTGACTTCTGTGTTCTAAATATAACTATCTTCAGGGCCTCAAAGAGACAGGGGCTCAGAGCAGCACTGAGAAATTTGGATACAGAACTGAACCTACGGAGGCTCCTTGATCCTCTGTTCCTTAACTACCCTCTTTATCTCAGTTGCCTTCCTCTAGAACCTTCAGAGAGGAAAGACAGATTTGTCTCCCCTTTGGAGTCTTCAGGGGACAGGTGGGGGTATCAGCCTCCTGGTCTTTCTCCTGTTTGTTTCTGTCCTGAGTTGGGGAGGTTTGTGGTTTTCTTAATCTCCCATGCCCCCTCAGTGTGTTGTCTGCATATCCCCCTTCAGTGTTCCTCATCCCCTGGTGTGTATGTCCAAGTGTGTTTGCTGCCCGTGTTCCTCTTATGTTCTCTTGTGAGTGTCCTACAAAACATTCTGTTCCTCTCCCATGTGCTCCACATCCTCCAATATCCCCCACATCCTCCAATAGCCTCCTCCATCTCCATGAATTGGGATGGGGTGGGAAAACTGAACTACCATCTCCCTCATCACTCACAACAGGCCCAGGAAACTGTTGTATCTATTTCCAGCTCCCCACTGTGGCTCCTTGTCACCGGAAGTCCACTTTGTTATATAATGAGCTAAACCAGCTGCCCTGGACTTCACCTGGGATTGAGACCATCCAACTTAGTCCCAGGAAAACCAGGACAGTTGGCAGGTGTAGGCCTGCCTCTTTTGTACATTAACAGTGGTATCATTCTGTGGTAAATGTTCCCATATGGGTTCTCTGCGGGGAATATTCTTTTCTTTATGGAGTTAGTTTGTTTTGCAAGAGGCTGTACAAATCAGGTAGTGGAGATATTGAAGGCTCATCAAAAAGGAATCAATTGCAATGCATGGCAATTACACACTGGGTAACACAGAAGAAAGGCTGACATAAGGGGTGAAGTTGAGAATAAATTATGAGGCCTGCATGTGAAAAATGGAGTCTGTGGCACTTCTGATTTTATCAGACTGCAAGCTCCTTTGGGAAGCACTCTTGTGTCCAGGGCCGGCTCCAGGCACCAGCGAAGGAAGCAGGTGCTTGGGGCGGCAAATGGGAAGAGGCAGCACATTTGGGTCCTCGGCCGCAATTCGGCGGTGGGTCCCCAGTCCCTTTCGGAGTGAAGGACCCGCTGCTGAATTGCCACCAAAGAATGAAGCGGCGCAGTAGAGCTGCCGCCAAAGTGCCGCCAATCACAGCTTTATCTTTCTCTTCTTCTTTTTTTTTTTTTTGCTTCACCGCTTGGGGCGGCAAAAAAGCTGAAGCTGGCCCAGCTTGTGTCATACCTGCAAACTGTCATACATACATATGGTGCTATCTGAATAATCTTCAATTTTGATACATAGCTCATATTTAATTACAAAAGGTCTGTGCTGTGAAATCTGTTACCAGCTGCCTCTGTAAACTCTGTTCAACCTCTTACAACTGCAGACAAAGTCTAAGTTCTGGTAGGAGGGTTCATCTTCCATCCTGGTAATGCTTTTGGTGAGGAGGGTAACCGCCTGTCTATATGAGCTGAGGTCAAGTCCCCAGTGTACAGTGCAAGTGTGGTAGATCAAATACACTATACAGCCCTTCCATGGGGGAAACATACCTATCTCTGGCAGATACTCAAGGGGTAGGTCTCCCTGATACTTTGCTGACACTTGCATAATTTGTCATGCCAATAAACTTTCATTGAATTTAAATGAAAAATGTATGACTGGCACCTGTGTCTGCAGGACCAGTAAGACCTGAGCACCTATGACCATTTGTTTGTTTCTGTGCTTAGAGCACTTGTGCACAGATTTGACTTGGAGGAGGTAGGAAACTAGAGTGCTCAAGCAGCTATAAGCTATGAGGGTGAATCATGATTGTGGTGGGCGCATGAGATCTAGCTCGCCAAGAGTCAGATTTTGTTATCCATACTCACACTTCATGGTTAGTCCCATTCATTTCCAATTGATTACCCAAGGAAGAAGGTCCTATACCATGTGAGTAATGGTGACAGAATCTGGCCCTATGTTTTTATGCCACATGCCCCACCACAGTACTGTTCCGGGGCTGTCCTGCTTCCAGAGACTGTTTCTCTCTCACCTCTTGCTCTTTCTCTCCCTTACATTTCCAAACAACACAGAACAGTATATTTTCTCCCCCATCCCTCGGCTCCTCCCTGGCTGTTTTCCTGTTTGTTTTGGTGGATTTTACCGCTCCTTTTACAGATTGTCCAAGTTGCATTGGTCCCTCCCAGCCACCAGCCTTTTTATTCGAGTTTTTCCAGATGCAAGAAATCATTTTTTTCTTTCAACTCAACATTGATTCACTCAATGTAAATGTGAAATTAAGGGATTTATTTATTTGCAGCCAATTGTTAATGAATTTACTTCCTAGCATTTCTCTCTCCACCCACGACACATTTCTCTCACTGCTGCTTGTGACCACCCACTCCAACCTCTCTGTCATAGTGAGTCCCAGAAGTACAGCTCACACAGCCAAGACTCAGACAGAAAGAATGAACCAGACGGCTGGATTTTCCCTTTGATTCATCTGTCCCTTCTCTTTCACCTGATGCTCCAGCACTCAGCTTCCCTTTTTAGACACCCTTTGTCAGTAAGGAAGGTGCTTAGTTTACTGTGAAAAATCCCCAAATCAAATCAATTACTGTTTACAAAATTAATGAAAAGCGGACCTGATTGTTTATTGACTCTTGAGATTGGCATGATCTAAGTGAGGTGAACAGGGATTCAGAAGGGCATTAACCATCAATGGTCTGAGTCTGTGTAGCTCTCCCCTCACTACTAAATATGCCACACTCCAGCTTTGACTTCCTTCAAGGCCAGGCTAAAATCTTTGTTTCTCTGTTAGTGTTGTTGCTGAATTTTGTTGGGGTGGACTAGGTCTTGTAGATGTGAGGATGCAGGGCTTACACTGGGCTCTTACTCTGCTCCTGCCTTGCAAATATTGTGACATGCTGACTCACTTTATTTTCAGTACAGTCTAAATTGCCCAGAGGCAGTTATATGCTAAGAAATTAAACATTATAAAAAGCTTCCAGTTTTGTTTTACATTATCAACATCCAATGGCTAGACGTTGAACCTAGACAGATTCAGACTGGAAATAAGGCATATTTTGTTAACGGTGGGAGTATTTAACCACTGGAATAATGTACCAAGGGTCATGGTGGATTCTGTATCATCACTGACAATTTTTACATATAAATTGGATGTTTTTTCTAAAAGATATGCTGCTCTAGGAATTATTTGGGGAAAGCTTTATAGCTTGTGTTATACAGGAGGTTAGACTAGATGATCACAATGATCTCTTATGGCCTTGGAATCTCTGAATTTTGCAAAGTTCTAAAAAGCAGGGTAAACAAATTAATTTGCGGTTATTAAAATAAGCCTGTGAGTCAGGGTGGTACCTTAATGAGGGTGATCATAATAGGCTATAAAGTAGTAGAAAGTATGTAATGTACTGCCTAATGTCCTTGTGACCAACTTCCCTCCACTAGATATGTAATATCAGAACTGCCTTCCCGTGGTCTGAAAAGATATACACCATAATACGACGATTGTCAGTGGAGATTCTCCTTTAGTTCAAGTCAGAGGGGTTACCTACTTTAAGAGCAGGAGGCCTGGAATTCTCTCACTGCTGATGCCTATGAAATCAATGTATCGGGAGTAGAGCCTGGTGAAAGTTTTCATCCAAGGCTTTTTCTTCATTAAAAACAAACAAACAAAAAAAAACATGCTGATTTGGATTGACTGGCATTTTGCAGATTCATATAGAATTTACCAAATTGTTTAAAATAAAAAAAATTCTGAAAATTGTAATGTTTCATTTTGTCATTTTTAAAATTAAACAGCTTGTTTTTTATTTAAAACTACTTCAAAATTTACTTCAGTTTTATTAAAAAATAAAAATTGCAAATGTCAGACAAAACAAAATATTTTGTTTGAACCAAATCTAAATTTGTTTTGATTTACCAAACATTTTGAAAAAATTTCATTTCAGGTTGACCAAAACCAATTTTTTTTCATATGGCCAGGGAATCAATGAGTTATCCACACAGGTTGAATCTAGGGTGGGTGGATCTCTGATGAACCTGAAGTCTGATTGGCTAGGGGAACTAGTATAAGAACTTGTGACTGACTATAAATGTGCAGCTGATGACTCCTCTTCATGGACAATACTGGAAAGGAGGGGTAGGGAGGACACAAAATCAGAGTTGTTTCTTTTCACGCTGATGAAGTGTTAACCACTGTTAATAGTGAAAGGGTGTGCTGGGCTGGTCTTTCCTCTCACCAACAATGTAACAAATCACTTCCATTTTAGGCTGCTGAAATCTGTTGTTAGGGAAGTCCACTGCTTGTCAGGGAAGGAGAGCTAAGAAAGGACACCACCAAGAAGGCTTTTCAATGGCTATTTTGCTTCAGTCTTCACTAACTGGGACCAGATACTTAATACAAACTACAATAGGGAAAGGACAGGTTAAAGAATATTTTAACAAGGTAGATGTAGGCAAATGGAGTGTGAGCCAACAATGTGATGCAGCTGTGAAAAAGGCTAGTATTCTAGGGTATATTAACCAGAGTGTTGTATGTAAACCTGGGGGGTAATTGTCCTGCTCTACTTGGCACTGATGAGGCCTCAGTTGAAGTAATGTGTCCTTTAAGGAAGATGTGGACAAACTGGAAAAAAGAGTCCAAAGAAGAGCAACAAAAATGACCTATGAGGAAAGTAAAAAGAAACTGGGCATGTTTAGTCTTGAGAGAGAGAAAAAAAAAAAAGACTGAAAAGCAACCTGATAACAAATATGTTCTGGTCTGATATAAAGGAGACAGTCATTGATTGTTCTTCATGGCCACTGAAGGTAGGACAGGAAGTAATGGGATTAATCTGCAGCAAGGGAGATTTAGGTTAGATAAAAACTTTTTCCCAATAGCTCTAAGGTTAGTTAAACATTGGAATAGGCTCCTAAGGGAGGTTGTGGCATATCCCAGTCATTGGAGGTTTTTAAGAACGGGTTAGATAAAACACCTTTCTGGGATGGTCTAGGTTTACTTGGTCATTCCTCAGTGCAGGGGGCTGGACTAGATGACCTCTCCAGGTCCCTTCCAGCCATAATTTCTAAAATTCTATTATTAGGGCCCTAGGGTCTGTATTTGCAATGGGAAAATGACCATTTAGCACAGCAAATGAGATGACCTAACTTTCTGTTGTAGTAAATCATAAATTTTCTTGTAGCTAAAATCATACATGGGGCAAAACCCAGTTATAGTCAGTGAATAAAAGCACAGTTTGGTATTCATGAAATCTATACATTAGTTAAAAAGCTAATTACATTTAAAACATGTATAAATTAATAGAAATCTCATCCCTTCATTAATGACCAATAACCCAAGGACTCCTCCCTGTAAGGAGTACAAACTCTGGCATAAAGCTGAAGAAATCCAAATAGAAAGGGGAAGTTTTGTGGTAAAGCTATGAAATGTAAGTTCCTTATTTTTTCCTGCCATAAAAATGTGTGCAGGGAGCCTACAAAGATTATATATTTTTCACTGATAATATACTTTCATGGTTTAGAGAGCTCAGTTTACATACATTTTTTATATAACTCATAAAGCTACTGTCTGTGTCACACTGTGAAAACATCTGTTTTTGGAAAAATCACTAACAATTCCTGTAATGATCTGCAGCCTTCTGAACTCAGCAGGGCCACCCTCAGACAACTCCTGAGCCCAAAGAACGTTTGAAAATTCTGGGCATACTTATGCTATCCAGCTGACTGACAGTCTTGACTCCCAGGTTCTAGTTTTGATTATCACAGAGTCGCTGTTTGACTGTCACCTTGGGCAAGTCACCGAGGCCAACACTTTTAAACTTGAGATCAACTCTTTATTTAATTAGCTTAGAGAGTGGCCTGATGTGCAGAAGTGTTGAACATTCACAGATCCCAGAACCATACAATCAGTGTAATGAGATCTACCTGCCTCACATGTATGTGGTGTGAGGCTTTTAGAGCCTTGGATGAAAGGCAGCCTATCAATGCAAATTACTATTTTTACATGCAAAGGTTTAGCTTCTCCTATTCCCCCCGGCCATCTTTCCACACTTCTGTACTCCACCCAAATAACAAAAAGAAAATACAGTGGCTCTGTGACTGACAGCAGGACCCAAAGAGTGGGGCAGACTACAAGAATCTGCAGGTTCCACACATGTTTGAAGTTTCCACTCATCAGAGATGAAGAGAGCTATAACAAACATTTCAGCAATACTGCCCTGCTGCCGCTGCCATCTCAAAACAAATCTGAGTAGTGGGAATCCATCTTAGTTCCTCCTGAATGTCCCTATTGACTACCCTGCTGAGAGATCTCTACATTGCTATCCACAGGCATAGGACTTGATTGGCCTAGCAGGAGCTTATTTTCATACAAGCTAGTAAGTGACCCTGGGACTGTTTTTATAGCAGAAGTCAGGATTCTTAACTGTCAGATCTAGCACCACAGCCCCTACCATGCCTCTTTTGTACCTCTATTAAAGCTGCCTTATTCATAGATGGGAGGCAAACACCATCAGCCTCTGAGCTGACTTTCGCTCCTGCTCGGTCCATACATGGAAGCAGAGTGGGGAGAAAAATCTTCCCGCACTCATGAAAGCTTCTACTGGTCCCCAATGGCTCCATGCATGACAGAAGGTTTTCTGGGTTCACCACTCTCCCAAGCTTTCTGCAGCACATGCTTTCCCAGCAACTGCTGTCAAATAAGGGACAATACAGGGGAACATTCAGTTTAAAAAAAAAAAACCCCACACACAAAACAGGGTTGGTGCATAGCAAAGGCCCTGCTTTTGGCTGCTTACATAGCAACAGAATACACACACAATGATAGAAACATGATATTAGCAGTAACATAGTCCTTCTGGAATATAGTTACCTCCCAAAAAACAGGCTAAAATTTAACAAATGAGAAGTTTATTTATTTATTTATTTTTAAAGAGACAGACTCCAGGAAACACTGACTTTTGTTAACATTTCCTTTGTCAAAAACCCAGTTTTTGGTCCATGAGAAAACTCAATGATTTTGAATTAAAAAAAACATTGAAAAATAGGTCTGTTTCAAACCCTGCAAAATTGAAAGTATTGCAAAAAAATTAAATTTTGAAGCTTTTTTTAAAATCAGCTCTAGTTATTGCAAATATACTCGGGGCCAAGTTGCCCCATTAAACTTTTATTGCATCCTGTATCCATGCTTCTCTGTGCGTAGTGTGTGTCATTGGGCAGAGCTAGTGCAGCTGGGTAATGCTGGCAGATTTGTAGGATCTCCACCAGTTTTCTCACTACCTAGATTAGCCTGGGAGAGGAGATAAAAGAAGCACCTGAGCAGACTGGTTGGAATAGAGCCCCAGGAGGGCCACCATCCGCTTTTGGCACAGAAGTAGCACTACTAGATCAGAATTATCTCTTGCAGCATCTAACTTCTTCCAGGAAGGAGGAACCAAATACAGCACTTGATAGCAAGATTGGGTGTCTTTCCAAAAGATATGCTGTAATTCAACCACAAGCTGTTGAACTAGATTCAGGAGCTACTGGGTGAGATTTGTGGCTTGTGTTGTGCAGAAGCTCAGACCAGACAATTATAATGGTCCCTTGCGAGCCTTAATCTGTGAATTTGTGAACACACAACTCCTCTCTACCATGTGAAGCAAGATAATTAGACTTAATCTATGGTGGCTTTATAGGGCAAGAATAAAGAAAACTTGTGTTTAAGCCCTAGAAAGGAATGTATTGCCTTATTATTTTGCTAGACTACATGATGTTTTTAAAAAGTAAAATGTGAAGAAATACCATCCCAGCAGTCAGAGTTTAAGACTTTGCAGAGTAGCTGTCATGTTAACATAGCTTTGCTTTTTGTGTTACTCTTCTGTTATAAATGTTTGGTTCAATTAACTAAATTCCTTCAAAGCAATTACCAGAATGACAACATTCACTCATTAAAGCATATTAAGATCTGTAGTGCCTATTTTGGCAGCTGGTAAATTTTGGCTCTTCAAAAGTTGATGCTGGACTTGCTCACGACGGGCACCAGAATGCATTGCTTAGATGGGGCAAGCAGGATCATTTTCATCTGGTTTTATCTACAGAGAAACAAGGAAGACAATATGATACAATCTTTCAAAAGACAGACTCGCTACTTTGCCATTTGTCTCCCAAAGTGGTAATAACAGAGGGAGAGCACTAAGAACTGGAAAGAATGATTACAGCTCCCTTGCCCTGTTGCAGCTTTAGCCTTTGTTGCTCTCTGTTACAAGAGCTCACTCCCTTATGACAGAGGAAAACAAACAACATGCTGTTCATTGTTGCTCTGGATGAAGCTTCACACTGCCGGAGACGCTCACAGTATCACAGAAATTAAAGATAGAAAAGATAAGTTCATAATTCTGCCATTGCAGGTTTGTTCCCAGCAGTATATTGATTCATTAGTGCCTTCTATAGCTGCGTTTTACGTGAGGCAAGTAATGGCGCTTGTTTCCTGTCCCTTGGGATACTGTTCCACAGGCTAGCAGACCTCACTATTAGCAAATTTCTCCCCCAATGTTCAGCCTAAGTTTTCCTTTGCTTACTTTCATCTGATGACTCCTACGTGCCTGGCCCATCTTCAATTATTCCCCTGCCACGGGGCATACACCTTTCACACACAGGGGCGGCTCTACGTATTTTGCCGTCCCAAGCACAGCAGGTAGGCTGCCTTCGGCGGCTTGCCTGCAGGAGGTCCCCAGTCCCGCGGATTCGGCGGCTTGCCTGCAGGAGGTCTGCCGAAGCCGCAGGACCAGCGGACCCTCTGCAGGCATGCCACCGAAGGCAACCTGCCTGCCGCCCTCGCAGTGACCAGCAGAGCGCCCCCTACGGCTTGCCGCCCCAGGCACACGCTTGGCGTGCTGGTGCCTGGAGCCACCCCTTTTCACACACTTGTTGTTTGTGGTCATTTTGCCCCCTTGTTACTGTTTAGTGAAACTATAACTTTAAAAAAAAATTCTTTCTTTCTGAGTCGATCCCTTCTGCTTCTTAAACACTTAATGGCATTTTTCTGTAGAAAAGAAAATATGTGACCAATACTCTTTTAGTGGAGCCCATCTTCCTTGAGGAAAAGGTGCTGAAGTAGGGCTGTAGTAGTCACCACCAAAAAAACCTGACATTTACCAACAGTTGCCACAAGCAGTATCTGAAATAAACCTGCATTGCTCTGTTTAGAATAGGGAAAAACAAAAAGAACTGTAACTTAGATACTAAGGTGTGGTAACTTGGTTAATGCAACTCACTTTACTAATGCACATTGTACAACTGTTTCCACTTAGCATGCTTACTAAAGAGTATGAAATGTATATCATCATCATACTTGGCAATTACACAGTGTCTTCACTCACCAAAGCATTTTATACACAAACATACCTATTAGATAGGTAGGGCCTTCTTATGCCTTTTGAATATATGGGGAAACTGAGACAGACAAGTTAAATAACTTGCACTAAGTCACACAGTGAGTAAGAAACAGAACTGGGGCTAGAGAAGATTCCTGCTCTGTCACTGGGGCTGCACTGCCTTATTATCATACAGTCAGTCAGCTGATATTAACTCCTTTCTTCTGTCTTCTATCTTCTGACATGGAGCTCATCTGTCTCTTTCTGACAGATGTTTATGTGCTTGCCAGAAATATTATAGCCCTTGGCAAGCAGGGCTGGCTCTAGTGTTTTTGCCGCCCCAAGCAGCAAAAAAAAAAAAAAAAAGCCACAATCGGCAGAACTTTGGCAGCAGCTCTACCGCCGCCGCTTCGTTTTCCAGCGGCAATTCGGCGGCAGGTCCTTCCCTGGGGACTGAGGGACCCACCGCCAAAGAGCCGGATGTGCCGCCCCTCTCCGTTGGCCGTCCCAAGCACCTGCTTGCTGCGCTGGTGCCTGGAGCTGGCCCTGTTGGCGAGTGTATTGATTATGAAACGGGGCGGGGGACTGGTAACATTCTTTTTTTTTTTAAAGTTAATTTCACTAAAAAACATCAAGTTATTTCAAAATTTTCTGTAAAATTCTGTGTTGGATTTTGAGCCATTCTGTGTTCAGATTTTGTTACTGCTCCTTCTGCTCTCTCAGACCTTTTCTACGCTACTGTAGAATGATGACACTAAACTTGGAGGAGTGGTAGATACGCTGGAGGGTAGAGATAGGATACAGAGGGACTTAGACAAATTCGAGGACTGGGCCAAAAGAAACCTGATGAGGTTCAACAAGGACAAGTGCAGAGTCTTGCACTTAGGATGGAATAATCCCATTCACTGTTACAGACTAGGGACCGAATGGCTAGGCAGCAGTTCTGCAGAAAAAGACCTAGGGGTTACAGTGGACGAGAAGCTGGATATGAGTCAACAGTGTGCCCTTGTTGCCAAGAAGGCTAACGGCATTTTGGGCTGTATAAGTAGGGGCATTGCCAGCAGATCAAGGGATGTGATCATTCCCCTCTATTCGACATTGGTGAGGCCTCATCTGGAGTACTGTGTCCAGTTTTGGGCCCCACACTACAAGGAGGATGTGGAAAAATTAGAAAGAGTCCAGCGGAGGGAACAAAAATGATTAGGGGGCTGGAGCACATGACTTATGAGGAGAGGCTGAGGGCACTGGGATTGTTTAGTCTGCAGAAGAGAAGAATGAGGGGGGATTTGATAGCTGCTTTCAACTACCTGAAAGGGGGTTCCCAAAGAGGATGGATCTAGACTGTTCTCAGTGGTACCTGATGACAGAACAAGGAGTAATGGTCTCAAGTTGCAGTGGGGGAGGTTTATGTTGGATATTAGGAAAAACTTTTTCACTCAGAGAGTGGTGAAACACTGGAATGGGATACCTAGGGAGGTGGTGGAATCTCCTTCCTTAGAGGTTTTTAAGGTCAGGCTTGACAAAGCCCTGGCTGGGATGATTTAGTTGGGAATTGGTCCTGCTTTGAGCAGGGGATTGGACTAGATGACCTCCTGAGGTCCCTTCCCACCCTGATATTGTATGATTCTAGGATTCTACTGGGGTAAGTC